>NC_090319.1:154485390-154799768 GCF_040869045.1 Eurosta solidaginis
CTAATTGTTTTGTATGTGTGTTTATCGTCCAAGAGGTCTTTCATTTTTCTTTTGTAGTCGGATTTGTACATCATCACTGTCCTATTCCCTTTATCCGCAATTGTGATTACAATGGATTACAAATTCCTTGCGGACAACAACACATTAACTAAAATTATAAAGAACAGCAACGTTAGCTATGCACATAAACCACATCACACAATACACGGCATATATACAAGAACAAAAGACAAAATACCAAAGGAAGAACTACACAACGTAGTGTATGAAATCCAGTGCAATGGCAAAGAAGGGGAAAAGTGCAACAAAGTTTACATCGGCACAACAAAAACATCATTAGACACGCGAATATACGAACATAAACATGATGCGAAGAAGAACAATAGCTCACGGCTTTCGCGCAGCACTTAACAGAAAACAAACACAGCAGAGTTTGACAATACTAAAGTATTAGATGTGGAGAATAAAACGAGAAGAAGGATGACTTTAGAAAGCCTGCGAATACAACAACAAATACATAAAGCTATCAACTTTAAAGAGGACGGATAATATAAACTGCGCGTATTCGGCTTCGATCACATACAATGCGTGATGTTGACGGTAGAGGACGTGCAAGTTGCTCAATGTTTGAAAATGTATCTGTGTATTTATGTTTGCTATGTACATACTTTTATGTTGTGATAAAAATATATTCATTCGAATTTTAAATGTTAAATGTCGTAAGTGTTACATGTCTCAAGTCAATGAATATTGGTTGTAACTTATTTTTTCATATTTAGAAATAAATTCCTAATGAAGACGCGAATAAGCGTCGAAACGCGTAGGATCTAATAAATCCCTGTTTTATTTAAATCAACCGGCCGAAAAAGCTCCAAAAATAGCAATAAAAATATAATTTTTCCTTGGCCCAACAAAAATACATGGAAATTTGTTATTTTAAGAAAGAACACTTATATTTGTGCTAAAATATGTATTTACATTCTACCACAATATTCTCACTGTTAATATAACAACAACCACAATATTCTTTATTTTAAGTCGGAAAGTATATCATGAGCAACGGAAGAGATCTTCGCATATTTGATGCAGCCATCCAGAAATTAAGCAAGGATTTTTTAAGAATAGATTTTGGCATATGGCTTTGCAGAATGAATGCAGGCAACTCCGGCGGATTTGTGCAATAAAATTGGCAACAATAATTAAACTTTACAATTTTTTAAACAAAAAAAGAAATGCGCAACGAAATTTCAATTGACAAAACAGCTGACTTCGAAATTCCTATTCCCCAATTAATCTTCTCCCTAGGAGAAAAGAATTGGAAGAATTTTTCCGCGGTAATAAAAAAATCCGCGAGAATATTTAGAATTGTTCTGATTATTTTTTTAAATAGAAAAATCAAGCTTTTTAACGTAACAAGACCGGCGTACGCCGGCGCGCCGCCCACGCCACCGCCGCCGATAAAGTGATCGGCGTAAACCTCTACTAAGGAGATTCTGGACGAAATATATTCAGCCCAATTCTAAACAAAAATTCGGTGCAAGTTTTTTCCTCGTATTCTAAATAAAAATTCTTTCTGAGTTTTTTCACTTCTCCCTTTCCTCCTATTCTGAACAATGTTCGAAAAAGCGGAAACCGGTTATGGGAGAAAAGTAAGTTTTATGAATGTGTGGGAGAGGGAATTTCTCTGCCATTTCATAGGAGTTTTTTCACTTGTTAAATTAAATGGAATGCATCAAAATAGTTAAAGGAAATTGGTTCTTTTAAGAAAGAACACTTACTTGTACAAATTTGTGCTAAAATATTTACATTCTACCACAATATTCTTTATTTTAAGTCGAAAAGTATATCATAATCAACGAAAGAGCTCTTGGCGAACTCAACTCGACTTGGCCGCCAGAAAATTGCTCTGCTGAATGAAAGCAGGCAACTCCGGTGGATTTGTGTTATCCCGCCTCCGTCTTCTTATGCTTCTCGGATGTTGCTGTGGCACCAATTCATTACTCAATTCAGTGAATACCACATGAAATGCAATACTGTGCATTGTTTATATTTTATTTCTTCATTTCAAACAAATTCGCAACAATAATTAAACTTCTATTTTTTAAACAAAATAAGAAATGCGGAACGAAATTTCAGTCGACAAAACAGCTGACTTCGAAAATTCGAAATTCCTATTCCCCAATTATTGTTATCCCTAGGAGAAAAGAATTGGAGGAATTTTTTCGCGGAAATAAAAAAATCCCCGAGAACAAAATTCCGGGGGAATATTTAGAACTGGGCTGATTGAAAAGGTGACTTCATTCACTCGTTATCGAAGTCATGTAGGGCGGCCTTTAATAAAGCAAAGCATGACGGACACGAATCCTCATGGGCTGCTTATAAAACGAAAATAAATATATATAAAAAAGCAATCCGAAATGAAAAGCGATCCTCCTGTAGGGATTTCTGCGGCAGGATTGAATCCACATCCGCGGCCTCCCGGTTAAGGAAGGTGCTATCGAATTCTCCAACTCAGCTAAGTTACGTCCAAAAGCCGGACGGTCACTGGACGGACTCCAGCGCTGATACCATAAACTTGCTTATGTATACACACTTCCCAGCAAGCGCGGGCCTGTCTTCAAATATTGTTAGCGGAGGGTCACATAATCAGCTAATAAGCGAAATCACAGATGATAAAAGGATAGATTGGGCTTAACAGACCTTCAAGCCCTATAAATCGCCGGGCCGGATGGAATTTTTCCGGCTCAGCTACAGTATACTGCCGAACTTATAAGGCCCTGGATAAAAGGGATGTTTATAGGCTGTCTTATGGCGTTTTCTTTTCTGAAAATAGTGTCGCTCTCTTGATTCTTCTCAGCTCTCATGTGAGTTTGTGTGTTCCTTTCACAAAATATTTTCCACTAAGTAACAAAAAGGGTCTCATAACCTATAAAAAGAGCCATTTTGCATAACGACAGGTGACCTTGTTCAAGTTAGAATTTAAGAGTGCAACATTGCAAGATTTTTTCTACACCTTTTTCACTTTATATTTAGAAAATTTCAATTCATATTCAGAAAAATACAATTCATATTCAGAATTTACATTTCATATTCAGAAAATTACAATTCATATTCAGAATTTCCATTTTATATTCAGAAAGTTACAATTGATATTCAGAAAATTGCAATTCATATTCAGAAAGTTGCAGTTCATATTCAAAATTTCAATTTCATATTCAGAAAATTACAATTCATATTCAGAATATTACAATTCATGTTCAGAAAATTACAATTCATATTCAGGAAATTACAATTCATATTCAGAAAAATTTTCATGTATGCTTGGATGCAGGTTTTATGTCGCATTTTTGGATATATCATTACAATGAAGGTAATAAAATGGCGGTCGACCTTACCAGGTAGTGTGCTTTAAGGAAAAAGAGTTGGAGACAGCCGGTTCTCAGATAACAGAGTTCCCCCCTGCGGTCGTAAGCGGCGACTTATGTAAATCCAATGAAGGATGTCGGGCTGGTGCCGCAAGGGGCTGGTACCGAAACGTACCGGATTCATATCCGACAAAGGACTGCCATATCAGTATAACCCTGTTTAGACCATCAATCCATGAATGGATGCGTCAGCTAAGCAGCGTGAAGTACTGTTAATACAACAACAATCTATCGCAGTTCCTCGGGATTTTTTCCCGAAAAAGTGTTGTCATCACGGTATAACCCCGTTTAACCCACTACACACCACTCAAAAGTTGTCGATGACTACCCATGCGTCGTGGTGGTCTCGATTGAACGTGGCGAAGTACCGCTACAACAGGAGAACTGAAGAGTGTTCACAGACAGGCAAAGGGAGAGTGAAAGTAATATGTAATCGGAAGGAGACGGAGAGGGAACTGACAAGCTTTTCAAAAAAAAAAAAAAACACGATCATTAACATATTCAGGGCTGTCATGGAATCCAAGTCGGTTTTGCGTTTTGTCGGAATTACAAACCAATATTGATTTAAATTGGTGTATATGTTCAAACGCAACGCTTAAGGCAAGGTGCACACGAGGCTACGCGTCATAGACGCATACCAGATATTTCATATAGCTACAATTTCTCTACGCCTCAAGATCTGCACACGAAGCTACTTTCGAGCGTCGCTACAAAAAGCAAACAATTATTGAAAAAAATAAAAAAAATAAATTTCTTCAGCTATATCAGTCCCCGAAACCAAAGGAAAATAGGTATTAAACGTTTTTTGCATCCCCGTGCCTTTGTAAATTATGAAAGGCAATTTTAAACCACCGCGGACTAGAGAAAAGGGTGTCACACTGGCGTAGTCACCCGCCACTTACCCCCAGAGTGGCGGCGTCTCCCCTTATGCACTTCAGAATTCTGCAGTTAAACTGTAATGGACTAACTGGGAAGATTACGGAGATAGTAGACTTCATGAAGCGGCACAACATCTGCATTGCTGCGATTCAAGAGACTAAACTCACAGCAAGATCTGCATTGCAGACCTGCTCTGGGTATAATGTCCGCAGGAAAGACCGCGAGAGGGGAAATGGAGGCGGCCTCGCGTTTATCATACACCACTCTGTGAAATATTATATATTTGATCCTGGCATCGACCGCAGGGACAATGTCTTAGAACGTCAAGGCCTATCTGTCCGGTCAGGCGATGCACACCTAGAAATCATCAACATCTACATACCTCCTGCCACCTGTTGCCCCAGTGGATACCGCCCTAATATCAGGGCCTTACTGGCAACAATCGCATTATCTTAGGCGATTTCAATACCCATCATGAACTATGGCATTCAAACTTGCGGGCGGACAGTAGGGGTGAGATGTTGGCGGATCAAATAGAAGAAACGACGTTCTGCACAATAAACGGAGACGCCCCCACACGTATAGTAGGAAGCTGTCACAGCTCGCCAGATATCTCAATCGTGAGCGCAGAACTCGTAAACTGCGTCAACTGGCAGCCGATGGTCCCATTGGCATCCGACCACCTGCCCATACTTATCTCGCTCGAGCGTACCGCCGACTTCATCGTCACTGAAAAACGCACTTTTATAAACTTCAAAAAAGGAAAGTGAGAAGAACATAAATCTTTTACAGACAACCGCTTTGCTGCCCTCCCTATCCCGACTGATGCCCGCCAAGGGGAGCGTGCCTTCCGTAAGGTCATTGAATCCGCCTCGGCACGTTTCATTCCCGCCGGGAGAATTCCCGAAATCCGGCCCACTTCCCGGCGGAGGCCGCAAACTTAGCGAGAGAACGTGACCTTATAAGACAGCTTGATCCAGGCGACCCCCAAATAAGGGATATAAACCAACGCATCAGATTGCTTGTGGATGAACACAAGCGGGCGAAATGGGAGGAGCACCTAAGAGGTTGTAACCTCTCTACCGGTGTGGGTAAACTTTGGTCCACCGTAAAGTCCCTATCGAATCCGACTAAGCACAAAGACAAAGTTTCCATCGCCTTTGGCGACAAAGTGCTGTCGGATGCGAAAAAATGCGCGATCGCTTTCTGCCGACAATATATAATGCATCCTACGGTCGACAAAGATAGACGGAGAGCCAATAGACACGCACATAAACACAAATTCAGCGCGTCACCAATCACCATCACCGCTAAAGAGTTTGAGGACGCCATTGGTCACGCTAAAGCATCCAAAGCAGTGGGCCCAGACGGCATAGCCATGCCGATGCTTAAAAGCCTAGGGAAAGAGGTTTTCAAATATTTAGCGCATGTCTTCAACCTGTCTCTTTCCACCTTTGTCATACCCGAGAAATGGAAAATGGCCCAGGTGGTCCCGCTACTAAAGCCTGGGAAACCAGCTAACATAGGTGAGTCGTATCGTCCGATATCTCTCCTATCGCCAGTGGCAAAGACGCTTGAAGCCATTTTGCTCCCTTATTTCCAAGCAAATTTGCAGCTAGCCCCTCATCAGCATGGCTTCAGAAAACTCCATAGCACTACCACCGCGCTAAATGCCATTAGCACCCAAATAAATTGCGGTTTAAATCAATACCCCCACCATAGAACAGTACTCGTAGCGCTATACCTATCAAAAGCTTTTGATACGGTCAACCATGGCTCGTTACTGCAAGACCTGGAAGGGTCTACCCTTCCCCCATGTCTTAAAAGGTGGACCGCAAATTATCTGGGTGGTCGGCAGGCATCGGTGCAATTTAGAAACGAAACATCAAAACCAAAGGAGAATTAAACAAGGGGTGCCACAGGTTGTCCTATCCCCACTTTTGTTTAATTTCTACATATCTAAGCTACCTTCACCACCGGTAGGAGTCACAATCGTTTCGTACGCCGATGACTGCACAATAATGGCCACAGGCCCAGGCCCAAAGATCGATGCGCTATGCAATAAAATAAACGGCTATCTCCCTGATCTCTCCAGTTTTTTCGCCTCGCGAAACCTGGCATTATCACAGACTAAATCTTCCGCGACCTTATTTACAACATGGACGTCCCAAATGTCGACCATTTTGAACATCCACGTCGATGGCACTACGCTACCGACTGTCCTACACCCCAAAATCTTGGGTGTAACGTTTGATCAGGATCTACATTTTGGTGAGCACGCAGCCGCAACTGTTCCGAGAATTAAGAGCCGTAACAAAATCCTCAAATCCCTCGCTGGCAGTACCTGGGGAAAAGATAAAGAAACGCTCATGACTACATATAAAGCAATTAGCCAGCCGATTACGTGCTACGCGTCACCCATATGGTCGCCAAGCCTAAAAATTACCCACTGGAAGAAACTACAGGCCTGCCAAAATACTGCTCTCAGAATCGCCACGGGCTGTCTTCTTATGTCCCCAGAACACCATCTGCATAATGAGGCGAGAATACTCCCCATCAGGGAGAGAAATGAGATGCTGACCAAGCAGTTCCTGTTGAATACCCAGAAACCTGGGCATCCCAACAGACATCTGATTGATGAACCAGCATCGCCTAGGGGCTTAAGGAGTCATCTCCGTAAGCATTTTGGGGAAATACGGCACCTGAGAACCCAGCCGTATGAAGTGAAAAAACACAAGCAGGTCCTTGGTGAACTCCATAAACAGGCGTCGGACCTTTATGCCGGGAATTGCCCGGTGAATCCAGTACTTAAAGAAAAGTATCCAAAACTCGCGGCAGAGGAACGCATACTCCCCAGGGAAACGCGTGTCACTCTTACTCAACTTCGTTCTGGATACTGTAACAGGTTAAACTCTTACCTATCCAGAATCAACCCCGACATACAAAATGTATGCCCCGCTTGCAATGTGTCCCCACATGACACCAACCATCTCTTTAATTGTAATGTGGAACCAACGCCTCTAACACCCCTTCCCTTATGGTCCACCCCTGTTGAAACGGCAAGTTTCCTTGGAATCCCGTTAGAGGATATTGATGACAATTTGTGATCGGTCGCGGCTATTAGGTAGGGCGAGCCATGCTACAACAACAACAACAACAGAGAAAAGGGTGATTTCCAGTTTCCAACACTTTTTAGACTTTTAAACGCTTCAACAATGTCTAACCAAGCTGTTGTGGTGTTTAATACTCTTTTTCGCTTTGGTAATATACCTTTCACGCACTTTTATTAACTAAAGTAACATTTTTTAACTAATTACACAAATTTGCATACAAAAAAATTTAAACAAACATCTTGTTCTTCCTTTTTTCAAGCGTACGTACGCTCAGCGACCAACATGTCTGTACGCTTAGCTACACGAAAATTTCATGCTTTGTCGCTTTCATGCAGCTGACGTCTCGTATGCAGCTCTCCATTCAAACACATTTGTTCGGCATCAAAGCGTACAAATTTCGCCTGCAGCGTCTATGACGCGTAGCCTCGTGTGCACCTTGCCTAAGACGCTTTGTTTCACTCTAAGCTTCAATATAGCATATGTTGCTGGGGTGGTGCGTCTTACAGTAAAAGCCAGCAAATTTTTACTATTCAAAACTGTGTCATAAGGAAAATATGTAATGTGAACCGTTTCCACCACATCATGGAGTTGTTTATAGAGCTGAAAATTCTTCCAGTAAAATACATGCACTATTACAAAACTTTAAAAATATTCTTTATTCGTTGCGGGTACTTACACAGCCTAGACACGGATAATTATAATTTGAGGCAAAACTCACTCGGACTTGTTGTTCCTACATCTCGTACTACACATTATAATAACTTTTTTACTATCGTATCTTGTAAAGCTTTCAATACGCTACCTGTGTCTATACGTGTCATTAGAAATATGCGTGAATTTTAAAAAAATATCAAATCATTTTTATTACAGCAGTCACACGACGGCATCAAAACTTTGCTGAACCCTGCCACTTAGTAATTTAAAATCAACATTGTTGTTTTCTATTGTTTATACATTTTTTTTTGCATTTGGTACTTTAACTTCCACTTAGGTTATAACTTATTAACTATTTTCACCCCACACACTATTCACTAATTTATTTTGAGATGGCATTTAAACCTAAATTTTAGATAACTTTACAGAATGCCTTACTTTTCTTTCATTTTCAATGTATTAATTCAAGTGTCAATTTTATATATGGAAACATGTATAAAATATTGTGATTTGAAAGAAAATGAATAAATCTAATCTAGTCTATCTGGATGTTTCTCCATAAATTCAGTCAAAATACTGTTTTGCATTGAATTTTTATGTTTTCCCCTATTAAGAATGAAAATATATGTAAATTTACATTTATTTTTATAAAATAAACTTTTATTTACTTACATTTTTAGAAAATACTCAACTGCAAGAGAAATACAACTATGAAAAAATTAAATCCAACAGCATTTAACTGGTTGGATTGTTTCCGATAGCAAAACCGATATTATCTGATTCTGTGACACCTAAAACCGACACTAATTCCAATTCGAACATTAAACCGATAACATTTCATGACACCAAAGTATTATTTTGTCGTTTTTAAATCCGATTCCGACAACAATTGGATTCCATGACAGCCCTGATTATAATGAAAAGAGTGTAACAGCCTCATTCTGTTTGGCGAACGATACGCTCAACGAACAATACCTGCTTGGACGATATCGTGTGCTTGTGGTATTCTGAATCTTACGTTGCCGTTTATCGTGTAGCTTTACGTCGTTCGTCAACTACACGATAATCAAGTGTCAAACTTGCAACTCTGTGCACATATGTTTTGTTTTTGCGCACGTACATAAAGTTAACAAAATAAGTGAAATAAAAATAAAGTTGCTAGCGAACTAAATACAGTGATATAAATATAATAAAAATGTATCAAGGTATGGCTCTATTAGTGTCCCAAGAAGAAGAATTAAAAATCCAAAGGCGGATATTGAAAGACCGCTCGAACGTTCTTCACTTACCGGACGATGAGTAAAATAACAAATTGCGCCTGTGTTGACATTGTTTACAAAATAATTTTATTTGTAGATTTGATCAAAATTTTCGCGTTAACAAATAAATATTTCAACATATCTTTGACGAAATACAAATATATTTCAAAGATACACTTCGTAGCACGCATTTACCACTCCAACTAAAATTATCCACGTTCCTGCGTTTTTTGGCAACAGGCAGTTATCAAAAATCCGTTGGAAATGAAAGCATTTCATCTATGGCCCAGCCTACGGTAGCGAAAGCCATTGATGAATGCTTATCCATTTTTGAGAATCATTTCAGCCAAAAGTGGGTAAATTTTGAGAGGAGTGAGGAAGAAGAACGTGCAGTAAAAGAGCACTTCATTGCCAAATTCGGCATACCGGGTGTTGTTGGCTGCGTGGATGGCACTCACGTGCGGATCACGTCACCTCCTGCAGATATGAAGCACCTATATTACAACCGGAAAGAATTTTATGGCTTAAATGTGCTGGTTTTAAGTATGTATACTCATAGGCTACGTTCAATATGGTGACAGCTTTTTTTGTTTCCTTCTATAGATATGTGACCACAATATGGTCATAACGTTTGTGGATTTAAGGCATCCAGGGGCAAACCACGACTCATTTATATGGAAGCATAATGAAGCAGAACGGCATATGAGAACACAATATCAAAATGGAAAAAGGAATTTTTGGCTACTAGGTAATTATAGTTTTTAATTTCTCTATCATTCAACAAAAAACAAACAAAAATTTTTTCACAGGCGATTCCGGATATCCTCTGCAACCTTATTTAATGACGCCATTTAGGACCCCTTCAGAAGCGGTTCAAACTCGATACAATGAGGTACATTGTAAAGCTCGAAACCTTATTCAACGCTGCTTTGGAGTGGTGAAAAACCGATTTCGCTGTATCATAGGGTCGAGGGGACTACATTATTCGGCTGAAAAGGCAATAAAAATAATAAATGTTTGCTGCGCAATCCACAATATTTGCATTTCGTTTAAGCATGAACTGCCTCTGAGTTTGAACAGCGACAATCTCTCGGAAGTACATCAAGATCTCCTACCCGATGAAGAAGCGTCGAGTGCAGCTTTAAATTTAAGAATCCAAATAGCTGAAAGCCTCATTTAAAAGAGATTCCGCGTATTTTCGTGTTTTTAAAGCAGCAGTCAAACAGTTTGGAAGATTATGCCAAGAAAACTAAAATTATTCTACAAAAATTGGCGGACTTGACCAATTCATTGATGGTGCGTGTCTATGGTTATGAAGATTTCTTTGAACAAGCGGTAAGTTAATACCTGCCAAATCGGCAGAAATTCGACAACAGAAATAATAATAATAATTACAGGAATTTGTGATGAAGGATATACCACATTCAGTGAATGTACCAAGCTACACAAGCTCCCACTGGATGCTGCAATACTACATGGATACAAGTGGCACAGTATCGAGTTTTAACTATGATTCAGCAGCCAATTCGTTACAAAATTCAATTGGTGGTACAGGTATGCAACAAATTGCCAATGAACAATATATTATCTGTGTGTGTATGGGCGCTGGCACGTGCTCAATTAGGTGCTCACAAGTAAGATCCGGTGCGTATTCATTTACATTAACTGGTGATGTGGGCGTTATAGGTCCAACGCTTTTGGGTACAGTATCGGCACAGTTTCAATATTGTACAACAGAACAGTGGTATCGATATGTGTTTTGTTCAAACTGTTATAAGCTTAATTGAACGTGTTGCAGAGAGTCGTTCAGATTCATCCGTACTCAAAATAATTGATTATCGCTCAGCAAAAGTAACTGCAATACGCCCACAATGGTTGCAATTGCCTAAGGATCTTGTTTGCCGTTTCTATAAAATGTCTAATACGAATGTGCTTAAAAGCGATCCAATCTTCGGATCATGGACTTAAATCGCTTCAGCTATGAAGAAGATATACTTGAGCGCGCTAGGTTAGTTTTGTTTTTTTCTTAACTCCATATATAATGACTACATTCATAAAAAGTTTAAAGATTGGGGCGTCAAAGGCAATGTGGTGGCAGAACTCAAGTATAACATTGATAGCTTGTATCAATTCATAAAATTCATTTCATAAAAACAAGAGCATTTATATCGACGTTGATGATAAAACTTGCAAGATTTAACGTTAAATCTTTTCAGAGGCCTAAATCTCGAATAAAGCCTAGGTGGAAATATGGTATAAGTATGTGAATGAATAGTTATGATTGATAATGAATTTCTACAAATTTCATTGTTTTATTTGCATAAGCTATTAAATCCATATTTGTAGTATTACTTATATCTAAACTTTATATTAAATAAATATGTTGTGAGATCCATGTTTTATAGTACTTATTTACTATACAGTTGCAAGCACAAAAATACCAGTGTCAATTTGTATCAAATTTCAGCAAGTTTCGCTTCAGTTAAAATATTTTTGCAATTTTTTTATAAAAATATAAGTCAATATATAATTAGACGAATATAAGTTGGAGCTTTTTACCAAGAATTTTTAGAAATTTTCTGAGAATTCAGTTTTGTAACTCATTTTTTTTAGTATTGGAAATTTTTTTTTCTAACGGACCATCGTATTTTTTTCCTTTTATAAAAAAAAATTCCCTTCCAAAATTTGTATGGAAAAAAAATGTGAAGGTCCGTTAGAAAAAAAATTGCCAAAAATGAGGAAGTCTTTTTATCGAAATAAGATTAGCACATTATCGTGCTAAAATAGAATTAGCTACAAAACCGAATTCTCAGAAATTTCTAAAAATTCTTGGTAAAAAGTTGCAAATTTTCATGAGACCGCTGGATTTTCCCGATTTTTGAGTAAAGTTTTAAGCTCCAACTTATATTCGTCTAATTATAAATTGACCTATAATTTTATAAAAAAATTGCAAAAATATTTTAACTGAAGCGAAACTTGCTGAAATTTGGTAAAAATTGGCACTGGAACCGAAACTTGCTAAAAGTGCCACTACTATTTTTGTGTTCACATCTGTATATCGAAATTGTTCAAGACTTTTATTCATTTACTATCACAGAAAAAAAATTAGTGAGAAAAATTTTTTTATCTATCTTATTAAGGTACTTGTGCTTCCATAAAGCTTCGTTTTAACTTTTTAGGTACTTCTGGTTGAATACTTATGTCTGGAAAGGCCGAACCATTGTTTCTAGGTCCCGAATCAGTTCCTCGACGTACGAGTAACAGAAGCATAAATAGAAGTATCAACACTAAAAGCGGAAGAAAAACGAAAATTAGTCGAAGAAATCAATAGTGGATATTCCAAAGAAGTAAAAGTCAAAATTTCCAAATGAAGAGGGACAATAGTTTTAGTGAATCGCAAGGAGCAGTTCAAAATATAATCTGAAACAGGGCGTTCTTCAAACAATGCATAGTTAAGTGGTTCTTGAAAAGTGCACTGAATTAGTAAAAATCCTCGCGATTCACTAAAACTATTGTCCCTCTTCATTTGGAAATTTCGACTTTTACTTCTTTGGAATATCCACTATTGATTTCTTCGACTAATTTTCTTTTTCTTCTGCTTTTAGTGTTGATATTCCTTTTTGTTGCTGCTTATTATTAAGCTTCTGTTACTCGTCGTTCGAGGAACCGCTCCGGTACCTAGAAACAAAGTTTACAACAATTAAGTTTAGGACTCACGTACAAACTCTGTAGTCATATTTGCTACTTACTATAGCTTCTAATGCCTCAGACTGCCGAGAAAAAATAGCAACTAGCTGCTCTAACGACTTGGCAATGGAATTTATAGCATCTGCTTGTAGCATAGCTGCTTCAGCTAAATTTTCCATTGCCTTGGCCTGTGCCTCACCCACGTCAACTAGTGCTTTGGTTGCATCGGCTTGAATTTTCGCCGAATCGGCAATGCGGTGTTGGAATGTTTGAGTCTGAGTGGTTCTGCGCTGCGTTCTGCTCGGTGTCACTACAGCGGTCGTGCTGGTATTAACTTCCTCTGTGGAATTTGGCACAGGCAGATGGTGGCGACGGGGACACTGTGCCTGCTATAGCACTCACTCCTGCGAATTCAACTAGCGCTGCAGCTGTGGAGGACGTTGCCCTCGATGGCCTTGACACACCAAGTGTCATTCCGCTTGGCGCTGCTCCTTTCGTCATCAGCAGCATTCTGTCTATAACCTCCACCACTTCGTTGAGAGGAGACGGCTGAAATCGTGCGCCACCTGTAGCACTCATATTTGCCGCGTTTTTGCAATTTTTTTTTTGGTGGGGCATTTGAGGTCGGCAAAAATCTATAAAATAACATAAAAAAATAATATTTGGATATACATATGTATGTACATATAATACCTTTCTCTATTCACTCGCTCTTCTTTGAGGTGGACCGTGGGCATTTACTTTTTGCGCAATTTTGGCCCATTGCTTATCAAATAAAGTTTTATTTGCGCCGTATACCGGTGCTCCTCTGGCCAGATCCACACTTTCTTCCAGCTCATGAACAAGCACGAGGAATTGGGTCTTTCTTGAATCTTCTAATATAAAATACAATTTTTTTTTATACAATAATAACTACTAAATAATAATACTCATTTTTTTTGTTTGTGTCGCTCATTTTAAACCAAAACGATAGGTGAATACCTGTTGTTTGTTTTTGACACTTTGTTTTCGTATTGGTAGCAACTTTTCGTGATACAGAATACCAATCGACGAGCACTTTCGTTACGTAACAGTCAGCTGTTATCGTTTTGTCTATCGTATTGCAATTCATAATACGAACACACGAACGATGATCGTTTTGGAGACGATATCGCCAAACAGAATGAAGCTGTAAGTAATGGAACAGTATAGTGAACATATGTACATTAGACTGACCCGATTTTACATCATATCTTTAGATTTTTGATGCTGAATGCTAAAAACCTTCGAATAGGCGTCAGAAGTCATTTCCCAAAGTTTGGAGGCGAATCTCGAAAATTTACCCGGTGCGAGTGTTTTGGCCACTCCATTTTAGAGCTTCCTTGCAGAGAAGGCGGGGATAGTTGATGATAAAAAATTTATCCGATAATAGGCTAACTATATGTTTTCGAGGTCGCTGAACAGGATGCCGGTATTAGTTTTTCTCTACAACCAATATATCTCACAAAAATCACGAAAAATTAACAACAGATGTACAAAAAATAGGAAATTTTCACTTTGAATGCTAAAATAAAAGTGTTAAAAAAATTTGTTTTTTTCAACATGTAATACTGCATAATGTAGCAAATTTCAAGAGCTTTGAGATGCAAAAAAGCCGGCTCAATTTGAATCGACTCGCTTCGAGATATGAGCAAAATACTGAAATGATCCTAATACGAAAAACAGTAATACTACGTGTAATCGGGTCAATGACTTTGGGAATGGACTCTTGAGGTTAATTCTAAGTTTTGAAACTTTTACTTCGTTAATAATACCGATATTGTATTGTTTTTATCATTTTTGGATTTTTTGTGTCAGAAACACCAATAGTTCTCGTGCGTGCTCTCGTTATATTGACAATATCACCCAAACAGCGCTCAAAAAAGGAAATGCACTTATATATATACTTGATCTTACTTACTAAAGTTTATCAATAATTATGTACTTATATTTAGAACTAAGAAAAAAGGTTAAATTTGTTTATGTCAATAGTAGCCTAATAGAGAAGTTATGTAGGCAAGTTAACATATGTAGCAATAAGAGTACATAATATAAAGTACATAATAGAAGAGTACAAAGATGTACCTTTTTTATTTGGCTGTCTGGAAAGTAATGTGTGTTCACTCACATGAATTTTAAAAACACAGTACAATTTATAAATGAACTCATTTCTTCTCTTCACGGTATTTCGATAACTGTAATACCGACATTTTCTTATCTTCGCGTATTGAATAATTTTTGGCACAAGATTCTTTTTTTAATTTAAATTCGGGCGATCATAACACTGAAGTAACGTATCGGCAACACTGTTGGCGCTATCGATTATTGTCTGGCGCGCTTTTCTTTTCTTATACTGTTTTCACACAAACTTAATGATCTCATTTCACCTGCTAATGAAATCGTAAATTTTTTGCTTTCACACAGAAGTAACTGCTCGATTAGTATGAAGGATGAGACAGACAATCATGGCGGAACGATACAAGGTGGGAGCATGGTGACATACCTACAAACAAAAAAAATTCCATGTACTTGTAAATTCGATGGACAAATGTCAAAATCGTACTGCGCCGGTAGTTGATGTATCAAATCAAATAAAAAAAGGTTATAATCAGCTGTTCGATGCGGCCACCTTGTATCGTTCCGCCATGCAGACAATGACATTTGCTTTGAAAACTAAGAAACGGAAGCGGAACGCTGCCAACAGAGTTGCATTGTGCTTTTGACTTCATTAGGCATTCGATTAGCTACTAATGAAATAATAATAGATTCGAATTTTGTAGGGAAGATTGAGTTCAATAAGCGTCCTAATGTAGAAAATTGCCTTTATTATTCAATAAGCCGTCTGTGTAAAATTAGTATTATACTGTTTTCACACCGAAACTTAATGATCTCATTTCACCTTCTAATGAAATCGTAAATTTTGTGCTTTCACACAGAAGTAACTGCTCGATTAGTATAAAGAATGAAATGTCAAGCGAATAAAATGACAATGCTATATGACAGACAATCATGGCGGAACGATACAAGGTGGCAGCATGGTGACATACCTACAAACGTAAAAAAAATTCCGTGTACTTGTAAATTCGGTGGACAAATGTCAAAATCGTACTGCGCCTGTAGTTGATGTATCAAATCAAATAAAAAAGGTTATAATCAGCTGTTCGATGCGGCCACCTTGTATCGTTCCGCCATGCAGACAATGACATTTACTTTGACAAATGACATTTTTAAGCACTGAACACACCAAAAACTAAAAAGCGGAACGCTGCCAACAGAGTTGCATTGTGCTTTTCACTTCATTAGGCATTCGATTAGCTACTAATGAAAAAATTATAGATTCGAATTTTGTAGGGAAGATTGAGCTCAATAAGCGTCTTAATGTAGAAAACTGCCTTTATTATTCAATAAGCCGTCTGTGTGAAAACAGTATTAGGTTGTGGATCGTTTGAAGGTAAATAACAGTGCAGTACCGTACTTTGACCTCATCGGACGGAATAAACCATTCGAAATGTTCGCAAAAGAATCAATCCATAAAAATCATGAAAAACTGTGGCTTCTTGGGAGTCCGCGAAAAAGTTTGTCGAGCATGCCGGAACCAAGCAATAAAGCGGTGCTGCAGGAACTTTTCTACAACATTCGTGCAGGATGTATCCGGTGTATCGACCATAAAATCTGCAAAGATTATTACTGGCGTGGTCGCTGCTCTCGATGTAGACGTTGAAGATGTGTCTTGCTCTCGAGAAGCAATTCGCCGAGCCCGGATCCAGGAGCGTGCACATGGTTAGGGAAAACTTTCAGCCAGATAAGTTTTATACAGTACATTGGGACGGGAAAATTATGGAACATTCGTAAACCAAGGAAAAAAGAGACCGGTTGGCTGTGGTGGTGACGGGCGCGGATAATATCGAACAACATTTAAGGACTCCGGAACTTACCTCAGGAACTGGCGAGGATCAAGTCGAAGCCGGTTTTCAATTGTTGTGTGAATGAAATCTGCATTCACAAATAACTAATCTGTGTTCAGACACAATGTCAAGTAACACCGGAGGTAGGGAACTTCTTTACCTCGCTTGTCGGTATCACATGTTAGAGTGTATAGTCTCGTCAGTTTTTGATTCCTTATTTGAAGTCTCTACCGGTCCAGTAATCCAGCTCTTTGATAGATTCAAGAAAAAATGGTCAAGTATAAAAACAAATCAGTTTATAAGTGCCGCTGGTGATAATGCGATCTGGAATTTGTTGGAACCTAAAAGAAATAATAAAATAAAGTTTATCCACGAGCAGTTAAAAAAAATCACGCGCGGCACGATTACGCTGAACTTCTAGAGCTGTCACTGTTGGTTATCGGAAAACCGGTAGATTTAAAAATAACAATTAGAGCTCCTGGAGCAGTGCACCGTGCCCGATGGATGGCAAAATTAATATACTGTTTGAAGATCTACCTTTTCCGGGATTACTTTCTCTTAATGGAGAACGAGTTGTTTGCTTTGCAAAATTTCCTTTTTTTCATTATTGACATGGAATTCTGGTTTACATGCGAACTACTACGCACGCTCCAGAAAACGACATCCGGCTCTTACAAGCGATTTACAATTATGGAGATAATGTGTGAACAATTGTGGTGTTTCGCAAACTCGGCAACGGAGTGGAGGCACCACAATTGCGTTTAGGTTAGATTTAAAGAAAGGCGAGAGATATTTCTCGTTATAATAATTTCTTTATTATAGTGAAAAATTAAATTTGAACAATAAATTACCTTTTTTATAATAAAATGTGGTGGGGCTCCTCGGACGGTGTTAGCTCTGGTTCGCACAACGATCGCTGAAAAAGTAGACGGTTGCCTTGTCGAGGACAACCGTTGAACCGCGGAAAAAGTCTCCGGTTTTAAGGGGAAGCTTCCCCACATAGTTGTACCGGCATGCATGTATATGTGTACGGACAACATAACCCTATCTATGTACACATATACATGCAGGTGGGCGAACTAGGGGTCGATAAAGTGGTGCTATTAGGGTGGCGCAAATTAAGAAGAATTTAGGCTTCGGGCCTAAACATGCCGGCCCCCCTTGCGGTACGCAACAGCCCAGATTCCGCCCGAGCGTCCCCGACCACGATTTGTCTTAAACCTAGATACTAAAATTAAACGATGCGCGCCGGATGGCGCGACGGCATCCTCCTTGCCTTCGCCGGTATCTGTAGCTAGGACGAGATAAAGGAATGGTAAAGTAAAAGAACACGCATCATATATTTCTTGCCAGTTACTACAGAAATCCATTTATTGTGTGAAAAGGAAAGATGTTATTCACATATATATATAAAGCTTAAAACTACGTAACGTAAAGACGTGTTAGATTGGGTGGGTCCCCGAGAGTACCCATCCAAAGATAGTGCTTTGGGCTAGGAGCGAGCCAAACGACGGCGGTAACGTGCCCGGTGTAATTATTTCCGCGTAAACGTCGCCGCCCAGAACGAGGCGGATTGGTGTTGACGCGTGGAATTGTGGATCTGCCAGACGAATGTGTTCGTAAGGAGCTGCGACGCTGGGGTCGACGCTATAAGTTGGGCTGACGCGCCTAAACTCATGGACGCAGACTGCGTGAGTCGTCACCGTCTTGCTCTGTCCATATTTGCCCCTAAATCTGATAAAACAGCCGGTTTCGCCGGCGGCGTTGGTCGTCGGCAGTGCTAACTCTCGCGCGAGCCTGCGGTCGATCGTTGTGCGGGGGGAACATGCATCAATGAGTGCCCGGATGAGATGTATACGCCCCCCGGCTTCCACCTTCACGACCGCAGTCGGTGCCAGAGTGGCCATTGGGCGAAGGATTGGGCCGGCTATAGTGCGGGCCGGCATGCCTCCGTTGTGTGGTAGCTGGCGCGGCCGAGTGGCCAGTCTACCGTCTCGGTTTTCTTCGTGGAGGTGTCGTACAGCGCGTAGCTGGCGCGGCCGAGGGGCCAGTCTACGTTCGCGCTTCTCTCGGTTTATTCGTGGGCGTCGTTTCGTGGGTGGGCGGAAAGGCCGTGATTCCGCTCCACTCCTTTCTCGTCGCTCGTGGGCTAGTAGCGGTCGGAACGGCCGTGGGTCCGATCCCCTACTGTTTGGTTGGGCTATATGGGTGCCTGCTCCACTCCCGGATGGTAACAGTTGCTCGTCGGTAAAGGCCGACTCGGACGCGTGGAGAGACAGCGCCTCATCCATCGTCCCGTCGTCCACCTCTTGCATAGTGGGCATCCGCTCATACCCTTCTTCCTCTTCTTCCATGACCAGCTGGTTCCAGCTCTTCGGCGGCTCTGGCTCGGACGACAAGTCCTCCATCGACAGGTGCAGCGTGGTATGATGGTTGCTACCACATCTTCGGCACCTGCCCTGACTCGAGCAGTCTCGTGCACGATGTACCATTGAAAGGCAATTTTGGCAGTACTTGGCCTTTATAATTTCGCGCAGTCGTTGCAGCGGGGACTTCGCGCGGTATATCGGGCATGACCTGATTGGGTGTTTCGCGTCGCATAAGTGGCACGGCTTTGGATAACGAGCGGCCTGGCGCTCGGTCCCCTTTCGTAGCGAAGCGTAACGAGTCATTCTATTTAGAGAAGATGGAATAAAAAAATAAAGGGAACTTGTTGATTTATTATGACTAGGTTACGCGTTCGGCGGCGAGTAAGCCCCAATTCTATTATCGGCGCATTTGAAATTTCGCGCGTGAGTAGGGTGAAAACATGTCTAGATGCCTACGAGAATATATTCATCTCGCGTACGTTATGTGCGTTGCTTCTTTCCCCGCACGTTATGTGCCTGGGTCATTAGTGCCTTATTCTGTTTAATTTTGTGTCATCCGGTAGCGCTTCAGCTAGTCAGGCATACTAGTGCTGCAGAAAAATGGACATTTAAGTTGCTTGGTACCCACATTTTGGTACCGAACCGGGTAGAGAGTGTTTAATGTGGGATCTTTCGAGTCGTTGTTATTTGTGTTGTTGGTGCTAAAAACCAACAACTTTCCTGCCCGCCACAAAAAAATGTTTGGGCAGTAAAATTTTATCTATATAAAGAAAAAATATAAAATCTTCGTTTTGGACGAGGCGAAAAATATGTCGAATGAACCATTCTTTTGTATTGTCCTTCGATTATTTGTTCAACTTTTCCCAATTACACTTGTAGTCCTGTGTTATTGATGGTCTTTACTAAAAGGCACGGTTCCAGAAGTGTAGTTGGCTCCGATACCGATTTGCCAGAAACGGGTTTTTGGGTACTCGTTTGCATCTTTTTATGCATCCCTAATACAATGTACATTTAAAAACCCGGCATATATATGTACATACGTTGGTACAAGTATATGGGCAGTCAGTGCACGGACTTTACTGCATTGGTAGATTGACCTACCTTTTTGATCCCTTTTCATTTTCTACTACTTTTACGACTTCTGCTACCAAAACTAATATTCTACCAATATTTCAGTATTTTCGCGCTGAAAACGTATACTGCATTACAGTATTGAATTGCCGAGCCCACCCAACTAATCTTAGGAGGGGATACTGATTAAATCAGTCAATTTTTGAAAAACTTTGTGAACAACTTTAAACAAGAAGTAAATTTTTGATGAGATAAATAGCCCTTTTTTTTTTGAATAATTTGAAGAAAAAAAGTTTGACGTAAACGGTAACATGCCGAAATCGGTTATTTTGTGGCAGTATTTTGGTACTTTGGAATATGGTTGTTGTGATTAGACGTTTTGGTACATTGTGTTAGTACTTCACACTCACAATACATGAAAAAAGTGAGTATCGTATAGTCATAAGCTATGTATAAACAAATGTATGTAGTTTTGTCTTGTTTACGTGTTTTAAAAGTGTCATTTCCTTGAAATGCGCGTTATTGGTTTTACAACAAATGATTAATTGTTTGGTACAAATATGAACCGTAGCGGTTGTTTTCTTGGTAAAAACTACCAACTACTACCATTTTGGTTTTTTTTTTTTTTTTTTTCCAACATTTTCCTCTTAAAAAGTCCGCGTACTGGTAGATATTTACCGGCAGCAAGACAAAAAAAATTGCGCACATTCATACACGCCCGTGTATAGAATGTAAATTCCTCAGAATTGAAACAAACGGGACTAATCGAAAGATTTTTTCCGTTGCTTCATTCTTTTTACTACGGCGCGTGGCCGTAGTACAACCGTTTGCGGATTTTTGTATGCAGAATAAGGGTAACTAAAATTTAACATTCAATTAAAAATATGGTTAAGAACTTATTGATAATTAAATTTTTATCTTTTCAGGTGATTCTGGTGGATGGTGATGGTCATCGGACAGGGCGCCAGTTTTTCTTGGTTTTTCACTGGTTTTTTTTTTTTTTTTTGGTTTTGCTTGTACCGGCATCACAAAAGGGGTGCTCCAACTGCGGCGTCGGCCGCGCCGTCAGTTGTCACCTTTTTTGCGCTGCCCATTTATGCATGTACTAATGGATTTTTTTCTCTTTTTTCGTTGCAGATTTTGTCATCATGCACTTGTAATTTCCACAATATCTAAAAAATGTTAAAGGTTTGAGTGAAGAAACCACAACCGGTGTACACAATTTGTATAAAATGATGAAGGATGGTCGCCTTGGTGTACCTGCCATTAATGTCAACGATTCTGTAACAAAGAGTAAATTTGATAATTTATATGGTTGCCGTGGATCGTTGATCGATGGTATTAAACGCGCTACAGATGTAATGATTGCTGGTAAAGTATGCTGTGTTGCCGGCTATGGTGATGTAGGCAAGGGTAGCGCACAGGCTTTACGTGGTTTTGGTGGTCGTGTTATTATCACCGAAATTGATCCAATTATTGCACTGCAAGCTGCTATGGAAGGCTATGAAGTTACAACTATGGAAGAAGCATGCAAAGAAGCAACTATTTTTGTTACCACCACCGGTTGCAAGGACATCATTACTGGCGCTCATTTTCAACATATGCCCGACGATGCAATTGTATGTAATATTGGTCATTTCGATTGTAAAATTGATGTAGCCTGGTTGAATGCCAATGCTAAAGATAATATTAATGTTAAACCTCAAGTTGATCGTTATACATTGGCAACGGTGAGCGTTTCATATATACACGAAATTTCAAGAGTCTTTTGCAATATATCCACCGACACTTGACGCACAGTGCCATTTGAATCAATACAACGTGGAACAATTTTACCTAACATTTGGTCAGTTTGATTGAATTTCGATGGTGCCTCACAACCGATTTTCATTGATTTAATATAAACGTCCAAGGCGTTATTGAAGACGTGTGAAGCGCAAACGCGTACTTCGGAATTCTTATCTCTTGTCCACGATTCCAATATTGATATTATTAAATCGAGTGTAGATGGTGATGGATCGGTTTCAATGATTGCCTTTGCGAGTGCATTCAACTCGGGCAATGATTCATTCAAATGTTTTGCCAAAAAACTATTACGTTCATCTTCTTCTGGAGAATCAAATTTAATTTTTAAATGCTGAGCGCACGTAAAGAAATTTTTGCAAGCAATCTCAAATATAACACTGCCATCAATGGAATCCGCGGTATCAACTCCACCAATTCGTATAAAATGAGTGCCCAATTTCACTAATTGGCAGCAAAGGCAAATCATTAAACGGTGCCTCCATTGGTATGCTGAAAACAGCCTCCATTATTTGCTTACGATATTTTAACGGCGCCGGTAATTGCTCTTGAGTAGCAATTATTTGATTACAAATACTCAACAGAGTCCTAAGAATAGCCGACATTATGGTTTGATCTTTCGTACCTGTCAGCTGTTGAATTAAAATAATTTTTTGTTGCCGCCGCAATATAAGCAACAAGATAAAGGTAGTAGTTCAATTGGTTATCTCTCTAGCGATGGTAATACAAGCGACTTCAGTTTTACCACGCATCTTTCTTGGGTATGGCAAATTGCATGTGAATATACTACATTCCGATTCATACATTTTAAATTCTGAGAATGTCCATAATCTCAATGATCAATTGAAGAATGGCTGCATTTTAATACAAGGCTATGGCATACGGTCACCTGATCGATTGTGTTATGAGGCATTCCCCTTCGATCGTGATGATCCATGTCAGCGGACATGGTCTAACCATAAAGCTGTACAACAGCTGGCTAATTATTTAGAGTTAGAACATAACTGTGGTTTTCTAACATTCCTAAATACCGGTGTACCCGATATTGGTTGCGAACTTTTTGAGCTGCAAGTACGTTTAAAATATCCCAAGAGTAAAACAAAATCAGCGGTCCCAACAACCGCGGGCGTTATAAGCAGCAAAACAAATGTGCCAAATTCAGCTGCGACAGCTACTGCAACAACAAGCACGGCATCAAAAACAGCACAAGAACCACAAGGGTTAAGTCTTGTTAGTCTTGTTCTAAGTTCGCGAAATGCCGCTGGTGTAGTTGGGCAATGTCTAGACCGGGAAGGTAGTCCGGTGTTTGGTGCATGGATCCAAAGGTTTAGATTCCGCACTGATTGTGACCTCCCTTGTACAAATTATTCTCAATCCTGACTGTCGCTCCGTGCGAGGATTACGAGCGCTGATTGAGCGCGAATGGATACAGGCAGGTCATCCATTTGCATCACGTCCTCGCTACGCATGCTATACGCCTGCACAGAGTCGTTCGAAAAATTCGGATTCAAGTATATACGCAATTCCCATGCAGTTTTGAATGTAGTTCACAATTGCTAATTTTATTGTATGAGCATAGTTACTTCTCGCAATTTGGAACATTTTTATGGGATTCCGAATGCGAACGCCACGAACTGAACGTACATACCCGCACGACTAGTCTATGGTCATATTTAAATCGGCCAGATATTTTGAAAAATATGCTAAATCCGTTATATGAACCCAATTCAAATGTTATTAGGCCTAGTGTTGCGCCAATCTCACTGGAGCTTTGGAGGAGCCTGTATCTGCGTTGGACAATTGAGCATACAGAGAACTTGAATGAAGACCTGACCGAGAGTATTCAGAAGTTCACAACCTACGTCTTTGAGATAATGTTAACTTTTTAATCGTATATAAATGCAAACAACTTGTGAAACTTATGCGTGTATACATGGAATCATACCTACGACACCGACGCGTAAGGCCCACGTGAATTTAAACTACTGGTACTCACCGAAATTGATGAGCTTGCGAAAGATGTTAAACCGACATTATGTCCTACAATGGAAAGGTATGGGAAAAATATACGTTCACTTCGTTAAATAAAATATCTTTGTTACTTTGATAATTACAATTCCGTGCTAAACTAAGTCTGTAAAATGGGGTCTGGATCCCCAGTCTGGTGGTTTCAATCTTCCACACTCCGGCAAGCGTGCCCTCGGTTATAGAGCTGAAGCTAAGAGCTTTAAGGTAGATGTTCATCGTGTCCATATTTGTGGTTAACATGTTGCTGAGGATGCACCGATGATGCTGATAATGTGAGTAACTATTTTAAATAGGTATTGATCAATTTAACGCCCCATTTAAGTTTTACCACTGTGTCTTGTTACTCGCTTATGACACGGCACCAGTTTATCCCCCATTTCCCCGCGGATCAACCTATAGAAAGTTATAAAAGAAGTGTCTAGCAAAGTACGTTTCCTTTCGCATTTCGGCTTATTGCGAACCTTTTTCTTCTTTTCTGTTCTTACACGTCGGCAGAGTGTGGTTGTGAAAAATGCAAAATAAAGTACAGTTCTGAAAGTATAGGTACTTAATAAACAGACAGATTCAGATGCCTTGCCGCTCGGAGTCTTATAAGGTCACGTTCTCTCGCTAAACTTTCGGCCTCTGCCGGGAAGTGGCGCCGAATTTCGGGAATTCTACTGGCGGGAATGAAGCGAGCCGAGGCGGATTCCCCCTGGCGGGCATCACTTGGGATAGGGAGGGCAGCAAAGCGGTTGTCTGTAAAGGATTTGAATTCGTCCCACTTTCCTTTTTTAAAGTTAATGAAAGTGCGTTTTTCTGCGACGATGAAGTCGGCGGGACGCTCGAGCGAGATAAGTATAGGCAGGTCGTCGGATGCCAATGTTACCATCGGCTGCCAGTTGACGCAGTTTACGAGTTCTGCGCTCACGATTGAAATACCCGGCGAACTGTGACAGCTTCCTACCATACGTGTGATGGCGTCTCCGTTTATAGTGCAGAACGTCGTTTCTTCTATTTGATGCGCTAACATCTCACCCCTACTGTCCACCCGCAAGTCTGAATGCCATAGATCGTGATGGGCATTGAAATCGCCTAAGATAATGCGATTGTTTCCAGTGAGTACGCCGCTGATATCAGGGCGGTATCCACTGGGGCAACAGGGGACTGGAGGGATGTAGATGTTGATGATTTCTAGATTTGCATCGCCCGATCGGTCAGATAATCCTTGACCTTCTAAAACACTGTCCCTGCGGTCGATGTCGTGATCAAATATATGATATTGCACAGTATGGTGTATGATAAACGCGAGGCCACCTCCATTTCCGCTTTCGCGATCTTTTGTGTAGACATTATACCCAGAACAGGTCTGCAATGCAAATCTTGCTGTGAGTTTAGTCTCTTGAATCGCAGCAATGCGGATGTTGTGCTGCTTCATGAAGTCGACTATCTCCGTGATCTTCCCAGTTAATCCATTACAGTTTAACTGCAGAATTCTGAAGTTCATAGGGGGAGACGTCGTTACTCTGGGGTTAAGTGACGGGTGACTACGCCTGGGTTGTGGAAGGCCAGAACGTGATTGTTGTTGAGGCCCTGGGACTAGACGCCCTTGGGTAGGCATTGGGGTACCCGTTGTATTTGGGTATGCGGCCTGGCAACATGGCGCAATGAAACCCGTCGGGGGGTTGCCGTCGTGGAGTCGAGAACATCTAGGAAAGTGGCACCGTCCATGGCAGGAGCTGCATTGGGCGGATGTCGCAAACGTATATATTCTGTGCAGGCAAACGGTGCAAAGGGAGGTAGGGACTAAGAGTCTGTTTCCCTGACCTACACAATTGCTGCCGGAAAAGAGGGGGGATGGAGACGGGGGCAGCGGCTGATGCTCGGCATCGCTCCCGACTCTACTACGGAGATTGTAGGTATGAGTATTGGTGCTTGTTACTTGTTATGGCTTGCTGAGCGAGCAGCGGGGCTGCTGGAAGGTAACGTGGGGGGGGGGGGGGGGGGGGCTAAGGCGCAGACTACGGGACGTACTAGGACGTTAACAGCAAGGAGCCACAAAAGATTTATAGAAGTTACGTGGACGTCTGGTTTTGGGGTCTAGCCCAGAACAACTTGTCCGATGCAACCATCCCTTACACGAGACACACTGACAAGAGTATCACCGTCCTAAAAAGATTCTTTTCCGGCAGATGCAGCAAAACCATTTCTCCGGACCGGGGTCAGGAGACGGACCTGGATTGGGTTCGATACCTTCCCGGAGCAAGAGAATATGGTGCAGTCCCGCTGCAAGGAGCTGCTGGGAGGATGAGAGCTATCGGTGCCCAAACATTGTTTACACAAAAACTCATATGTACCCAATACAAGTTCAGGACATTCATATTTATCGACACGCTGTCCGGTGTGGCCCAAATGTTGGAAATATACAGTTGGCACTGTTGAGAAAAAATATGGATCAATGAACACAAGTAAAAGTGAAAGATTTTTTGTTTACCATCTGTTGTTACTTTACACATAAGACATTAGAAACGACGACCAGCATCTACAAATTGCATATTAACCTTGCAACGATTACATCTAATTGGACCCAATTCACAAAAATTTACAATGGGTGGCTCATATTCACCCTTAACCGTGCGTCCCATTGATGATACGGTAAGTGTAATGGACTAAGCTGTTGTTTTTAATAAATCAGCTGTTACAGGTATGCAATACAAAGAGGACCTGCAAAGGAGAAAGATCAATGTAATTGCCAAACAAAACATTAATTTCGAATATCAATACCTAACGTAACGTGTCGAGGAGTTACCCTGATCTCGTACCACATATTTTGTGGCCACTAATGGTGGTAATTAACCCTATTTATTTATTTATTAAAAAGGAGCCTAAGGCTAATTCAATTAATTTCTATTCAATTATTATTTCTTATTTAGTTTAACAGCCAGCTTTATACAAAATTTAAGGTTAATTATAACTAAAATAAATAAATTTATTAAATATTATTTTATATCACATTAATCATCAGCTATTGCGTTAGCATCTAACCAGATACCTATCTTTTCCCTAAACAATCCAACTGTTCTTACATTTTTTTATTTCATCTGGGACGGCATTATACATTGCTAATCGATTATTAAATACTGATTTTAAGCCCTTAGTACGTACGTACAGGCTCCAAGTTAAACTGATTTGCCTGCCTGGTTAGGTACTGATGTACATCAGAGTTTATTCTAATTAAAGATTCTAAATATTCAGGTAATAGGCCATTTTTAACACTATAGATCAAAGTTAGTACATCTCTTTTCACTTCATTTTCTATAGATAAGTATCAGTATTACTTTTGTTCAATACTGCCCTCATACCTTTATTAAATTTTTTTTGCAACTTGGATATTGCTTGTTTACTTGCCATCAGTAGTATTGTAGAACAATACTTTATACGAGTCACCAAAATCATTTTAAATTATGTAGTTTTTCCTGCTTTCGAAATAGTTTTTCTCAATCTACGCAGTAAGTTTACTTTCTTTGCTATTTTGCCATTTATATATTCAACGTGTTCTTTGAAACTCAAACTATTTTCTATAAGTACCCCTAGATACTTGTACCTTTGGACCAATTCCAGCTGTGACCCTGAAAGTAAAACTGATCTCATTTCAGCTTCCTCCCTAAATCTAGGCTTTCCTACTACCATACATTTTGTTTTTTGCACATTAACACACAACTGGTTCATACACAATCATTCGTATACAGTAAGTAAATCATCATTAATCTTTCCAAGCCCACTTGCACATCCTTTTCCCTTAAATAAGTCAGTGTATCATCCGCAAACATATGTATTTTGCAATATTGTAATACTCCTGGCAAATCATTAATATACATTATGAACAACAACGGACCTAATTTACTTAATTGTGGAACACTATGTTTTACTTCTATCTCCTGTGAAACTTTATTATTAAATCTTAAAGTTTGATATCTGTTACTTAGATAATCTTCAATCCATTCATAAACTCTTCCAGTGATGTTATATAATTTCCTTAACTTTTTCAACAACATATTCCTATTAATAGTTTCAAGTGCTCTTTTGTAGTATAGAAAACTGCTAGTACGCCTTCACCTCCGTCAGTGGCCCTTAACCAGTCTTCTGTAACTAGTTGCAATGCCGATTCTGTACTGTGCTTCTCTCTAAAGCCTGACTGGTGCTTTGTAAGTAATCTCTTTTCAGATATATGCTTAAGCAATGTTTCTTGTAGAATAGTTTCAATGACTTTCTATCACTGGAAGGGTATTAATTGGCCTCAGGTTATTGCAATGCACACTTCACTTGATTTTGGCGATGGGCAAAATCACTGACGTTTTTAGTGCATGCGGCATATTTCTCTGTGTAAGTGACTGCTGTACAATACTAGTTACTTCATCACCCACCACTTCCCAAAGTTTTTTAATTGTATCCCAACTGATTCCATCAGGGCCATTCGTATTTTTTAAGTTTTTTACTATTTTTGTAATAGATTCTTTATCTACTCCTGGAAATTCACATAATGCAGCATATCCAGCCCTCTCTTCCATTTCATAGGTATTTACATTAGGTATATTTTGAACTATCTCCTCCACACTACCGACAAAAAACTGATTTAATCTATTAGCTATTTCAGAAGCATCAAATACCTGTTCGTTTTTAATTATCAAGCTATTCATTGGCTTAGACTCAACTTTACATAACGTTTTAAGATATTTCCAAAGTTTCTTCGAATCTTTCTTTAGTTTTTCAAAACTATCTTCATGATACTTCATTTTCGCATTTCTCCAGATGCTAATAAATTTATTTATTTTTTGCTTATATTGCTCCCACGCTTCTAATTGCCCATATCACGTTTCTTTCAACAGAAGAAACCTGTTATAAGCAATATACCTTTCCACCATATGTTGTTTTATGTCTGCTGAATACCAAGGGCACGGTTTACTTTTAACCCATATATTTGGTTTTCTTCCCTGCTGTATACCCTCAGCTAGTATTTGTTTTAACACCTGATACCTACACCCACAATCAGTACTCAACCTTTCTTCATTTCTTAACTTATCCTGTACTACTCTGGTCACCACCTGGTAATCAATCCTTCCCTTTATAAGAAACTTTGTTTGGTTATCTTTAAAATAGTTAAAGAACCCTCCAATATCAATATTAAGTATATAATGATCCGATATGCTTGGCGTTTGTAATACTGTACATTCTAAGTTCCTTTTATCAGTTATGACCAAATCAATCAGAGTTTCACTGTTTCGGGTCACTGTAGTAGCATTTGACACAATTTGTTTCATACATATTCCCCTAATACATGATTTAAACTATCTGGTATAGTAATCATCTTCTTTCAACCAATCGATATTAAAATCTCCTCCAATAATACAATCCTTTCTACTACTATCTAACAGCTCTTCCATTATCAAACAGAACTCACCAATAAATTCACCTTTACTATAACTTGGAGATTTATAAACACCCGCAAGCGTACCGTTTCCGTCTCCCTTAAAAAGTACCTTGTTATGGAATCGCATCTACGATGGAAGCAGTAAGGAAGGCGGCCGGCATGATGTGGTGGTGCACAGTGGCTAGTCATTGTCGGCTGGGGCGGGTCCTTGCCAACCTTACTGTTGCTGCGCCATAATCAGAAAAAATGTCATATCATGCCTATCAAAACTAAGCTGTAAAATTTAAAATAAACTGACAGAAGCGCAGAGCCGACTCAAAACGCTTATAAATTCAAACTAAAACAACATCCGGCCGAACCGGATGTCACGGACAGACCGTTAACATTCAAAAAAATTAAATCCAAAAAAAAAAATCAAACACAAAAAAAAATTTACCGAACCGGACATGGCCGGTTACTAACGCTGAAATTCAAAGAAAACTGCTGTAAAATAAAATTGCAAAAAAAAATCTGAAAATTAAAATGAAAACAGAAAAGGGCCGAATATATATAGGGGGCGCCGCGGGTGGTGTTGCGACGCCCGGTGCTTATCCCACCCTCAAATCCATGGCCACCGACGCACCTAATTTTTCGGTGGCCCCATCCCTGCTTTACCCTATGCCTTCTAAATAAAGGTCAGCATTCCCATTATAAATTACACAATTTATTCACAATTCATATTAATGTATGTATGCAACAAAAAAAAAAAATGCGATAATGCAAGTTTCTTAACCAGGGCTACAGCACTATAAAAATGTAGGTAAGTGTGTGTAGTGCATAAGTGAGAGAAAAAAAAATGATCCAACAGATCACACTTTATTGGGCCGAAATCGAAACGAAATCTAGTATGAATACTTAAGTCTGACTAAGCTTGTTCTGTTGGGGGTTCTTTTCTTTTCTCTTACTTTTGCGCGTAATATTTTAAATTATACAATTATTTATGTGTGAGAAAAATATGCAATTAAATGTACTTATGTATTGTAAATATACTACATACAAAGTAAGAATTTGGTTGAATTTTTTTTCTTTTTCATTCACATTCACAAAACATATTTTAAGACTATAAAGTTTGGATACAAATTTCGATATTTGGGGCTCTCTTACAAAATTATTATGTGGTCGTAGTAGAACTTACTTTTGAGTGTTACTAAATATCAATTTGGTATAATGCGCATAGTACGATGAGAATAATATGTAATATATGCTAAGAAAATTTGTTATAAAAGCAATAAAGATCAAATTGTGATAGTACTACGTATTATATGCACGTATATTATTTTCTTCTGGTTGTTCGAACGATATTGCTAGCAATATTGATTCATATGTATACATGTATATATATATATATTGTATTTGTATGATATAAGAAAAAAAGTTTAAATCTTTTAGCCAATTCGTGCATAATCGGCCAATGGCTGCGGTCGCAAATTTTTTTTTTCTAACAATTTATGATTGAGCTCCAAAAATGGATCGCTAAAACGTTTCACGTGATGAAGACGGCTTATTATAAATAAGATTTATAGAGCTAACTTCAATCATTTTCAAGCAACAAAATATATTATTAAAATGATATAAAAAATGTATGCCCTTTGTTGTAAAGCTAACAATTCGAGTATTCAATAATACAATTTGACGAAAAAAAAATCGACCCTTGTTAAATGGTTTAACCGGGCTGTATAAAACTCTCTAGGTACTGCTTAGAAGTTTCTTTAAATACCCTGCAAAACGCTCTCGTCATTCCACGTCATTTGACTTGCTATTATACAGTCATAGATTATATTCCTAGTCACATTTGCATGGGCGTGGGTAAGTTTTATGATCAAATTTTTTTGTAGGGTAATTATTTTGAAGTTCATACATGGCTGGTACTTACATGGCCGCCAGAGTACGTACCGTGGGCCTCTGCCGGCGTGGTTACTGGTGATGTTGTTGTTGCTGGTGAAGTTGTCGCCGTTGTTGGTTATGGCGCGCGGTCTTGGGCGCGCTGTGTTGGTACTGTTGGTGGTTGCTGCGCTCTGGTCCGGGGTGATTAAGTGAACCTGGTGGAAATAAAACTTCGTGTTGACCTTTACGATCTGGATGACTTGGTGCTAACTTTGGCGTTCGTTGTATTACGCTGCAGTGTACTGCTGGCCCTGGAGGCAGAGGTGGTGTTGGACGCTTATCCAAAGGTGGTGGTGTACGTCGTAAACGTAGAGAAAGGAATTTATCTTCGGATACCAAGGGTTTTTCATCAACAATTTGTTTAGTGTCGTCCGAATCCGAATCGGAATCACTAGAACTTTCCTCACTAGGTGTGACTGTGAAACGCCGACCTACTACTTCAACTGGATATTCTTTACGTTGAGCTTGTGTCAACACAACACAACCGTTGTAAGGTTTATTACCACCTAAATAGACGAGTAAAAACGAGGTTTGTCGGAATGAACTGGTCGGTACTTTGCGCTATCGACTCTTTCCTAGTTTCTGGGCATTTTTCCGTTTGTTCTTTTGGTAGTTGGGTGAAGGAATCGGCCTGCAATTCCTCGTTGCGGTCTTGTGATTCTTCACAATACTCTCTTGAATGTGTGCACAGCACGGCGAGGGTGTATTGCGATGAGTTGAATATAGTCGGGGATGTGCAGTTGATGTAAGCAATAGTGTTAATGAAGCAGGAGCTGTGCTTGACGCCTTTGCCTCTGTGGTTTATAAAATTTTCCGATTAACTGCGCAAAAGAAAAGCCAACTCTTGCTTTTTCCCGGCCGGAAAAACGTGCTATCTTTTTGCTTTCCTTTTTCTAAATTTTTCCACGTCTTCTTCGTTTTACTTGCGTCCGGAAACTCCTGGCAATTTTCGCTAGTGATCGCGGGTCTGTTTTTTTCTTGTTTTCGATTCTTTTGTATCGCAACTTTCGCCCCATCACTAGGTGTGTTCGCGCGAACACGCTCCCAAGTGGACCGTAACCGTAGACCGTAGCAGCAGACCTTAACAACCTTAATAGCCAATATCCACCATTCTTTTTGTTTGCTTTGATTTTTTACTACTTTATACGACAATTCTTGATTTGCATATATCACTATTCCTCCTGTATGTACAGAATCTGAATAGCATCTTATGCTAGTGTATCCATTAATATCTACTAACGCATCATCATCAACATCAGCTACGTGAGATTCAACAATTATTGCAATGATAGGCCGAACTTCTTAAAGAAGTACCGATACAATTTCTCTTTTAGCAATCAAACCGTTAACATTTGAAACTATTAGACGCCTATCAAATTCTTCTACATTGCGCCTGATTTGCTATATGCATTCATACCTAACTGTCCTTTTAATTCTTATTTTTCTTTGATATACAGGACGTATACTGCTGAGTACACTATGGTTATAATCCAAATTTAAATTAAGCTTACCGTTTGCCTTCACACAGTTCATACATTTAAATACTGACTCTTTGCACTCCTTTTCCAGATGTTCTCCACCACATTTTACGCAAATTTTTTCGCCCTTACATACATCATTTCCATGGTCATACGTATAACATTTCATGCACCGCGACAATGCCAAATACTCCCGAACCTTACACCTCTGCCAGTTGATTTTGGCTTTTCCTTCCTCCATCATTCTTCGAAATGTCAGTTGATCACTTTCCAGTACAATTATGTTTACATTCCTTGTTTTCTTATTTATTTTTACTTCGATTTCCGACTCTGCAGTGATTTATTCTGGGTTTTGATTTTTTATTGCCTTTAATAACTCGCCATCTTCCAATACATCTTCAACGCCGTATATTCTTAACTTTGGTTTCTTCCATTCTGGTATCTTAGCTTCATGTTCTTTTCATATCTTCTTTACAACTTCAGTATTTATTTTCTGAATTTCATCCTTGGCCTTGCAAGTTATTGCAATGTCACCATGTTTTATTTTTTTAACATTTTCAATTCCAACTTTCATTTCTGTTGGATTCAATTTTTCTTTGCATGCCTTCTTAGTAACTTCACTTGTTTGACTTTGTTTCTTTGGTTGTATAAGAATAATTTCTTCATTTCTCTCCGCATCCTTCTTTGCATATGATGGCATGTTTTCCTTGTTGTTGTTGTCAGTGTTTTTGTGTTTCTTCATTATCTCGGTTAACTTGCTTGGCACCATTTTTTCCATTGCTACCTTCTTGGTTTCCATCATCTCACTAATAATTTTCTTCACGGAAGTATCTACCGTATTTACATACTGGCCATTGCAGTCATTACACATCCATTTCAGGTTTTTATTTTTTGAAATCATCCTCATCTCCGTCGATGTTATGTTCACGCAATTAGCATGAAACCACTTTTGGCATACCACTTCACAACCAATACATTCGTCGTTTGTAAATTTCTTTTTGCATTTACCGCAAGTTTTCCCTCCGCCACCGTCCATACTATATCGAGTCAATGTCACAAATTAAAGATTCTTGTTGATTTTTAATAATTTAATGTAACTTCATAGAATTTCTCTTTATTTACTTATTTGTAATTTATTGTTTATACAAATATTACACGTTTTATTGCAATAATTTTGTATATTTTGTCTGTAAACATACGAGCGAAAAATTTTTCAAGCAATTGTTAGTTAGAGTTGCCAGATAATTGTTGATTAGTAATAAAATCACCACCGGCGCTATTTTCATTTTCAATGATAACGCTTATCGGATTTGGCATCTGGTGGGGATCTAAACGACGTTGGGCTTGATCATACTGTTGCGGCGGTTGATATATACCAGTACCAGGTGCAGATGGTTGCTAAAGAAAATAATACAAAAATAATCATCAGCAATATTTGAAATATATTAGTTGTATTAGCATACATTGTAACCAGGACGTCCGGGTATTGGGGGTTGACTCGGCATGGGTGGCTGACTGGCATTGGCGCCTGTCCAGGTTGTGTGCTTTATTTGACCCATGCAACCACCTGGTGCACCTGGTCGTTGTAGAGGATAACCTGGCTGTTGAGGATAACCAGGTGGACCAGGTTGTGGTGGATAGCCCGGCTGTTGTGGCATTGGCAGATAGTCAGGCTGGGGAGGTTGTTGCTGCTGCTTTTGTGGCATTGCATAACCCGCTTGGTGTTGTGGTATATACCTTGGCATAACTGGATGTGGTGTCATTGCCCCACTTGGTACAGTAGATGCGGGCGGCATACCTGGAGGACCATGTTGCTCATGGCCACCAAATGGCTGGTGCATAGGGTGTTGAGGTGGCATTTGACCGGATTGTGACTGCATTAGATCATACTGTCGTGGCATTGGACCCAGTTGCGGTTGTAGTTGTTATTGTAGCATTTGCTGTTCACCTGTTTGCTGGTATGGAGATGTAACACCGCCTGCTGTTGATGTTGGTGGTGTAGCTGACCAGTTTGAGGAGGACCAGTCTAGAAAAATAACAGAATTTATTAGACAGAAAATTATTTAAAAATATTTGTTTGCGTATACTGCTTGTTTTGGTGGCGGCATATGGGGCAAGCCACGTATAATTGTGGTATTTATAGTCATCTGGTCGGGACCGCCAGGTACAGACTGCCCTGGCGGTGTCGTTGCTGGAGGCGCTGGCGAATACATGGAAGTTGGCCCATTGGCTCGAGGCGGCGGCTTAGATGTTTGATCATTGGCATATTGACCAGCTATAAAGTTGTTGTTATTATTCGGTTGTTGTTATTGTTGGCGCCGTTGTTGCGCTTGCATAGCAGTTGGTGGTCCATTGGATAATGGTAGAGCATCTTGCTGAGTAGCATTATTTGGAGGAGCACCTGGTAGGTTAGCATTTGTATATGGTGCATTGGGTTGCGGAGCAGTCGGAGACGGTTGCTTCAATGGATAAGCCGCTCAGAGAATTTGTTAACTGTTGGATGAAGAAAAGAGGAAAAATAAATATATTATTTACATCGTTTGATTTATTGGGCAAGCTTAAGTACATTATTGAAGTTTAATGAGGAAACAACTGTTCTTCAAATTGACTTGCGAAAAATATGTTCAATTATCACACCTATTCAGATTTGCATGGACGTTTTATATTTACCTACAAAAATTATATATATTCGACAATATTTAATGCTCCAAAATTAGCACAGGTCTGCAGCTCTATTCGCGGAAAATGACGGACTCGCAGAAAATTTTTTTGCACGCAAAAATTACATATTTCACAATACCTATGAATATAGTAGGTCCGAGAGAGCACGATATATTGTGGGAAAGCTAAAATTGTCAACAGGCTATTTTATTTGCAGAATTTTTCATTCCGAATAGTCACCCCTGTCAAAAATTCGGGTGGCTGTGTGCGCTTTTGGTCATTCATTGAGAGACTTGAGAAGCAGATGTCGTGAAATTTTCGCACACGCGAAATGTAATAGGCAGATGTCGCCGCTGTTTTTCATTTAACTCAAACGGCGAAAGGCTAATCAGCGACATCTATGTTTGAAAAAGTAAGTATATTAAAGCCCGCGTTGCGAACCTAAAAAGAAGTAATTAAAAAATTATCTGGCTCACAAATTGACCCAGACTTCAATCTGGATTTATCTGGCTCAAATCGTTGTTGTTGCATTTACATGCCAAATAATTTATCTGGCTCAGGATTTTGCCACCGGATGATAGCTAATATTGGAGTATTACATAAGGTGTATTTTTTTTCAAGCGAGCTTGAAGAAAACGCTTCAACTAGCTAAACAGTTTCATTATGCCAAAACCATACAGATGGTGAAGGTTTATCAGCTAATTGTTACTTTTTTTCGCTGCTATGACATTTCTACTTCTAGCGCAGTATGTTTTTGACACTCAACCAGAGAATTACAAAAACAAAATACATGAAATGCGCGTGTTTGCTTGTATGTATGTCACCCTGCCGTCACGCTGTTATTTTGTTATTTTTGTATTATACATTCGTATGTTCATTTCATTCGCTCGTTCACAATAGTGCCCTATTTTTGAATATGCAACACTATACAACACTATCAATCAGGTCGACAATTACCTAAGCGTTTTCAAGTGACAGCGCTTAGCCAACTCAACTCGATTACTTTTTATTGTTGCTTTCCATGCAATTCGGTAAGCTAGCTAGTGTTTTAATTGCACTAGTTAGAGGCTCCTGCGATTTACAACCAGATTGACTGAATTTTTGTATGTGTGCGTGTCGGGTATTTGACGCTTTCCCCGCGACTATCAAATAAAGAGCCATCAATCAACATTTGCATTGAGAAACCTTAGCATTCGGATGTGAATATGCCGTCATCGGATGATGACTTTTTTTACTACAGGAGTTTTATTAAATATTAAAAAATTAATAAAAATTTTATTAAACAATAATAAAAGCATTAAATTCCATAAAGCTGCTAAACCTTGATAATTTTCAATAAATTTTAATATGAATTGCTGTTCTTCCGCGCACTTGCTCATTTTGAATGTCGACACAAACTAAATACAACACTGCTATTTTGTCAATCACACCCCGTGACCATCAAATAATCTAGCGTCAAATGAAAAAATTTTTAATTTTCATCAACGTGTAGCCGACAACAAATACGTGTGTCACGAAGCCACCCGACTGCACTAACACACACAAAATTCAATCTGGTTGTAAATCGCAGGAGGCTCTTAAGCGCCGTATGCAGATCAAAAGTAAATGCTCAAGAAATTTTTTGAATTATTTCTTTTGCGTGTCCAACTTCTCCCTTCGTGGCCAGGAGTTTCGGAATGAAAAAATAAGAAGGCTCAAAATCCGACTAAGTAATCCTGTGCCAAGTTTATTAAGAAAATTACACCAGCTATTCTTGTTTCGCGATAAGTGACAAATTTCAAGCCTTTCGCCACCAGTTTTAACAACTCTGTGGAAGTTGCCCCTTCCTTTGCTGCCAAATACGATTGCCGATAGAAATACTTTACGGGTCGTAACGTTGTCATACATTCGCATAACATGACCTAGTCAACGAAGCCTCTGTGCTTTTTATTCGCTTCACAATGTTTATATCTACGAAAAGCTGGTATAGCTTAACATTGAACTTCTTTAATACCTTCGACTGGAATCTCCTATGCTTTATCATGCACCTATGCACTATGATTATCACTGACCAATTTCTCGACCACCCTGTTCACATCGCGGGACAAGCAGATGTTGAAACAACTATTCATATCGATAGTACCATGCTCCCGGCAATCAGCCACTCAAAGATCTTAGGCGTGCTTCAACGCACATGTAACCGCAATTGTCTAAAAAGGCTGAAGTTGAATTGAATGTAGAACTCTCCACTTGGACGATAAGAAGGCTTGCTAGGGTCAGGACTTCATGGGTGCATTGCACAAACAAAAACCGTATGTATCAAAAAAAATATTACGAAGCGGTTACGGTTTGCAAAGGAAATGCTTAGCAAATATCAACTATACTGAAACAGTTCTCTGGCGTGAAGAATCTGAGTAACCATTGTTTGCGAGGCGTCCTCCAAGCAAAGCTTTAAATCCCAGGTATAGTTTAAAAACGATGAAACGCGGTGGGGAGCCCTTTCTTGGTGTGGTGTGGGCCCCTTTGTGTGAATTCAAGGGATAATGGACCAACTGATGCTGGAGAATGTAATGAAACCATATTATTGTGAGAATATGGCAGTCCTCTACATTTTCCACACAGTGACAGTGACACAAAGTACACTTCACGGTTAGTGAAGCATTGGCTTTCGGATCAAATTATTGATGTTTTGAGCTGGCCCCCGCAAAATTCTGATCTGAACCCAATTGAGAACTTCTGGGCAATAGTGAAGAGAGACAAAAATTCGCGAAATAGCCAGGATTTTTTTCAACTGGTGCAGCAAAAATGGCATGTCATATTTGTTCAAACATGCCAGCAGTTGGAACGAAATATACCTAAAACTTTGAAAAATGTTATCAAAAATAGAGATTATCCTACAAAGTATAAACGGTTATGTTGATTTTGTCAAACTTTTTGAAGATATCTTTAAGTTTTTGTCGTTGTCGTTTTTAATTATATAGCCAAACTGAAATCGGTGCTTTTTGTGTTTAGTTCATTTTCACGAATATTGTATTAATGGTGAAGACCATTTACTGTTGAGCTCAAAGGTAACATGTTTCATTATTATTACTCAATAATAGTTTTGAGGTGGCGAAATAAATTTCAAAAACATATTTGTCAAATTATATGTTCCAAACTCGTTTCTAATTATAAGGCCACCAATGTACATAAATTTCAAAAAGGCCAAGTGGGACCTCTTTACTGCATTCACGGAAACATCCTTCGCTGATCTCCCCATTCCCACTGATGCCCGACAAGGTGAACGTGCTTTACGCAAAATCATCGATTCAGCCTACCCATTAGTGTTCAGTTTTTACATCTCTAAAATCCCTTCACCCCCAGAATGAGTAACGATCGTTTCCTACGCCGACGATCGCTCTGTACTGGCAGCAGGACCAGGCCCGCCAGTAGATGAGCTTTGCTCAACAGTTATCTCCCATGTGCCTCCAGTTTCTTCGCCTCGCGCAACCCGAAACTCTCCCCTCACTCTCTCCAAAATGCCGCGCTGAGAGCTGCCACGGGATGTCCCCTCATGACGCCTGACTGGATCATAACAGATAGACGTCCTAAGGTATTGTCCTTACTTCGATGTCGGAAAGTACCTGCTCCACAGTTTTACTGCGTCGTCCCCTATTGAGGTTTTGTTTATCTTTGCGGGGAATAGATGTTTGCTCTGTTTAGTCCGTACATCCACTCATAGAAATGAAGCTTCTCGGATTAAACAGGGATATGATGAAATAGCAGCAAGGTCATTCCGGTACATAGACCCAGCTCTTGTGTACTAAAGTTTACTGCCAACTCCACTAATTTTTTTCTTCCATTATGTTACAGGAATGATTTCCTTATCATTTTAAATACAGGGGTCTTTATGGTGGGCGCGGAGCTTGCTCTTATGGAAGGTGCAAGGAGCAGCAAAAAAGTTCCAAGCTGTCGCGTAAGTCCGTACCTCCGATAAAGAGATGAAAAGGGTAGGTTCGAAACCGACTTCGAAAACCTAAAAAGCTCACCTTCCCTTTTCCAAGAGAATTTCCGGATGACTCCCGCTACCTTTGAGAAGCTTTATGAAATTTTACTACCGTTCCTGATGCGTAAACGAAATACAAGACCGGATGATTTCATCAGCGAGAAAGCAAAACTAGCAATGGTTTTGGAGTAAGTGTGCTCAAATCAGAAAATTTTCTTACAAATAATTAATAATTGAATTTAATAGGTACTTTGCAAGTGGAGATTTATGTCGACACATAGCTTCTTGCTATAGAATAAGCAAGCAGCATTTTGGCAGTATAGTGTCGCATGTTTCGCAAGCTATTTGCAAAGCTTTAAAATGCCAAGTAGCGGAATGCAATGAGGAAACAATGACAGCTGTTGCCAAAGGCTACAAAGAAAAATGGAATTTTCCTAATTGCATCGGAGCTATCGATGGCAAACATATTCAAATTAGAGCGCCACCGAAAAGTGGTAGTATTTTCTATAACTACAAGGCAAGTTAAAGACAAATGAACATACAAGCTAAACACAAATAAACGTACATACATAATTCGGTTATGGCAAGAACAACAGTCTGTGAGTTGTTAGAACGACGGATATGAGTAGCCATTAACTCGCATACTCTAAAATTGGCATAAATACTCGTTGTATATGTTATACTCGTATATTGTAAATCGGACTTCATGCAATCCCACACGCATTTGCCTTCACCGACCACCAACCGCTTTCGAACGCATCGGAATTGGAAACGCAATCAAAAACGGGTTGAATGCAAATTTGTGGGGAATTGCATTAGGCCGGTCCCACATAGAACGCTTTGCTTAGAGCTTGACTTTGGCATTTATTATTTATATATTAACAAATCTTTATAACTGACAAACTATGTGTGAATTGTTTTGGTGCTCGCAGGTGTATGCACGTAATTCCTATGTTGATCAATTTGAATAACAAATGTTTTATTTTCCAAACAGGGATTTCATTCAATTGTTCTTTTGGCTTCTTGCGATGCGTCGTATAAGTTTACGCACATAGATGTGGGCGCTTACGGCAGTGAAGGCGACTCGAACATTTTTAAGAATTCGACATTTGGTTCGAAGGTACTAAGTGATCAATTACCATTTCCTGCCGACACCCTAATAGATGGAAAGAAAGTGCCGCATTTCATCGTAGCGGACGATGCCTTCCCGCTGGGTAAGAGAATAATCAAGCCATTTGCTCAAAAACGCTCACAACAGAAGAGCGGATATTTAACTACCGCCTCAGCCGAGCTCGAAGATGCATTGAGAATGCTTTCGGTATATTAAGTACAAAATGGCTTTGTTTGCGCAAAATATTATTTTGTTCTCCTGATCGTGCCCAAGAAATAGTGTCAGCATGCTGTTTGCTACACAATTTCCTCTTAAACGAGGTTCGAGGAGAGTACTGTCCAGATACATTTTCTGGGTATGAAACCAACAATGGCGAGTGGGTTATAGGAGAAACCGAAAATTGGGATAGTGATCGAAACGAAACAAGATTTTATCGCGGAAGATCGTCTGATTATGGAAAGTATGTGCGTAACGTTTTAAAAGAATACGTGAATTCATCACAGGGAGCCGTTCCGTGGCAAAATGTTGCGGCTTTTGTATAAGCATAATTTTATTTGTAGGAGTAGTTACACGCGAGATTGTTATACTGATAAAGAATTATGTGATTAATAAGTAAATTTACATATTTAAAGGTATTATGAAATTATGATTACTGTAATCGTATGCGCAATCAATTACACACGTAATCCTTATCTCCCAGCGCTGATATGTATGTATGCACATTTGCAAGCACGTTTAAATATGCATTCATATACGCTTGAATATGTAAATTAACTTATAAATCTCATAATTCATCATCAGTATAAATTTGTTCAGTATTTTATTGCTTCCCAATAAATTGTTTAAAAAAAAACCTACCCAGAAAAAATTTACTCAATATTAAAATATAGCAGATATACCAAAAAGAACATTACAGTAGAATGGAAAACTATAAAAGCATTCAACGTAACGCAGATCGCACAGAACGAAAATTGACACTGAAGATGGCACAACGCCGAAACCGGCTTGTCTCCAAACCAAATTGACAAGGGATGACGGAAAATCGTTCCAAAACAACTCAAATTCTTACCCTGTCGGAAAGACCAACATTAGAAAAGGATAAAAATGGAATTATTTGCAATTTTTCTTTTGTTTTTATATAATTTTCATTAATAACATAATTTATGTAAAAAACCACATAAATACTGGCGACCAAGAAAATAGAATCAACCACAGATTTTTAAGATCTTTTTATACTCAGTTGAGCAGAGCTCACAGAGTATATTAAGTTTGATTGGATAACGGTTGGTTGTACATATATAAAGGAATCGAGATAGATATAGACTTCCATATATCAAATTAATCAGGATCGAAAAAAAATTTGATTGAGCCATGTCCGTCCGTTAACACGATAACTTGAGTAAATTTCGAGGTATCTTGATGAAATTTGGTATGTAGATTCCTGAGCACTCATCTCAGATCGCTATTTAAAATGAACGATATCGGACTATAACCACGCCAACTTTTTCGATATCGAAAATTTTGAAAAACCGAAAAAGTGCGATAATTCATTACAAAAGACAGATAAAGCGACGAAACTTGGTAGATGAGTTGAACATGTGACGCAGAATAGAAAATTGGTAAAATTTTGGACAATGGGCGTGGCACCGCCCACTTTTAAATGAAGGTAATTTAGAAGTTTTGCAAGCTGTAATTTGGCAGTCGTTGAAGATATCATGATGAACTTTGGCAGGAACGTTACTGCTATTACTATATGTACGCTTAATAAAAATTAGCAAAATCGGAGAAGGACCACGCCTACTTTTAAAAAAAAATTTTTTTTAAGTAAAATTTTAACAAAAAATTTAATATCTTTACAGTATATAAGTAAATTATGTCAACATTCAACTCCAGTAATGATATGGTGCAACAAAATACAAAAATAAAAGAAAATTTCAAAATGGGCGTGGCTCCGCCCTTTTTCATTTAATTTGTCTAGGATACTTTTAACGCCATACTTCGAACAAAAATTAACCAATCCTTTTGAAATTTGGTAGGGGCATAGATTTTATGACGTTAACTGTTTTCTGTGAAAATGGGCGAAATCCGTGGATGCCACGCCCAGTTTTTATACACAGTCGTCCGTCTGTCCTTCCGCATGGCCGTTAACACGATAACTTGAGCAAAAATCGGCATATCTTTAATGAACTTAGTTCACGTGCTTACTTGAACTCACTTTATCTTGGTATGAAAAATGAACGAAATCCGACTATGACCACGCCCACTTTTTCGATATCGAAAATTACGAAAAATGAAAAAATGCCATAATTCTATACCAAATACGAAAAAAGGGATGAAACATGGTAAGGTAATTGGATTGTTTTATTGACGCGAAATATAACTTTAGAAAAAACTTTATAAAATGGTTGTGACACCTACCATATTAAGTAGAAGAAAATGAAAAAGTTCTGCAGGGCGAAATAAAAAACCATTAAAATCTTGGCAGGTACTACATATATAAATAAATTAGCGGTATCCAACAGATGATGTTCTGGGTCACCCTGGTCCACATTTTGGTCGATATCTGGAAAATGCCTTCACATATACAACTACCACCACTCCCTTTTAAAACTCTCATTAATACCTTCAATTTGATACCCATATCGTACAAACTTATTCTAGAGTCACCCCTGGTCCACCTTTATGGCGATATCTCGAAAAGGCGTCCACCTATAGAACTAAGTCCCACGCCCTTTTAAAATACTCATTAACACCTTTCATTTGATACCCATATTGTACAAACAAATTCTAGGGTCACCCCTGGTCCACCTTTATGGCGATATCTCGAAACGGCGTCCACCTATAGAACTAAGGATTACTCCCTTTTAAAATACTCATTAACACCTTTCATTTGATACCCATATCGTACAAACGCATTCTAGAGTCACCCCTGGTCCACCTTTATGGCGATATCTCGAAAAGGCGACCACCTATACAACAACCATCACTCCCTTTTAAAACCCTCATTAATATCTTTAATTTGATACCCATATCGTACAAACACATTCTAGAGTCACCCCTGGTCCACCTTTATGGCGATATTTCGAAACAGCATCCACCTATAGAACGAAGGCCCACTCCCTTTTAAAAATACTCATTAACACCTTTCATTTGATACCCATATCGTACAAACAAAGTCTAGAGTCACCCCTGGTCCACCTTTATTGCGATACCTCGAAAAAGCGTACACCTATAGAACTAAGGCCCACTCCCTTTTAAAATACTCATTAACACCTTTCTTTTGATACCCATATTGTACAAACAAATTCTAGGGTCACCCCTGGTCCACCTTTATGGCGATATCTCGAAACGGCATCCACCTATGGAACTAAGGATTACTCCCTTTTAAAATACTCATTAACACCTTTCTTTTGATACCCATATTGTACAAACAAATTCTCGGGTCACCCCTGGTCCACCTTTATGGCGATATCTCGAAACGGCGTCCACCTATGGAACTAAGGATTACTCCCTTTTAAAATACTCATTAACACCTTTCATTTGATACCCATATCGTACAAACGCATTCTAGAGTCACCCCTGGTCCACCTTTATGGCGATATCTCGAAAAGACGACCACCTATACAACAACCATCACTCCCTTTTAAAACCCTCATTAATACCTTTAATTTGATACCCATATCGTACAAACACATTCTAGAGTCACCCCTGGTCCACCTTTATGGCGATATTTCGAAACGGCATCCACCTATAGAACTAAGGCCCACTCCCTTTTAAAATACTCATTAACACCATTCGTTTGATGCCCATATTGAACAAACAAATTCTAGGGTCACCCCTGGTCCACCTTTATGGCGATATATCGAAACGGCGTCCACCTATGGAACTAAGGATTACTCCCTTTTAAAATACTCATTAACACCTTTCATTTGATACCCATATCGTACAAACGCATTCTAGAGTCACCCCTGGTCCACCTTTATGGCGATATCTCGAAAAGGCGACCACCTATACAACAACCACCACTCCCTTTTAAAACCCTAATTAATACCTATAATTTGATACCCATATCGTACAAACACATTCTAGAGTCACCCCTGGCCCACCTTTGTGGCGATATCTCGAAACGGCGTCCACCTATGGAACTAAGGATTACTCCCTTTTAAAATACTCATTAACACCTTTCATTTGATACCCATATCGTACAAACGCATTCTAGAGTCAACCCTGATCCACCTTTATGGCTATATCCCTAAATGGCGTCCACCTATAGAACTATGGCCCACTCCCTCATAAAATACTCTTTAATGCCTTTCATTTGATACACATGTCATACAAACATATTCCAGGGTTTCCCTCGGTTCATTTTCCTACATGGTTATTTTCCCTTATGTTGTCACCATAGCTCTCAACTGAGTATGTAATGTTCGGTTACACCCGAACTTAACCTTCCTTACTTGTTGAGTATGCAGTTTTGTAGTCCAATTGCAATCATCAGCACCTGAAGGTAATAGTTGTTTTTTGGAACTTTGTGGGCCGTTCTAAACTTAAAGTAGATTCAATTTTCTAGGTCACTAGTGCAGCTGCTCTCAAAATACCTGCATAAAAACATAAATTTAAATAAATTAGTAAATGAATTCATAACATAACTTTCGCGTTTACATTTATTAACTTATCAATATTACGAACTTTACACTGCCGATCAACTGAATAGTTTCAAAATTAAAAATGGTTTTATTCGAAACTTATATTTATTTATGAGTTTTCAATAATTTTCATTTAAAGTATAGCGGAATATAACAGATATGTGATATAAATAAAATTTCAAAACTTACACAGAGTTCAGAAAAGTTAATCAGAGTTTGAAAGCCCGTCATCAAATTAGAATTACCACAAAACTTGTACGAAAAAAAAACGCAACAAACTCATAAATAAATATAAGACTAAAACCATTTTAAATTTTTATCCTATCCTGTTGATTGATAGTTTATGAAGGTATATAAAAACTTAAAGTAGAGAACTATTTTTATGATTCCCCGGCTGAGTGGAAGTTTTCCCTATCTTTACTACCGATTCCAAAGCGCTTTAAAAACTATTTCAAAATTTTATTGAAGAATTTTTTTCGGAAACGGCAAATCTCGATAAAAGATATTTTCAACTGAGATAGAGCTTTGTTGATACAACTTCTAACATTGGGCATTCTTGAAAAAAAGTTTGGAAGAAGACTCTCTTCAAAAGTGTGAATTTTAGGTACGTTTTTGTGGCATTTTCGAATCGGCATTCCAAATAAATTGTTTTTCCACTCAGCCGTCGACATATGAAAATAGTTCTTTAGTTTGAACTGGCTTACGAACTAATAGGTCTAGGAAGACTTTTCTCTTTCCGCGCCAACTTTTTGTAACAGCGTGTACATAAAGTTGCAGCATGCTTCATCAGCTAGCTTCTTCGGAAGCTGCTTCAGTAGAAATTCGAAGCCTGCAAAAGCTTCCTTAAATGGAGACTCCGACTCCGATTCCCGCAACTTCAACGCATTGCCTTGTTTTTCCAAAAGGTCATCGAACTTCTGCCATATTTCCTGATTTTGGGGCTGGCTAGCTAAACGGGAACGTTTCGGTGGTGTGGGAGTCTATGAATAAACAATAGTTAGCAAATCAGTATTGGTATTATCTAAAATCGTAGCAATTATAAATGCTTGTGCTCCTACCTCTACCCTCACGTCTATCACTGACACTAACCCTACATCTACCCCTCCTCTAATACTACCCCTTCCTTTAACCATATCTCTACTTCTACCCCTTTCTCTTTACCTACCTCTGTTCTTGTTGTTGTTGTAGCGGTGCTTCGCCCCGTTCAATCAGGTTGTCATCGAATTTTTTTCTTACAAATGCAGCAGTACCAATCCCGTGGACCGGGGTTAGCCTCAATGCCTTCCCGGAGCAGGAGGGTAAGGAGCAGTCCCGTTGCGAGGTGCTGTTCCATTGATGACAACTTTTGAGTGTTGTGTACTGGGTTAAACGGGGTTATACCATGACGACAGCCCTTGGTCAGGAAAAAAAAATTCCGAGTAACTCCGGTAGCTGAGAACCTGCTGAATTGGGAGTTGCCTACCTCTATCTCCGCCCCTACATCTACCTGTAAACCTACCTCTCCCTCTATCACTGCTCCTATCTCTACCCCTGCTTAGCATCCCATCCACCGCATGTTGTTATTCGCCCCCGTTCATGCAAAACCACCACCACTTATAGGTTTTCATCAAGATCATCAATCATAGTTCAAGGAAAACAGCTGTTTCGACAGGGTTGGGCCATAGATAGTAAGTCGTTAGATCTGTTAGTCCACATCGCAATAAAAAAGTGGTTTGTCATGTGGGGACTCATCGCAGGCTACACACATATCGGACATGTCCGGGTTGATTCTGGATAAGTAGGCGTTTGTTCTACTACAGTATACAGAACGAAGTTGAATCAGAAAGATGCGCGCCTCCCTCGGTAGTGGGCTACCGTTTGCCGTTCCGGATAACTCCACCAAAAACGATGTTCACCGGGCGCAACTCTTCCAATTTTTTGTATCATGGATAAGCTTGCGAGTCTCGAATGTTTCAATTTGTCAAACGGCGGTGGAGGCACAAGTTGTCGGGCTTCCTTCATATACTTGCGGAGATGTTTTGTCACGTGCCTGGGAGGCGGAGCAGTGTCTAATAATTGTCGACCTGGATATCCGGGTTGATGACAATTCATTAGATGCTGTTTAGTGAACATTTCATTGCGCTCTTTGATGATTATCGTCTTTGCAGTTGCAGTTTTGGGTGCGGTATTTTGACAGGCGACTACATTGGCTAATTGCCTTATATGTACTCAGCAACGTTTCTTTGCCTTTACCCCAGATGCTGCCAGCAAGGGACTTGAGAATTTTGTTGCGACTTTGTACTTTAGAGGCGACTGCGGTGTCATGTTCGTGGAAGCAGAGGCCACCATCGAATGTCACACCAAGGATTTTGCGTTGGGTGACTGTCGGTAACCTAGTACCGTCGATGTGTATATCTAGTTCGTCATTAATCTGCTTATTCCCCGTCGTGAATAGGGTTTCTGAAGATTTGGTTGTCTGCATAGGATACTATTGTAACTACTTCTCTTCTTAGATGTTGCGTTCCTAAATTGAAGAACCCACCGCATCTTTCATCCCGGCACCAATAGCTATTTATTTATAATATAGAAGATACATACGTATGTATATACATAAACTTACATATTCATATTGAGAACCAGGGCGTTTTGATGTACTCGCTTCCTCATTTTGGGAATCATCACTGGTAGTGAAAGTTCTGCATTTTTATTTGAATGCAGCGGATCGCCGATATTCCATATCCGATCTTTTGATCTAACGACCGAAATAAGGTTGCGCTTTTCCTCGCTGGAAAAGTGCAATATGCGCTTCTGACGCTTGGAGGCTTTTGCTGTGTTTTCCATTCCTGAGTCAGTCGATAGTATTTTTGAAAGTCCAAATGTCACTTTTTCTTCAAGAAATAATGCACAACCATTTATTTCTTGGCAAAGAAAGAGTTTACGTGTACACTTTTTCTAAAAAAATATTTAGAAAATAGTAGTAGAAAATGTACTAAATTTCTTCAGTTAGCAACGAAATACAGCTACCCTTCAAAAAACGCGAGTACTCTATAAATAATGTAAGGAATACTCCTTTTAGAGTATAGGACTGCTCCAAATGTAAACTGTATTCATACAAAAAATGTGCTCCAATTAACATTGCGATGTCCTAGGAGAGGAGTAGGTGATCCCACTCTCGCTTTGTTTGTGAGTATTCCATTGAGTACATACGTGAGACTACTTTCCAAAGTACTTTCACTGTTGTACTCCATGGAGCACCCACAGAGGATCATATGCCAAAGTACTAAAGAGGAATTATGTCGGAAAGAATTATCAAAGTGAATTTAATTTAAAATGAAAGTAAATGAAGAGGGACAATACAGCTTTTATATTTTATACTACGAATATTCTTATGTTATTTAGCATTTGCGTGAATAAAGAAACTAATATTTCTCTATACATACTATAGTATGTATACATAAAACCAGTGCGCTGTTGCATTTTATCAGAGTTTCCATAGTAAAATTTTATTATCAGTTATTTGTATGCAATATTTTACTTTTGGCAACTCTGTTCGATCGTCATCGTGTCGTGATCACGGTCGTTAAAAAACGAGCAATGATCGGCTGATGGTGGTCCGCAAACACATTGCAAACGAGTATTGTTAGAGTACTTCAACATGAAGAAAATGGAACACGTAATCCAACAATTTTTGCAGGGTACCCTTGCCAAAAGTAAAATATTGCATGCAAATAACTTATAATAAAATTTTACTTTGGCAACTCTGATAAAATTCAACAGCGCACTTGTTTTATGTATACATACTAAAGTATGTATAGAGAAATATAAGTTTCTTTATTCACGCAAATGCTAAATAACATAAGAATATTCGTAGTATAAAATATAAAAGTTGTATGGCACCTCTTCATTTACTTTCATTTGAAATTAAATTCACTTCGATAATTCTTTCCGACACAATTCCACTTAAGGACTTTGGCATATGATCCTCTGTGGTTGCTCCATGCAGTACTACAGTGAAAGTACTTTGGAAAGTACTCTCACGTATGTACTGTATGGAATACTCACAAACAAGGGGAGAGTGGGATCACCTACTCCTCTCCTAGGACATCGCAATGTTAATTGGAGCACATTTTTTCTATGAATACAGATTAGATTTGGAGCATGTCCTGTACTCCCAAAGGAGTTTTCCTTATGCTATGTTCAAACAGAAAAATAAATTGAGGCAATATCAATTCAAATTGAGTGGTGTTCATACAACTCAATTTAGCTTACACAATAGTAATTTGATGGCCGGTTGGCTCATCTCTACAGCAACAACATACCTGTGTTCAGAATGTCAAAATGTGCGTGTTGGAATTAGGTGTATGGAATGGAATGAAAACATAAAACTTTAAAATTTTTGTGTGTTGTAAGATAATGTGTTCAATGTTTTGGTTTCATTTTGAGTTTGCCATCCTCTTTTGACAATTCCTACTCCAGTGAAATGAAAAAAATAATATCAGCTGATGAGATGAGCCAACCATATAGTTGAGCCATGCGCAGCTGACGTTTAAATCTACTCAATAAACACACTTTACAAGGTTGTATTTACAGTTTGAAACAATTTATTACGCAATTTTTTTTAAATTGGCAATTTGTTATTATTAAAATTTATTATATGATAAATTGCGTAATAAATTGCCCAAATGGTATAAATTGCCAATATGGCGTGTGTTTGTACCTAGTATTACATTATTTATACAGTACTCGTGTTTTGAAGGGTATATATTAAGTAAATACCATCAATATATATTGCAAGTTCAGCAGAGATATATGATGCCAATATATATTGGCAGTCCGAATCATGATTCATCATTGACAGAATTCTTTCAAACATGTGAAACTTGCCAAAGGGATAGGGAACTGCCTAATATACACAAACGAGTATTGGATGCCACCACTATGGATAAGGAAAGCGAAATAAATAATGTTGCTGAAAAGTTACAAAAATTAAAAGTTAATAATCCAACCGAGCACGAGAGCAGGTTTGTAACGGATGTTCAAATTCTCGGTAATGGTCTAGTTGAGAGGTCGACTGCTAATACGCTACCAAAAATATCGAGAGAGGTGTCAAAAGACGCGTATCAATCTCGAGAACAATAACCCGAAGGCGGAAAAGAAAAAGGTAATAGTCTAGTTGAGGGGTCGACTGCTAATACGCTACCAAAAATATCGAGAGAGGTGTCAAAAGACGCGTATTAACCTCGAGAACAATAATCTGAAGGCGGAAAAGAAAAATTTTATCTCTGTCCGGAGATATTTGCAGTTGAAGTTGGCGATTTCCATGTGGTTGTTGTTGTGTTGTACCCACCAAAAAAATTGTGCATCACCGTGGCGGTAGCCACGGTTAAACCACACACCCGGACGTGGCATGGCGTAGCCCAGGGTTATATTTTATAAGCGCGGCCGAAGGCCGCCAACGCCGAAAGGTGTTCTGCGCAAAAATACTATGGATCCGACCCCCGGTTTCGGAGGTACCCGCGGGTCTTTTTTCGGTTTTTCGTTAATATCTTTTGAACGCGTTAATATTTTTATTTTCCGCCTTCGGATTATTAATACTGATGTCAAGACGCGTCTTTTGACACCTATCTCGATATTTTTGGTAGCGTATTAGCAGTCGACCCCTCAACTAGACTATTACCTTATTTTTGGTAGCAGTGCAGTTTACGGTACCCACCCTAAAGTTGGGCCAAGATTTTCGAGTGAGGTATCACAATACGCGTATTAATATCGCGAACAATAATCCGAAAAATTTTATATATGTCCGGAGATATTTGCAGTTGAAGCTGGCGATTTTAATGTGGTTGTTGTTGTGTAACCACAAAAAAAAATTGTGCATCACCGTGGCGGTAGCGGTTGGATTTTATATAAGGTGCCACGATTTTCAAACTTTTGTTGATTTGTAGGGGTAGAGGGGGTCCTAAAAATCACAAAATTATCACCCGCAACTCTAGGAATCTCTTAGTTTATGAAATATAAGCTTTTTAATTTCCAAATTTAGTAAAATTTCGGTAATAGTCTAGTTGAGGGGTCGACTGCTAATACGCTACCAAAAATATCGAGAGGTGTCAAACGACGCGTCTTGACATCAGTATTAATAATCCGAAGGCGGAGAATAAAAATTTTAACTCGTTCAAAAGATATTAACGAAAAACCGGAAAAAGACCCGTGGGTACCTCCGAAACCGGGAATGGAATCCATAGTATTTTTGCGCAGAACACCTTTCTGCGTTGGCGGCACCGGCCGCGCTTATAAAAAATAGCCCTGGGCTACATCATGCCAAGTTGTTGTTGTTGTTGTTGTTGTTGTTGTTGTTGTTGTTGTTGTTGTTGTTGTAGCGATAAGGTTGCTCCCCGAAGGCTTTGCGGAGTGTCGTCGATGTGATGGTCCTTTGCCGGATACAAATCCGGTACGCTCCGGTACCATGGCACCATTAAGGTGCTAGCCCGACCATCTCGGAAACGATTTATGTGGGCACATTAAACCTTCAGGCCATTCCCTCCCTCCCTACCCCCAAATTCAATGAGGAGCTTGGGGTGGCCAGAGCCTCGTCTGTTAGTGAAACAGGATTCGCCGCGGATAGGTGAGGTTGACAATTGGATTTGGAGAAGCTATATATTGTGCTGGCAACCTGAAGGGTTGCGCTACACAGCCCCTTGAATATGGTACTTTAGTCGCCTCTTACGACAGGCATACCTACCGCGGGTATATTCTGATCCCCTAGCCCGCTGGGGGTACATCATGCCAAGTCCGGGTGTGTGGTATAACCGTGGCTACCGCTACGGTGATGCACAATTTTTTTGGTGGGTTCCAACACAACAACCACATCAAAATCGCCAACTTCAACTGCAAATATCTCCGGACAGAGATTTGTGGTAGCGTATTAGCAGTCGACCCCTCAACTAGACTATTACCAAAATTTCAACTTAAGTCCTGAAAGGTGTTCTTCGCAAAAATACCTTAATATCTTTTGAACGCTTTAAAATTTTTATTTTCCGGATTATTAATACTGATGTCAAGACGCGTCGTTTGACACCTCTTTCGATTTTTTTGGTAGCGTATTAGCAGTCGACCCCTAACTAGACTATTACCAGAGATTTTTATGCTGATTCCAACGGTATTTCTGCATAGAACACCTTTCTCCATAGCTGCCTTCGGCCGCGCTTATAAAAAATAACCCTGGGCTATACTAGACTATTACCGTCGCTTTTTTCGTTGTTGCAATTAAACAAACGAAAACAAAAAATAGTGTTGCCAGCCCCGCAACAATATCTTTTTATCTTGGTAGAACATTATAAGGTGGTGGCACGTCGACATAAATGCAAACAAACATACACCTCTCTCGATATTTTTGGTAGCGTATTAGCAGTCGACCCCTCAACTAGACTATTAGCAAAATTTCAACTTAAGTCCTGAAAGGTGTTCTTCGCAAAAATATCTTAATATCTTTTGAACGCTTTAAAATTTTTATTTTTCGGATTAATACTGATGTCAAGACGCGTCGTTTGACACCTCTCTCGATTTTTTTGGTAGCGTATTAGCAGTCTACCCCTCAACTAGACTATTACCAGAGATTTTTATGCTGATTCCAACGGTATTTCTGCGTAGAACACCTTTCTCCATAGGCGGCCTTCGGCCGCGCTTATAAAAAATAACCCTGGGCTATACTAGACTATTACCGTCGCTTTTTTCGTTGTTGCAATTAAACAAACGAAAACAAAAAATAGTGTTGCCAGCCCCGCAACAATATCTTTTTATCTTGGTAGAACATTATAAGGTGGTGGCACGTCGACATAAATGCAAACAAACATACACTATCAATGTATTTTGTTTTGTAATTCTCTGAATAATTTGAAATTAATGTATTTAATTGGAACCAGTGCAGAATACATACATTTGTCAAAAACAAAAAAAAAATAAAAAATCCAACTTCATAGAGATTTGGTAATAGTCTAGTTGAGGGGTCGACTGCTAATACGCTACCAAAAATATCGAGAGAGATGTCAAAAGACGCGTATTAATCTCGAAAACAATAATCCGATGGCGGAAAAGAAAAATTTGATATATGTCCGGAGATATTTGCAGTGGAAGTTGGCGATTTTCATGTGGTTGTGGTTGTTGTTGTGGTGTACCCACAAAAAAATTTGTGCATCACCGTGGCGGTAGCCCAGGGTTATTTTTTATAAGCGCGGCCGAAGGCCGCCAACTCAGAAAGGTATTCTGGGCAAAAATAATATGGATCCCGGTTTCGGAGGTACCCGTGGGTCTTTTTTCGGTTTTTCGTTAATATTTTTATTTTCCGCCTTCGGATTATTAATACTGATGTCAAGACTGATTCCAACGGTAATTCTGCGTAGAACACCTTTCTGCATAGGCGGCCTTCGGCCGCGCTTATAAAAAATAACTGGGCTACGCCATGCCAACTCCGGGTGTGTGATATAACCGTGGCTACCGCCACGGAGATGTCCTTCTGCGTAGTACACCCTTCTGCGCAGCATCCCAAATAATAGTAGACTACAAATTATTAAAAGTGTTTTACACAAACAAAATACATTGATAGTGTATGTTTGTTTGCATTTATGTCGACGTGCCACCACCTTATAATGTTCTACCAAGATAAAAAGATATTGTTGCGGAGCTGGCAACACTATTTTTTGTTTTTGTTTGTTTAATTGCAACAACTAAACAAGTAAGAACGGGACTGTCTTCGGCTGTGCCGAAGACTTCATACCTTTCATGAATGGGGCTGAACAATAATCTTATCCCGTTCGTAATCTCCGAATAATCGCATGTATAAGATAAGAAATATATAGTGAACACATCTACATACCTTAACGATTTTTAAGATAAATATAAAATAAAAAACGGGTAGGTACTTTGTGTGAGGATGCAAAGTTTCAGGTTTTTTGTGGTCTGCGTGTAAAAACTATGACTACGAATCACGTATTTCAAAAATATATGACGAAAACGTAACTATTTGATGAAATTTGATGAATTTTGAAGATTCTAGCCGTAAAAAAGTGGTCAAAATGACAGTTTATATGAAGTATATAATATATATACGACCGATCTCTATGATTTTTTCAGACAACAATATATGCTATATACGTAAGCATTTTGTGAAATTTGAAGCTTCTAACTGTTAAAACGGGGCAGAAATTGCGCAAAGTTTATCTGAACAATCGGTTGTATGAGATATATACTATGTGTACCACCGATCTCAATGATTTTTTCAGACATCAATATATGCTATACACGTAAGCAGTTGGTGAAATTTGAAGCTTCTAGCTGTTAAAATGGGGCCGAAATCGTAAAAAAAATATTTATATACTATATATATATACTATATATACCATCATATACATATTATATATATCACCGATCTCTATGATTTTTTGACACAACAATACATACTATATACGTAAGCAATCGGTGAAATTTGAAGCTTATAACTGTTAAAATGGGGAAGAAATTGCGCAAAGTTTCTTATCTGAACAATCGGTTGTATGGGATATATACTATATATACCACCGGTATCTATGATTTTCTCAGACAACAATATATGCTATACACGTAAGCATTTGGTGAAATTTGAACATATCTAAACGATTTTAAGATAAATATAAAATAAAAAATAGGTAGGTAATCTGTGTGAGGATGCAAAGCTTCACGTTTTTTGTGGTCTGCATGTAAAAACTATGGCTACGAATCACGTATTTCAAAAATATATGACGTAAACGTAATTATTTGATGAAATTTGATGAATCTTGAAGCTTCTAGCCGTAAAAAAGGGGTCAATATGACAGTTTATATGAAGTATATAATATATATACGACCGATCTCTATGATTTTTTCAGACAACAATATATGCTATATACGAAAGCATTTTGTGAAATTTGAAGCTTCTAACTGTTAAAACGGGGCAGAAATTGCGCAAAGTTTCTTATCTGAACAATCGGTTGTATGAGATATATACTATGTATATCACCGATCTCAATGATTTTTTCAGACATCAATATATGCTATACACGTAAGCAGTTGGTAAAATTTGAAGCTTCTAGCTGTTAAAATGGGGTAGAAATTGCGAAAAGTTTCTTATCTGAACAATCGGTTGTATGAGATATATACTATATATAGAACCGATCTCTATGATTTTTTCAGACAACAATATATGCTATATACGTAAGCAATCAGTGAAATTTGAAGCTTATAGCTGTTAAAATGGGGTAGAAATTGCGAAAAGTTTCTTATCTGAACAATCGGTTGTATGAGATATATACTATATATACAACCGATCTCTATGATTTTTTCAGACAACAATATATGCTATATACGTAAGCAATTTTGAAGCTTATAGCTGTTAAAATGGGGTAGAAATTGCGAAAAGTTTCTTATATGAACAATCGGTTGTATGAGATATACTATATATACAACCGATCTCTATGATTTTTTCAGACAACAGTATATGCTATATAAGTAAATATTCGGTGAAATTTGAAGCTTCTAGCTGTTAAAATGGGGCTAAAATTTGCGAAAATATATATATATATACTATATATATATACTATATATACCACCATATATATACTATATATACCACCGATCTTTATGATTTTTTCAGGCAACAATATATGCTATATACGTAAGCATTCGCTGAAATTTGAAGCCTCTAGCTCTTAAAATAGGGCAGTAATTACGAAAAGTTCCTTATCTGAACAATCGGTTGTGGGGGATATATACTATATATACGACCGATCTCATAAATTTTTTCAGGCAACAATATGTTCAATATACGAAAGTATATGGTGAAGTTTGAAGCTTCAATCTGTTAAATTGGGTAAGATATTACAAAAATCCTCTTTTTCTGAAAAATCGGTTGTATGGAGGATATATGTTATAGTGGTCCGATCCGGTCGGTTCCGACAAATGTCTAATCGGACACCCAAATACACCTGCTCACCAAATTTTATCAAGATATCTCAAAAATTGAGGGACTAGTTTGCATACAAACAGACAGACGGACAGACGGACAGACGGACAGACGGACATGGCTAAAACAACTCAGCTCTTCAACCTGATTATTTCGGTATACTTAATGGTGGGTCTATCTATTTTCCTTTAAGGACTTACAATTTTCGGTTTCGTGACGAAATTAATATACCATTTCATTTTCATGAAAGGTATAAAAACGACAATAGTACCGACGTGTTTCAGCGAATAACTTTTAAACGAGATAAAAAATATAGTTTCTGCTTTCGGATTCTGAATCTTGACGCAAATACGCGTGTTTTGATACCGCTATCGACATGTGCGACCCGAATTTTAAGTGCAGGACTTAAGTTGAAATTTTACTAAATTTGGAAATTAAAAAGCTTATATTTCATAAACTATGAGTTTCCTAGAGTTGCGGATGATAATTTTGTGATTTTTAGGACCCCCTCTACCCTACAAATCAACAAAAGTTTGAAAATCGTGGCACCTTATATAAAATCCAACCCCAATTAAACAAACGAAAACAAAAAATAGTGTTGCCAGCTCCGCAATAATATCTTTTTATCTTGGTAGAACATTATAAGGTGATAGCACGTCGACATAAATGCAAACAAACATACACTATCAATGTATTTTGTTTGTGTAAAACACTTTTAATAATTTGTAGTCTAATATTATTTGGGATGCTGCGCAGAAGGGTGTACTAGGCAGAAGGACATCACCGTGGCGGTAGCCACGGTTATACCACACACCCGGAATTGCCATGGCGTAGCCCAGGGTTATATTTTATAAGCGCGGCCGAAGGCCGCCAACGCAGAAAGGTGTTCTGCGCAAAAATACTATGGATCCGACCCCCGGTTTCGGAGGTACCCGCGGGTCTTTTTTCGGTTTTTCGTTAATATCTTTTGAACGCGTTAAAATATTTATTTTCCGCTTTCGGATTATTAATACTGATGTCAAGACGCGTCGTTTGACACCTCCCTCGATATTTGGTAGCGTATTAGCAGTCGACCCCTCAACTAGACTATTACCCAAAATATTCCCCCCGGAACGACTCGGGATTTTTCCCGACCCAGGACTGTCATTTCAGTATAACCCCGTTTAATTTGTTGCGTCCCTCCCACAAATTGTCATCCTCCCAGCAGCTCCTTGCAGTGGGACTGCTCCATATGCTCGAATCCAATCCGGATCCATCTCCTGACCCCGGTCCTGAGAAATGGTTTTGCTGCATCTGCCGGAAAAGACTTTTTAGGACGGTCATACTCTGTTCAGTGTGTCTCGTGTAAGGGATGGTTGCATCGGACAGGTTGTTCTGGGCTTGATCCCAAAACCCGACGTCCACGTAACTTTTATAAATCTTTTGTGGCTCCTTGCTGTTCACGCCCAAGGGCGTCCCTTAGTCTACGCCTAAGCGCCCCCCACTACCTGCCAGCAGCCCCGCTGCTCAGCAAGCCACAACAAGTACCGCGCTGCTGCTCGCGCCCCGGGCGTCAACAACTCAAACAGCTGCTACTACTCATAACTACTATCTTCGTAGTAGAGTCGGTAGCAATGCTGAGCATCAGCCCCTGCCCCCGTCTTCTCCCCCACTCTTTTCCGGCAGCAATCATGTAGGTCAGGGAAACAGACTCTTAGTCCCTACCTCCGTTTGCACGGTTTGCCAGCACAGAATATATATGTTTGCGACATCCGCCCAATGCAGCTCCTGCCTTGGGTGGTGCCACTTTCCTAGAAGTTCTGGTCTCCACGACGGCAACCCCCCGACGGGTTTCATCGCGCCATGTTGCCAGGTCGCAAACCCAAATCATCCGGGTACCCCAATGCTTGCCCAAGGACGCCCAGTCCCAGGGCCACAACAGCAATTGCGTCCTAGCCTTCCTCAACCCAGGCGCAGTCACCCGTCACTTACCCCCAGAGTGGCGACGTCTCCCCTCATGCACTTCAGAATTCTGTAGTTAAACTGTAATGGACTAACTGCGAAGATTACGGAGATAGTCGATTTCATGAAGCGGCACAACATCCGCATTGCTGCGATTCAAGAGACTAAACTCATAGCAAGATCTGCATTGCAGACCTGCTCTGGGTATAATGTCCACAGAAAAGATCGCGAGAGCGGAAATGGAGGCGGACTCGCGTTTATCATACACCACTCTGTGCAATATTATATATTTGATCCTGGCATCGACCGCAGGGACAATGTCTTAGAATGTCAAGGCCTATCTGTCCGGTCAGGCGATGCAAACCTAGAAATCATCAACATCTACATCCCTCCTGCCACCTGTTGTCCCAGTGGATACTGCCCTAATATCAGCGCCTTACTCACTGGCAATAATCGCATTGTATTAGGCGATTTCAATGTCCATCACGATCTATGGCATTCAAATTTGCGGGCGGACAGTAGGGGTGAGATGTTGGATCAAATAGAAGAAACGACGTTCTGCACAATAAACGGAGACGCCCCCACACGTATGGTAGGAAGCTGTCACAGTTCGCCAGAGTCTCAATCGTGAGCGCAGAACTCGTAAACTGCGTCAACTGGCAGCCGATGGTAACATTGGCACCCGACCACCTGCCTATACTTATTTCGCTCGAGCGTACTGCCGACTTCATCGTCACAGAAAAACGCACTTTCATAAAGTTCACAAAAGGAAAGTGGGACGAATATAAATCTTTTACAGACATCCTCTTTGTTGCCCTCCCTATCCCGACTGATGCCCGCCAAGGGGAAATTCGGCCCCACTTCCCGGCGGAGGCCGCAAACTTAGCGAGAGAACGTGACCTTATAAGTTAGCTTGATCCAGGCGACCCCCAAATAAGGGATATAAAACAACGCATCAGATTGCTTGTGGATGAACACAAGCGGGCGAAATGGGAGGAGCACCTAAGAGGTTGTAACCTCTCTACCGGTGTGGGTAAACTTTGGTCCACCGTAAAGTCCCTATCAAATCCGTCTAAGCACAAAGACAAAGTTTCCATCGCCTTTGGCGATAAAGTGCTGTCGGATGCGAAAAAATGCGCGAGCGCTTTCTGCCGACAATATATAATGCATTCTACGGTCGACAAAGATAGACGGAGGGCCAACAGACACGCACATAAACACAAATTCAGCGCGTCACCAATCACCATCACCGCTAAAGAGGTTGAGGACGCCATTGGTCACGCTAAACCATCCAAAGCAGTGGGCCCAGACGGCATAGCCATGACGATGCTTAACAGCCTAGGGAAAGAGGGTTTCAAATATTTAGCGCATGTCTTCAACCTGTCTCTTTCCACCTTTGTCATACCCGAAAAATGGAAAATGGCCAAGGTGGTCCCGCTACTAAAGCCGAGTCGTATCGTCCGATATCTCCTATCGCCAGTAGCAAAGACGCTTGAAGCCATTTTGCTCCCCTATTTCCAAGCAAATTTGCAACTAGCCTGTCATCAGCATGGCTTCAGAAAACTCCATAGCACTACCACCGCGCTAAATGCCATTAGCACCAAGATAAATTGCGGTTTAAATCAAAACCCCCACCATAGAACAGTACTCGTAGCGCTAGACCTATCAAAAGCTTTCGATACGGTCAACCATGGCTCGTTACTGCAAGACCTGGAAGGGTCTACCCTTCCCCCATGTCTTAAAAGGTGGACCGCAAATTATCTGGGTGGTCGGCAGGCATCGGTGCAATTTAGAAACGAAACATCAAAACCAAGAAGGATTAAACAGGGGGTGCCACAGGGTGGTGTCCTGTGCCCACTTTTGTTTAATTTCTACATATCTAAGCTACCTTCACCACCGGACGGGTCACAATTTTTTCCTACGCCGATGACTGCACAATAATGGCCACAGGCCCAGACCCACAGATGTTGTTGTTGTTGTAGCGATTAGGTTACTCCCCGAAGGCTTTGGGGAGTGTTATCGATGTGATGGTCCTTTGTCGGATACAGATCCGATACGCTCCGGTAACACAGCACCATTAAGGTGCTGACCCGACCATCTCGGGAACGATTTATATGGCCACATTGAACCTTCAGGCCATCCCTCCCTCCCCACCCCAAAGTTCCATGAGGAGCTTGGGGTCGCCAGAGCCCCGTCTGTTAGTGAAACGGGATTCGCCGCTCGAAAGTGAGGTTGACAATTGGGTTGGAGAAGCTATATGTTGCGCTACACAACCCCTTGAATCCCAGACCCACAGATCGATGAGCTATGCAATAGAATAAACGGCTACCTCCCTGATCTCTCCAGTTTTTTCGCCTCGCGAAACCTAGCATTATCACCGACTAAATCTTCCGCGACCTTATTTACAACATGGACGTCCCAAATGTCGACCATTTTGAACATCCACGTCTATGGCACTACGCTACCGACTGTCCTACACCCCAAAATCTTGGGTGTGACATTTGATCAGGATCTACATTTTAGTGAGCACGCAGCCGCAATTGTTCCGAGAATTCAGAGCCGTAACAAAATCCTCAAATCTCTCGCTGGCAGTACATGGGGAAAAGATAAAGAAACGCTCATGACTACATACAAGGCAATTAGCCAGCCGATTACGTGCTACGCGTCACCCATATGGTCGCCAAGCCGAAAAATTACCCACTGGAAGAAGATACAGGCCTGCCAAAATACTGCCCTCAGAATCGCCACGGGCTGTCTTCTTATGTCCCCAGAACACCATCTGCATAATGAGGCGAGAATACTCCCCATCAGGGAGAGAAATGAGATGCTGACCAAACAGTTCCTGTTGAATACCCAGAAACCTGAGCATCCCAACAGACATTTGATTGATGAACCAGCACCGCCTAGGAGCTTAAGGAGTCATCTCCGTAAGCATTTTGAGGAAATACTGCACCTGAGGACTCAGCCGTATGAAGCAAAAAACACAAGCAGGTCCTTGGTGAACTCCACAAACTGGCGTCGGACCGTTATGCCGGGAATTGCAAAGAAAAGTATCCAAAACTCGCGGAAGAGGAACGCATACTCCCCAGTGAAACGCGTGTCACTCTTGCTCAACTTCGTTCTGGATACTGTAACAGGTTAAACTCTTACCTATCCAGAATCAACCCCGACATACAAAATGTATGCCCCGCCTGCAATGTGTCCCCACATGACACCAACCATCTCTTTAATTGTAATGTGGAACCAACGCCCCTTTCCTTATGGTCCACCCCTGTTGAAACAGCAAGTTTCCTCGGACTCCCGTTAGAGGATATTGATGACAATTTGTGATCGGTCACGGCTGTTAGGTGGGGCGAAGCACTGCTACAACAACAACAACAACAAGACCGCCACACAGAAAGGTGTTGTGCGCAAAAATGCTATGGATCCCACCCCCGGTTTCGGAGGTATCCGCGAGCCTTTTTTCGGTTTTTCGTTAATATCTTTTGAACGAGTTAAACTTTTTATTTTCCGCCTTCGGATTATTAATACTGATGTCAAGACGCGTCGTTTGACACCTCTCGATATTTTTGGTAGCGTATTAGCAGTCGACCCCTCAACTAGACTATTACCAAAAAATATTTAAATTTTTCATTTTTACGTGGTGTGGGCAATGATGTGTAAATGTGCTAAGTCGTCAGCTTTTAAAAAAAATGTGCTAAGTCAACCTGTCAATAATATCAATCTGAATTACTAGTCAATTCTTTGTGCGCGCATTTTATTTATTTATTTAATTCATTCAGTCTAAAAGTGCTTGGTTCGTTCTTGTTGTTGTATCAACGATAAAGACACTCCCCGAAGGCTTTGGGGAGTGTTACCGATGTTGATGGCCCTTTGCCGGATATAGATCCAGTACGTTCCGGTAACAAGGCAATATTAAGGTACTACTAGCTCGACCATCTCGGGAACGATTGATATGACCACATTAAACCTAGGCCATCCCGACCTCCCTACCCCTAGTTCCATGAGGAACTTGGGGTCGCTAGAGCCTCGGCTGTTAATGAAACAGGATTCGCCACGGTTAGGTGAGTTGACAATTGGGTTGGAGAAGCTATATATTGTGCTGGCAACCCCTTGAGAGGGCGAACACAACCCCTGCAAAAATCGCGAGTACTCCATGCATGCATGTATGGAGTACTCGCTATGGACCAACCGAGTGCTCCAAATTAACCACAATTCATACAAAAAATATGGTCCAATTAACATTGCGATGTCCTAGGACGGGACCATATACTCCAGCTCCGCATTACATCAGAGTAATCCATGGAGTACCTACAGTCCAATAAACATCGTGCAGTGATTACAATCGTTAAAAACGAGCAATGATCGGCTTACAATATGTTCGTGTAGAAATATGAGTTGGTCCATTGGTACATTACAGTGGAGTACAGTGGTAAGTACTCCAGAGGACCACATGGTCCAACGATTTTTGCAGGGACCCCTTGAAATTGAATTTACCCAATTGAGACATGCCTTTGGTGTATGATAAATGCTTTGCGGTGACTATAATCTACTTCAATTCTTACATGTCGATAACTACATGCTTTCTTACAGACTAGTTAAAAATATAAAACAATTCAAGCTTAAATTTATATAAGCTGTTATTAAAATTAATAACACTACTGAATCGATTTGCTAGATGTATAGTCCTACTTATAGGTTCATTCATAGCATAATTCGTTTTATGAGTTATTTGTATAAATAATCTATTATGCCGAAGATCACGCAGTGGAATATATGGAATGAATAAAGTAGATAAATCAGAGCAATTCGTGCTAGGGTTTATTGCATTATAGGCAAGCATGAGTGCGATGAAAGTTCTTCTGTAACGCAAGGCCTGAAGACTAAGCAATTTGTGACTGCTGGTATATGATGGGAGGCCGGCTGGCCAGGAAGCATACGTAAAGCAATTTTGTAAAAAATTTTGGAACTTTTTCAATTTTATAGGAGTTAGATTCATAGAAAGGATTCCATATTATTGAGCAATATTCAATACCACTTCTGACCAAGGATATATAAAGTGCCTTCAACGTCATAGGGTCCTTAAAGTCACTGGTGTTTCGTCTACTGAACCCAACCATTACATCAAATTTTGAAACAACGAAATCAATGTGACTAGAAAAAGAGAGTTTGGAGTCAAAAATTACACCCAAGTCTTAACTCTCTTGACAAAGATTACGAGATTTAGCATTTAGTTTGTAGATAAAGCATGTGGCAGTTGTCTTTATGGAATAAGACACAACACAGCATTTGCTTGAATTTAAAAATAAGTTATTGCCTGCGCACCATCCGGCAAATGAGTCTAGATCAGAATCGTTAGAAATAAAATAAATAAATAAATAAATGTAAGGCGCGATAACCTCCGAAGAGATTTTTAACCGAGCTTCTCTTGCAATTTACGTTGTACTCTTTTTTAATTTTTCCTACAAATTGGCGGGACGGGACCTACTTGTTTTATGCCGACTCCGAACGGCATCTGCGAGGCAGATCAGTTTTCACTGAGATCTGTTCATGGCAGAAATACACTCGGAGTGCTTGCCAAACACTGCCGAGGGGCGAACCCGCTTAGAATAATTTTCTTCTAATTGAAAAACGTTATTTCTAAAATTTTGATGTTGCTTTGCCCGGGGTGTGAACCTAGGGCATTCGGTGTGGTAGGCGGAGCACGCTACCATCACACCACGGTGGCCGCCAATAGTTAGAAATAGTTTGACAAATAAATAGAATTTTTTGTGAAATATATAGTTTTAGTGTTATATTTCAATCATTAAAGGGGAGGAGTGATGGAGAAACATATTGAGTAAAAAGTGCTGTCATGAGAAAAAATTTGTTTTGAGTGAGGAAATTGTGCTAAGTCATAAAATAGCTTGTGGGTTAGCATACATGACTTTTATTTATCTTTTTCAAAGCTTCTACTCTCAAAAGTATTGCAACTAAGGTATCCTCATTCACAGTTTTGAAAAAAAATGGTTATTTCAAAAATTAGTCAGTTTTTTTCATCTCCTGTAAAATTCGAAAAAAGTGACTTAGCACTTTTTCACATTAAGCTAACGATATCTTATCTGTCAACTGCCTAACAGGAGCTTCAATGTGGCAACTTTTTAGCGTTTTGACAGAGTGTTCAATATGGCGGCGCCTATCTTCAACGGGTAGAAAGAGATATAGAATGAAACGGGGATAGTCAAATACAAATCAGGTGATCCAATCACTTTGGAATTTTGACGTCTATGCAGAAGATATCACACTTAGTTTGATTCACAATGGCTATGGATTTGCAACTCTTTGTTTCGAGAGAGCGCTGTCAAAATACACATTTTTGTCAATGATGCCCTTCCAAACAAAAATGAATAGGATCTGATTATGGGTTTTTGATATACATTTCGGCGATTTTATAGTTTCAATCATTTCATAAAATGATAGTCGAAAACTTCATTTCTTTAAACTTATTTTACAATAATACGACTAGTTAGAGTTAAATATGAACAAATCTAAGTAAAATCTACATTTTGATTAAATTAATTAGTCAAATATTATAACGCATTTAACTCACAGTGAAAACCAAATATTCTTTTAAAATTTGAGTAAATCGGACCTAGGATATAATAGTTAACATCATTTAGTGGATAAGGCTTATCTTACATATCTGACGGAGAAATAATCAGCCTTATTGTAAACTTCATGAGAATAAATCAATCCCATGAATTTTTATTTCCCATGAGCAAAAAATTCGTATCGTTAATTTCATGTGAATCAATCCTTATATTCGAATTTCGAATGTGCTATTGTGAACATCACTCATGTTTTGTTTACAAATTTTTGCAGAAAAAATTGCTGTTGTGTAGTCAAACATTTTTATTTTTGCGTTAAATATTAAAATTGTAATGATTAGTGCTTACTTGCGCCTTTGTTTAATTGAAGAAGAAACTAATACCAGTCAGCAATTGGCTGAACGAGTGTCCAGGAGGATATTACGCGACAAGTGTAATCCCCTTGAATTACCCAATGCAAGGTAAACACGCAAATAATTATACTCCTAAACCAAATAAATAATCGCGTTTTAACTATTTATATATATTTTTAACCAATTGTATAGAATAAATAAGCCGGCGTTCAAATATTTGTTGGATGTATTGCACAGTGGTCTGCCAGTGGCACGTAAACGTTTTGCAATAGTTACAGTCGTAAAGCTTTCAGCTGCTCTAAGATCTTTTGGTGAAGGAGCATACCAAAAAGGAGTAGGGAGGCAAGTGGATGTTGGCTTATCGCAGTCAAGTTTTAGCCACGTCTTGTCTGAAGTATTGAATGTTTTTGAGGAGTGCCTTTGCAATCAGTGGATCGCAAATAGAGCTTCTCAACCGGAAATTTCTGAACACGTGCAGTTTGAAGAATCTGAATCGCATTCATCATACCTCAATTAGGCTAAGCGTATTAGAGCAAATATAGGCAATTGCCTTATGTAAATTTATGAAAAAATGTTTTTATAATTGAATGACACTCTTCAAAGAAATGTCTGATTTGTATTAGCTCAAAAGCGGCTTTATTGTTAATTTTGCTTTACCAATTGGAAAAAATAAAGTACATAAAATTCATTTTTTTTACAAAAACGTTCGAAACATTCTAATTAATGCCTAAGCTTTTCTTTGCAGCTAGTATTTTCAAATTTTGAACCTCGATTTGGCTGTTTATAAGTATGAGTTTACGGTCAACTTCAATTTTTCTGAGCCGTTCAATTTCCGAATTGTGGTGTTTTGTTTCCTTTAGTAAACTGTTTTGAATATTTTGAAAGCTTTCGAGGCCTTGGTTTAATTCCTTTAAGTGGCCTTCTATTTCAGTATAGTGATGACTCTGGATTTCCAAGCCCTTTCTGACGTTGTCATTCATTTCTTTTTGAACATCTTGTTCAATGTTTAATAGCTCCGAAGGGTTAATTTTTTTGCGAGTTTGCTGGCTTGTTTTTTGTGCAGGCAAAGCACTTTCCCTTTGCGTGTCACCGGCAGTTTCGGTGCTAATTTCGTCCAAGCTATTGTCCATGCAACTAAGTTCCACTTCAGAGTCCTCACTAGAGCTGTTGTCTTCATCACTACTGTTATTTTCACGTTGCTTACCAGTTGATTTCGTTGCATTCAAACCAAAAGGCTTGCCATCTTCGACACCTTCCGCAGCTGCTACTGACGGAGTTATATCCAAAATTGACTGTGTTATGGTTTCGCATCTACGATGGAAGCAGTAAGGAAGGCGGTCGGCATGATATGTTGGTGCACAGTGGCTAGTCATTGTCGGCTGGGGCGGGTCCTTGCCAACCCTACTGTTCCTGCGCCATAAACAGAAAAATGTTCCTATCATGCCTATCAAAACTAGCAGCTGTCAAATTCAAAACAAAACCGACAGAAGCGCAGAGACCGACTCAAAACGCTTAAAATTCAATTTAAAACAACATCCGGTCGAACCGGATGCCACGGACAGACCGTTAAACATTCAAAATTTAAATTCAAAAAAAACTGTCAAAAAAAAAGTAACTAACTAACGATCAAAAAACTAATCGAACCGGAAACGACCGGTTACTAAATCTGAAAAATCAAAGAGAGAAAAAAAATAAGCTGAAAAATAAAAATACAAATAAAAGGGCCGAATATACATAGGGGGCGCCGCGGGTGGTGTTGCGACGCCCGGTGCTTTATCCCACCCTCAAATAACCATGGCCACCGACGCACCTAAAATTTCGGTGGCCCCTTACCTGTATACCTTAGGTGCCCTCTAAAAGAAAGGAGACCTCAGCATTCCCATTTACAATTTAGATTTATTGACAGTTCATACTAATTAATAACTTATGCATTAAATTTTTAGGATTCTATCGAGAATTTCTAAGTTTCACATGTGATGCTAGAGTTTACGTTTATTCCGAATTACATTTACATCGCATACAATTATTCGGATTCAACTCCTTATATGTCTTACAGCCTAGTGGTTTCGTATATAGTGTAGAAAATATTTTGAATGTACTAAATATCTTTTGGTTTTTAATTACTAGTGCAATTACATTAAATTCATTTTTATGTATTTCATTTAATTTGGGGAATTCTTCCTCTTCTTCCTTTTTTTTTTTTTTTTTGTGCAAGGGTTCATTCGCGACGTTATTTGAAAATACAAAAAAAAACGTCTGAAACGAGTTTATTGTTCCGGGTTCAAAAGGACATCGCTCCCCAACCCCTGTTGCATCTAGGTTATAACTCTCGCAGAAAGGCCTATGTCGCTAATGTGTAATGCATTACCCATTTACATGGCTTTCGCAGGTAAGTATAAAAAAAAATTTATGGTTCCGAGTGACACATTCAAATATGTAAGGTATTATATATATACTAGTGACACTATTCTGTAACTCGACTGGAATAAAATTATCTGCAGAACTCACACTTTCATAATTTTGGTTTTCTATTTCTTGACTGTATTGACCTTTCACAAGCTTTACAGAACAATGGTTCTTATTCGCAAGATTGCAGAACGGGTTTTACATTGCACTTATCCGACGGGTCAACAGAGTTAAGAGCACCAAAGTGTCCGAATTCATATACCGTACGTTCGAATCGAGTTACAGAAAGGGGTCTTTAGGTTCATTAAGCGTGCTTGGAATGAATTACAAAAATTTGAAACGATAATCTGTAAGTGACGAATTTTATCACTTCCTATAGATACATAATACAATTTCACCGAGTTGGAACGGACTCACCCAGTTTCAAACGTTGTTGTTGTAGTTGGTGTTGGTACTGTTGTTGTTGCTGTTGCTGCTGCTGAACCTGCTGCTGCTGAGTGTGCGTATGTTGCTCAGATGTTGCTGGCTGGCGTTGATGAGGTGTGATTATCGTGCCATTAGGTAGAATGTTATAGGGCAATGCTTGACCATTGGACACCACCCAATATTTGCTCAGCTCGTTTAGATGATGGTTTTGCGTTTGTTGTTGCAATTGTAATTGTTGCAATTGTTGTGTATCATTAATATGTTGCTGTGGTGAATGGCGCTGTGTTTGTTGATATGTCACTCTAGGAGTGGTACGTCTGGCGTCTTGGCATATGACGGTGCCGGGGTCACTGGATATGGTTGGTGCTATTGCAGTTGGTGTGGATGGAAATGACACCGCTAAGCCAACACCACTATTGCTAAGTTGAGGAACCGTGTATATTACGTGGCAATCGTTGGGAATATTCCAACATTCCCGCGCTCCTCGCATACGCGGAGAAGGCAACGCCGATGCCTTCCAATTACTATTTAGTAGTATTCACGATGCTCGGGAATTTAGCACGTCCTGAGAGTAGGTTAAAACGGTTTCAACGTGGCCACCGGCTAGCTGACTTCGTCTTTAATTGAATTCACTCATTTCGGAGACAATTTTCGGGTTAAAACGTTAAAATGTAAACTTCCCGTATGTAGCTCCTTAGCCTTTCAAAATTTGGCTATGTATATAAGCACGGCTTTGAGGAATTCCGAAAATACGATGAACATATGTAGAGGAGTGTTTTACGATTGCTATAAACCGCCCAAATTTTGATGGTGAACTATCTGTATTTGAGAACGCGCTCGTCAGTTCCACCAACTATATGTGGATGCACTTAAGTATCCTGTAATTTTTCACTTGACCACTTTTTGGTCACGAGGGTTGTGTGCTCTACCGCTTCAGACCGCCAGCAAAAAGGAAAAGGGACTTTTTCCTTTCTCGGAAACTCGTGGTGGTTTTTTTTTTCTTTTTCTCCCGTCTTCTAGTGATGGCCGGTCTGTCTGTTCCCTTCTTTCCGATATTTTTCTTTTTATCGCCACTTTCACCACATCGCTAGGTGTGTTCGCGTGAACACGCTCCCAAGGAGATCATGGCCGTAGACCGCAGCAGCAGACCGTAACAAACCTGCTTCGCTTAGAAGGCCCGACGATGGAGCGAACAGGAAACCGGATCCGCTGTGGGAAGCCACTGCCAGGGGCCTCCAATGCCAATCAACGTGGGGCACGACTCACCCCTGAGATAAGAGTCTCAAAGTCCTACTACGAAGCTAGCCGGGCAACATAGGTCCATCAAAAAAAAGTTAAGTCAAATTTGGGAATTAATTCTGTTTCCTAGTTTAAAAGGGCTTTGCGGCAATTAGACATTTGTTATGGAGAACTCGTCAAAACTCCGAAAGGTTTTAGTGGTTATCGCCCCCACAAAAGGCCTGACAAAAAAAAAGAGTATAGACATTTTGATATGGAGAACTCGTCCAAACTCCGAAAGGCTAGTGGTTATCGCCCCCACAGAAGGCCAAAAAAAAATATTTGGGTAGTCAATGGGAACACTGACATCCCATTCCCCGAAGGCACTCGGGCTCCAAAAAAAATGAAAAAAAACACAAACTCATTCATTCTTGTCCCTAGTGCTCCCAACCGCAACGCATAAGGGGGTCTTAAGGACCTGCCTCTGGGACTGGTTGGGGCCACTAGGGTCAATGTCCTACACACACAGGTTAGTCCCAACACACCCAGCCGCAACGCAGAGGCGGTCTCTGGGGACGCGCTAGTGGGACTGGCTGGGGGTGCTGAGGCCTCCCATCCATTCACCCGGGACACCCCTCCTGCCTCCACCGCTATGGTTGGAGCGGCCTCAATGGCCGCTCCCCAGACTGGTGGGACAGGGAAGGGTGTCACTTTGAATCCCAGCTCAACCCGTCACAATCCAGGTGGTACTATGTGTTGCCACCTGAGACGTGGGATGAACTGGGGTCCTACAAATCCACACTCACTCATACCTGACATCACAAATTCGGCATGAGGGAAACTAAAAAAAAAACTAGAAAAAATTTGACATAAAAAAAAACCCAGTTAGCGGACTAATATTTTTCCAATGCCGACTAACGGACAACATTCCGGTAACAAAAAAAAACACCCCAATTACAAAAAAAACTAAGTGCGTTCAGCACTGCCTCATTGGGTGAAAATAAAAAAAATTCCGGAGACTTGACGTAAAGTCTCGTGGCTCCGTCCGCTACTGCCCCCGATGACCAGCCCGGACAACCTGATCCGTCTAACCATCCCACCGCAACGTAGGTGGCAGCTCTGTGGCTGCTCACTCGGACTGGTGGGATGGTCAACCTCACAGGTTGACCCGACTGACCCTCGCGGTCAGCGCTTCAGGCGCCACGTTGGGCGCCATCTGTTATGGCGCCCTCAGCAACTGTCATCGATGATCATTCTGGACAATTTGATCCGTCCAACCATCCCACCGCAACGCAGGTGGCTGCTCCTGCGGCTGCACACCTCGGACTGATGGGATGGTCAAATTCACAAGTTGACCAAAATGACCAGCGCGACAGCGCCTCGGGCACCAAATCACGTTGGGCGCCATCTGTTATGGTTTCGCATCTACGATGGAAGCAGTAAGGAAGGCGGTCGGCATGATATGTTGGTGCACAGTGGCTAGTCATTGTCGGCTGGGGCGGGTCCTTGCCAACCCTACTGTTCCTGCGCCATAAACAGAAAAATGTTCCTATCATGCCTATCAAAACTAGCAGCTGTCAAATTCAAAACAAAACCGACAGAAGCGCAGAGACCGACTCAAAACGCTTAAAATTCAATTTAAAACAACATCCGGTCGAACCGGATGCCACGGACAGACCGTTAAACATTCAAAATTTAAATTCAAAAAAAACTGTCAAAAAAAAGTAACTAACTAACGATCAAAAAACTAATCGAACCGGAAACGACCGGTTACTAAATCTGAAAAATCAAAGAGAGAAAAAAAATAAGCTGAAAAATAAAAATACAAATAAAAGGGCCGAATATACATAGGGGGCGCCGCGGGTGGTGTTGCGACGCCCGGTGCTTTATCCCACCCTCAAATAACCATGGCCACCGACGCACCTAAAATTTCGGTGGCCCCTTACCTGTATACCTTAGGTGCCCTCTAAAAGAAAGGAGACCTCAGCATTCCCATTTACAATTTAGATTTATTGACAGTTCATACTAATTAATAACTTATGCATTAAATTTTTAGGATTCTATCGAGAATTTCTAAGTTTCACATGTGATGCTAGAGTTTACGTTTATTCCGAATTACATTTACATCGCATACAATTATTCGGATTCAACTCCTTATATGTCTTACAGCCTAGTGGTTTCGTATATAGTGTAGAAAATATTTTGAATGTACTAAATATCTTTTGGTTTTTAATTACTAGTGCAATTACATTAAATTCATTTTTATGTATTTCATTTAATTTGGGGAATTCTTCCTCTTCTTCCTTTTTTTTTTTTTTTTGTGCAAGGGTTCATTCGCGACGTTATTTGAAAATACAAAAAAAAACGTCTGAAACGAGTTTATTGTTCCGGGTTCAAAAGGACATCGCTCCCCAACCCCTGTTGCATCTAGGTTATAACTCTCGCAGAAAGGCCTATGTCGCTAATGTGTAATGCATTACCCATTTACATGGCTTTCGCAGGTAAGTATAAAAAAAAATTTATGGTTCCGAGTGACACATTCAAATATGTAAGGTATTATATATATACTAGTGACACTATTCTGTAACTCGACTGGAATAAAATTATCTGCAGAACTCACACTTTCATAATTTTGGTTTTCTATTTCTTGACTGTATTGACCTTTCACAAGCTTTACAGAACAATGGTTCTTATTCGCAAGATTGCAGAACGGGTTTTACATTGCACTTATCCGACGGGTCAACAGAGTTAAGAGCACCAAAGTGTCCGAATTCATATACCGTACGTTCGAATCGAGTTACAGAAAGGGGTCTTTAGGTTCATTAAGCGTGCTTGGAATGAATTACAAAAATTTGAAACGATAATCTGTAAGTGACGAATTTTATCACTTCCTATAGATACATAATACAATTTCACCGAGTTGGAACGGACTCACCCAGTTTCAAACGTTGTTGTTGTAGTTGGTGTTGGTACTGTTGTTGTTGCTGTTGCTGCTGCTGAACCTGCTGCTGCTGAGTGTGCGTATGTTGCTCAGATGTTGCTGGCTGGCGTTGATGAGGTGTGATTATCGTGCCATTAGGTAGAATGTTATAGGGCAATGCTTGACCATTGGACACCACCCAATATTTGCTCAGCTCGTTTAGATGATGGTTTTGCGTTTGTTGTTGCAATTGTAATTGTTGCAATTGTTGTGTATCATTAATATGTTGCTGTGGTGAATGGCGCTGTGTTTGTTGATATGTCACTCTAGGAGTGGTACGTCTGGCGTCTTGGCATATGACGGTGCCGGGGTCACTGGATATGGTTGGTGCTATTGCAGTTGGTGTGGATGGAAATGACACCGCTAAGCCAACACCACTATTGCTAAGTTGAGGAACCGTGTATATTACGTGGCAATCGTTGGGAATATTCCAACATTCCCGCGCTCCTCGCATACGCGGAGAAGGCAACGCCGATGCCTTCCAATTACTATTTAGTAGTATTCACGATGCTCGGGAATTTAGCACGTCCTGAGAGTAGGTTAAAACGGTTTCAACGTGGCCACCGGCTAGCTGACTTCGTCTTTAATTGAATTCACTCATTTCGGAGACAATTTTCGGGTTAAAACGTTAAAATGTAAACTTCCCGTATGTAGCTCCTTAGCCTTTCAAAATTTGGCTATGTATATAAGCACGGCTTTGAGGAATTCCGAAAATACGATGAACATATGTAGAGGAGTGTTTTACGATTGCTATAAACCGCCCAAATTTTGATGGTGAACTATCTGTATTTGAGAACGCGCTCGTCAGTTCCACCAACTATATGTGGATGCACTTAAGTATCCTGTAATTTTTCACTTGACCACTTTTTGGTCACGAGGGTTGTGTGCTCTACCGCTTCAGACCGCCAGCAAAAAGGAAAAGGGACTTTTTCCTTTCTCGGAAACTCGTGGTGGTTTTTTTTTTCTTTTTCTCCCGTCTTCTAGTGATGGCCGGTCTGTCTGTTCCCTTCTTTTCGATATTTTTCTTTTTATCGCCACTTTCACCACATCGCTAGGTGTGTTCGCGTGAACACGCTCCCAAGGAGATCATGGCCGTAGACCGCAGCAGCAGACCGTAACAACTGTTCTAGTACAGAAAAAAAATGTTGCTTGCAAGGTCCTCCACCGGTCTTTTTCCTATTTTTGGTATTTTCGACAGCCTTGTTTCGTACGCATCGTTTTTGATCAATCCAAACCTGTAAGCAATGGCTATATAAATTTGATTGATTTTGATGGTGGGCCCATGCTATTGAGGGAATTGTTCAATTTCTTCTAAAAAGCCAGCACTTTATCTTTTTTTTTTTTTTGGAAGACCTTTCCTATTTCAGGATTTTCGGTCATAGTGCTTACCAAGAAAGTCAACTGAGTTTTATTTATAGACCTAATGTGATATAAAATAATTCTTAACTAAGTTTAATAAGCAATAAACAATCCTTACATTTTATCGAGTGTTGTTCCCCACTTTCAGTTTTGCGAACAAATTCTATACATTCACGTGGAAAAAATTTGTTGACGGTTAGGGTAATTTTTCGAAAATGGGAAATTTTTCACATGTGAAGCTCACAATGAGAACAGAACAAATGTGGGAATTTTTCCATTGGGAATTGCATTTACGCGAAGTTTACAATAAGGCTGAATATTTACCCTCCACCTTTGAACTTATAATATTTACACCAAAAAAAAGTATTTTTATCTTTTTTCCCATAACTTATGAACGCATTTCTACAGTTGTAGGTCAAACTAAAGTTTACCGAAATTTTTGGCCCGTTTTTCGTTTAAGCTGGCACATTTTTGTTCTGGCACCCGCTTCAGCTGGCGCGAGGGATTTATCTGTGATTGTTGCCAGCACAAACTTGAGATAAATCCTTCGTGAGAGCGAAAAAAATGAGAGCGTAAACAAATGTTTCGTATCAAGTCATCTTTGTATAGGAGTATTACATATATGTACTAGAAGACCCGGCAGACGTTGTCCTGCCCTAAAAATCGACCGACGCATCTCTTCAAACACCGGCAACCAACTAACACACATTTTAGCCTTTCTTTTTATATATATACAGACCAATTCTAAATATTCTCGCAGAATTTTGTTCTCGCGAATTTTTTTATTCCCGCGGAGAAAATTCCTCCAATTCTTTTCTCCTAGGGAGAAGAATAATTGGGGAATAGGAATTTCGAAGTCAGCTGTTTTGTGAATTGAAATTTCGTTGCGCATTTCTTATTTCGTTTAAAAAATTGAAAAGTTTAATTATTGTTGCAAATTTGTTTGAAACTTAGAAATAAAATATAAACAATGCACAGTATTGCATTTCATGTGTTATTCACTGAAATGAGTAATGAATTTGTGCCACAGCAACATCAACAGAGGAGCATAAGAAGAAGAAGACAGCTGGATAACACAAATCCTCTGGGTTGCATGCCTTCATTCAGCCATGCAATTTTCTGTCGGCCAAGTCGAGTTGAGTTCGCCTTTCGCCATATGCCGAAATCTATTTAAGCCTTCTTAAAAATCCCTGCGCAATTTCTGGATGGCTGCATCAAATATACCAAGAGCTCTTATGTTGCTTATGATATACTTTTCTACTTAAAATAAAGAATATTGTGGTTGTTGTTGTTGTTGTATTAACAGTGAGAATATTGTGGTAGAATGTACATACATATTTTAGCACAAATTTTTACAAATAAGTGTTCTTTCTTAAAAGAACCAATTTCCTTGAACTATTTTGATGCATTCCCTTTAATTTAACAAGTGAAAAAACTCTTATGAATTACAGAGAAATCTCCCTCACATTCATAATACCTACTTTTCTCCCATAACCGGTTTCCGCTTTTTCGAACATTGTTCAGAATAGGAGGAATGGGAGAAGTGAAAAAACTCACAAGTAATTTTTATTTAGAATACGAAGAATGGGAGCAGGGAAAAAACTCGCACGGAATTTTTTTTAGAATTGGGCTGATAGATTTTTATTTTTCACACTTCATTTTAATATTAAAACGAAATGCAGATTTTCGTTGCTTTTGAAATTCGGCTTAAAAATTGCACATGGAACAACTAAAGACTCTCCTGAATTAAAAAAAATGTCATAGTACCTCTAAATCGCGGGCCCCCTCAGAACCCCCACCCTCTCGGCGGGCCTGGTGATGTGCTATACTTGATATCATTCGCTATAATATTTTTTATTGATAGGCACGTTGTTTAATTAAACACCAACCAATTACACGGAAGTATATCCGCACCGCTGAAAATGTGAGTGCCGGTGCGTATACGTAACATTTTATTATTACGTATTTTATTATTATTATAAAAAATTTTGCAATAAACTGAGATATAACCTTTCCTATATTTCAAGTTAGACTACAAACGGGGTACAAAACAAATCAAAATCGGTTCAGTAGTTTAGGAATCCATCGCGGCCAAAGATTTGTGACACGTGATTTTTATATATTAAGAAGAAAGAAGATATTATTATTATTATTAGCTTCCTTATTTAGCCGTAGCTATTTAAAACTTTCAGGTACAGCTTAGTAATACAAAATCGGCAATCTTAGCAATAGCTAATTGGCTCATTGTGAGCTATAATATTCTCTAATATGATATATTATCAGTCTTTTAAATACATTAATATTTCTTTCGTTTTTTATATTGCTTGGCAATTCATTAAAACATTTTGTGTCTTATTGGATTTATAAAATTTAATTCTAAAATCATTCTTGTTCCTTAAGCCGTAGGGTTGCACATCTCCTACATATGCTATTTGGCTCGTTAAGTACTTTGGTAGTAGGTGATATTTCATTTTAAACACAAAAAGAAGTACGTACATAATTGTTCTTTGATTGATATTTAACCATTTCAGAGTTTCTAACATATATGTGATTGGTGTCAGCTTATTACATAATAGTATGCACCGCATCCCTTTGTTTTGTAGTTTTTGCAGCCTGTTTTTCATCTGTGTGGATCCCAGGAATAAAATGGTCGAACAATATTCAAAATGTGGCTTGATCATTACATTAAATATCTTTACTGCGCTGTCGAGATTTTACTGCAGATATAATCTATATACTTATCGAAATTTAATTTCTTGTCGATGACAATGCCTAGATATTTAGTTTCGTCAACTTTATCTATTATTTCATCATTAACTATAATATTATCTTCCGATTCGCCGTTGATTACAATTGCTTTCGTTTTTTTAACGTTGAGTTTTAACTTGTTCATACTAATATAGTTATAGATAAATTTTAAGTTATAGTTCAACCTAGCAATACACTCCTGACATGAATTTCCTAAATTTAAGAAGATGAAATTAAGAATATGACATTATTTTCATGTATTTTTTCTTAAATTGAATTGTCGCCCTCCCTCCCAATACGACTTCAGTATTGGTGTAAGTGTGTAAGCTATATTCTAAACGAAATAACAAAAAAAAAAAAATCGACTTAGTTCAGGTGAAGTAAGAAAAAAAGGACAGAAGATGTACGCTATGTGAAATGGCAGGGATGTACTTTCAAAGGTCAGAAGGGGTAAAATATGTACCCGCTTCGAAAAAATAGGATTAAAAATATGGATACCTTGCTACGAAAGCCATTACAGAAACTTTTTTCAGCATATCAGTGCCACCTAACGCAAATGCAAAAAGGAATACACAGGACCAGTGGGCGCTTATATTTTCGCATCGAATAAAAGTAAAAAGCTAAAGCTGTGATGAGCAGTAAATCTCAATAATCAGGCCTGTTCTGAATTCCAACTCGTTTTGAAAAGTAAAACGAGGCTGATTCCGAGTCGATTTCTTTTTGGTGTTCTCAATTCCGATTGAAAGAAATCGATTCGAAGTCCATTTCGAATCGTTTTCATTTCGAGTCGATAACCATGCGAAACAGCTGTTTTTATTTATTTTGGTTTTAGTTAAATTAAAATTGTGTAAAAATTTGAACAAAATGCCAGCACCAATAGTTTTCGGAAATGCAGAGGCTAGAAGACGTGAAATGGTGCATAAAAAACGTGAAAATCGAATGCGTAGTATTTTTTATTGGCAGGTTTGCAATTATAACATGGAAATACTAGATGTAGATGCAAGTCACCCGGGGTCGTGTCATGATTCCTTCATATGGAATCAAAGTGAAGTAAGGCAGTTCTATAGAAATAATAGTGCTCCAAACACTTGAATTTTGGCGGATTCTGGTTATGCGTTGGAGCATTGTATATTGACACCATATAGGAGCCCACAGTATGGATCAATGGAACATAAATATAACAAGAAGCATGCTGCGACGCGCAATATGGTTGAACGCACAATAGGCGTGTTCAAAAGCCAGTTCCGATGCTTGCAAGGAACTCTGCAGTATGAACCACGATTTGTAGGGCAAATTATTAATGTGCGCTACACAACATTTGCCGCAAGCGCAACGTTCCTGTCTACGAAGATGATGGAAGGGATGAAGAAATTTAGCATAGAAATCCGGACGACGAAAACGAGGGCGAAACCATTCCTCAAGCCGACATAGATGGAGTGGAAGTCAGAAATGACGTTGCTCGAACTTTCCTTGTGTAATATATATAAACTCCTGGCCGAAAAACCTCTCCTTCTCCCTCTGCCTCTCCCTATACCTCTACCTCTCCCTCTACCTCTACATCTACCTCTACCTCTCCTTCTACCCTACCTCTACCTCTACCTCTTCTTCTCCCTCTACCTAAACCTCTACCTCTACATCTACCTCTCCTTCTCCCTCTACCTCTACCTCTCCTCCTTCTCCCTCTACCTCTACCTCTCCTTCTCCATCTACCTCTACCTCTCTTTCTCACCCTCCTCTACCTCTACATCTACCTCTCCTTCTCCTTCTACCTCTACCTCTACCTCTACATCTACTTCTACCTCTCCTTCTCCCTCTACCTCTTCCTCAACCTCTACATCTACCTCTACATCACCATCTCCATTTCCATTTCTATTTGATCTGTACTAAATCGGTCATGTTTATCTTGTCATAATATTAAAATAAAATAACGAAACGAGCTTCGGTTATTTTTTAAATTCCTTAGTTTCCTTCTCTTTGTCCGACTTGCTCCTCTCCCTCTGCTGAGAAGGAAACAAGCTCTGGACAAATGGGAGGTGCTTTTCCAACCCTGCGAAATACAATGACTGGTGATTGTTTCTTTTTGCGCCCGAAGAGATGAACGAGCCTGTCTAGTGACCATATCAGCACCGCTTACTAAGCCTAAACCCATATGTTAGGTCCCGCTCTTACGATATTCGGTTCTTCGCACTAATAAGGCTCTGTTTTAATCCCTCATATTGTCATCCATACAGCTTTAATGATCCTCAATCTCCTGTTACAGGCTAAAACTCAAAACTGCACCTGCTGCGTCTGCCTTAAAATATATGCCCTGTTTATTCGTGGTAAGATGAAAGAGTTTCCACTAGACTTTACCTCACCTAATAGACCTAGCCCTCATTACACATCACTCCGTGCAATACAATCTATTTGATCCTGATATCAGGCACAGGTTAGGGGGTTAGAATATACCCGCGGTAGGTATGCCTATCGTAGGAGGCGACTAAAATACCAGATTAAAGGGGCTGTGTAGCACAACCCCTTCAGGTTGCCAGCGCAATACATAGCTTCTCCAAACCCAATTGTCGACCTCGCCTATCCGTGGCTAATCCTGTTTCATTAACAGCCGAGGCTCTGGCCACCCCGAACCCTTATGGATCTAGGGGTGGGAGGGAAGGATGCCCTAGAAGGTCGCATGTGTTCATGACAAATGGTTCCCGAATTGGTCGGGCTTGGTACCGGATCTGCATCCGGCAAAGGACCATCAACTCGATAACACTTCCCAAGGCCTTCGGGGAGTATCCTTGTCGCTACAACAACAACACAGGAATAACTCCTTAGAATGGCAAGGCATTTCCATCCGGTCAGGCGATACAGACCTCCAAATATAAAATATCACCTGCCTAAGTAGTTGTCATCCTAACATCTGTGCGCTGCTAAGGGGAAAAGATCGCATAATTATTGGTGATCTCAATGCGCACCATTCCAGCATAACCAGGGGTTCGAGAAGCCACCAAAATAGAGAGGACCTACAGATAAAAGCCCACCACACGACGCGCATGGAAAAGACTTTGGCGATTGGCATATGCAATTACAATTCCATATCGTGCCCCTTGGTGCCCTTAAAGTCCTGATTGAGAGTCCTTTTTAAAAATGAAAAAAAAAAGTTTATACAAAGTATGTAGATACGTATATATTTTTAAAAATACATATACTATGTAAATGCATCTAGTAAACAACTTTAATATCTAGTTTTTTTTTTATTCTAAAGCTTTTGATTTAAGATATTTTCCAATTTTGTACATATAGAGATTGAGATTCAAATACATACTTTCATTGCACAAATACAAATTATAGAAACTTTTTTATAGTATCCAACTTCTGCTGCTCTATTTCCTCCATTCTTTCATTGTGCCTCTTTTTCTCCTTTTCTCTCGCCTCTTTCAATTCTAGTTCAGTTTTTTTATGCAAAATCAGTTTGTCGAATGCATCGGCAATTCGCGTTAACAAAACATTTTGTTCAGCGTACACTTTTTCAAATGTGTCAACAGGTCGCCGACGTTGACGCGACGTACCTACTTGGTAGCTCAGTTTCAGGAGCTAAATTAGCAGCAGGTTCGGCCGTACTGGCACAGCTTTCATCAGTTATGCTTTTAACATCGTCATTGGTTGCCTCCTCACTGCTAACTATTTTTTTAACTCGTGAGAGCCCAAAGCGTCTGACGCCACTCGTACCCTCCACCGATTTAAACAAATTGCAAAGCACCGCAATTGCTTCTTCACTGGGTGAAATAGGCTGCTGAAAGTATGGTCCACCACCAGTGGTGTTCACTTCGCGCCGGTTATCAGAAAGTTTCTTTTTTATGCTTCCTTTCCAATCAATCCAAGACTGTAAAGAAAAATAAAATATACCAAAAGGAAGACCAAATTTTGTTAGTTTTGCTTACCTTTTTCCAGCCAGCCAAATCTTTACAGGGTGGCCCGACAGCATTGAGGGACTTAGCAAGATCGGACCATTTTTGCTCTATCTCCACTCTGTCACCTTTCGTGTAGCCTCTAGAAATATCTTCCTCAGCTTGCATAAAAGACAGAATGATTTGCTCTTGTTTTGCGTTACGCTTTTTCCCCCTTTAATATATGTGTGTACATGCATATGTAAGTATTTGTCATCATTCAATAAAATATATTAAAATGCGTCAATTGAATACTTACATTTTGGTTCCTTTTCGTACGTATAAAAGTAATTAATAAAATTTAGCTTTTGCTTGCATCTTCTATTTTTCCGATATTAAATATGTTTGTTGACAAAAGAAATCAGCTGTTCTAAGTAAAAAGGGGTTGCCATAAGTCACAGATGCTAACAAAAATATTCGCTCTAAGAAAATATTTTCGTAAATTCTACTATTTTAACAGTGAACAATTGCTTTTATAAATAGTTTATATTATATTTTCATATCTCCCCATGAATTCTGAGGAAAGAAATGAATATTAACTAAAGAAAATGTAATGTGCTTCGAATACTTCATTCATTCATTTAATTCCTTGGGCATGGCAATAATGAACTTTTCGATTATTACTGCGCATGCGCTGTAGTGAAATTGAGAACACGTCGGTTTCGTTTCGACCATGATCGCTTTGTTAAGCTTGACAAATTTTTGATAGGAATTTTCAAATTAAGATTTGTTATTCTGAATAAATAAATTGCCCAGCAAAAATTTGTTATAAATCATCCAAATAAAATGAATAATTTAATAAAACTTATTTGTGGGAAAACTAATGTAATCATCTGTGATTAATAGGCTAATTACTTTCGATTCCGACTGCTCAGAGGGAAAATTTTTCAAATCGACCAAGTCTGGTCGGAATCGATATTAAGAACACCAATCCATTTCGATTCCGAATAAATTGGTCGGAATCGAAATCCAGAACAGGCCCGAATGCGTCTAAAGTAAACTGACCTCAAGTTCAACTGCAGTTGAAACGGTAATTCTATACGACAGCATGACACTCTTAATACACGTCCAAAAACTCGTTCAAAAGATATTAACGAAAAATCGAAAAATTACCCGCGGGTCCTTCCGAAACCGGGGGTGGTATCCATAGTATTTTTGTGCAGAACACCTTATAAAAAATTTCCCTGGGTGGGTCCAACACCGGTTTGGAGACCAAAACTATATCCGCACAAAACACTTATGTTCACAATTTTTTTTGTGGGTACACCAACATTACAACAACCACATGAACATCGCCAACTTCAACTGCAAATATCTCCGCGCAGAGATAAAATGTTTCTTTTCCGCCTTCGGATTATTGTTGTCGAGGTCAATACGCGTCTTTTGACACCTCTCGATATTTTTGGACGCGTATTAGCAGTGTTATGCTGTCGTATAGAATTACCCTCTTCTGCAAGTTTTGGATATTGTTCTTTAAATACGGGATTCACCGGGCATCTCCTAGCATAGCGGTCCGACGCTTGTTTGTGGAGTTCACTGTGAACCTGTTTGTGTTTTTTGGCTTCATACTTCTCAGGTGCCGTATTTCCTCATAATGCTTACAGAGATTACTCCTTAAGCCTCTGGGCGGTGTTGGCTCATCAATCAGTTATTTGTTGGGATGCCCATGTTTCTGGGTATTCAACAGGAACTGTTTGGTTCGCATTGCATTTCTCTCCCTAATGGGAAGTATTCTCGCCTCATTATGTAGATGGTGTTCTGGGGACTTAAGAAGACAACCTGTGGCGGTTCTGAGGGCAGTATTTTGGCAGGCCTGTATTTTTTTCCAGTGAGTAACCTTTAGGCTTGGCGATCATATCATGGGCGCGTAGCATGCAATCGGCTGGCCAATTTCTTTGTAAGTGGTAATGAGCGTTTCTTTATCTTTTCCCCAAGTACTGCCAGCAAGAGATTTGAGGATTTTATTACGGCTCTGAATTTTGGGTACAATTGCGGCTGCATGCTCACCAAAATGTAGATCCTGATCGAACGTCACACCTAAGATTTTGGGGTGTAGGACAGTCGGTAGCGTAGTGCCATTGACGTAGACGTTCAAAATGGTCGACATTTGGGACGTCCATGTTTTAAATAAGGTCGCCGATGATGTAGTCGGTGATAATGTCAGGTTTTACGAGGTGAAGAAACTGGAGAAATCAGGGAGGTAGCTGTTTATTCTGTTGCAAAGGTCATCGATCTGTAGGCCTGGGCCTGTGACCATTATTGTGCAGTCATCGGCGTAGGAAACGATAGTAACTCCTTCTGGTGGCGAAGGTAGCTTTGATATGTAGAAGTTAAACAAAAGTGGGGATAACACACCACCCTGTGGCACCCCTTGTTTAACTCTCCTTGGTTTAGATGTTTCGTTTCGAAATTGCACCGATGCCTGCCGTCCACCCAGATAACTTGCGGTCCACCTTTTAAGACTTGGGGGAAGGGTAGACCCTTCCAGGTCTTGCAGTAACGTGCCATGGTTGACCATATCTTTTTGATAGGTCGAGCGCAAGAGTACTGTTCTATGGTGGTGGTTTTGATTTAAACCGGAATTTATCTTGGTATTTAGCGCGGTGGATGTACTATGTAGTTTTCTTAAGCCATGCTAATGATAGGCTAGTTGCAAATTTGCTTTAAAGTGGGGGAGCAGAATGGCTTCAAGTGTCTTGGCTACTGGCGATAGGAGAAAGATCGGGCGATATGAATCTCCTATGTTAGCTGGTTTCCCAGGCTTTAGTAGCGGGACCACCTTGGCCAATTTCCATTTTTCGGGGATGACAGAGGTGGAAAGGGACAGGTTGAAGACATGTGCTAAATATTTGAAATCCTCTTTTTCTAGGCTTGTAAGCATCGGCATGGGTATGCCGTCTGGTCCACTGCTTTAGATGGTTTAGCATGACCGATGGCATCCTTAACCTCTTTGGCGGTGATGGCAACTGGGGACGCACTGAATTTATGTTAATGTACGTGTAAGGAGATATTCACCATACCTATAAACAGGCTTTTAGCTTTAATACAAATGCATCTGGCATCGCTATTGATTGACAACACAGATGTGTTGCAGCCAATATCGAGTAGAAAAAAATTAATTAATTGATTCGCACACTTAGCGCACAGAAGTGTTTCGTTTAATAAAATATATATATATTTAAAATATATAAGTCTAAACGCGAGTTTTATTGAAAGCAGCAGAATTGCAAATATACAATCGATCTAGGTGACCTCCGAGGCATTACACCAACATAGGCACCCACATAGCTACCATTTGGAGGCGGCGTCCTCCACGACGAACTTTTGGCTTTGGAGATAAAGCAACCAGGCAATTCTGTCTGGTTTGCTAATAACGGAGGCTATATAAACGGTGAGTGCAGCCACATAAATTTATATACAACATATACGAATATATGTGCGATAAGTGCGGCTACCTAAAATAAATGCAACATATACGAATATATGTGCGATATGGCGACCGTGACGGTGGTACAGGGGCGGTGACAAAATACTACACACATTTTTAAAACCTAACCTACAAAAACCAAATATACCATCACATTTACCCTTGCCCGAAAATTAAATTGAAATTTGGATGTGGGCATACAATTTTAAGGGTGAGTTGGAAGAGTTAACCACGTTTTCGTCTAATGTATCCCAAATAACGGCATAGAAAAAACCAAAAAACAACGCCACTCAAATAAAAGGTCCGCAAACTGTACCGCCGCCAGCAGCAGCAAACGTCAGCAACCTACACCCTCAGCAGCGACGCCCAGCAGCAGCAAACACCATCGGCAGCGAAAGCCAGCAGCAACAGCGGAAACCGTCAGCAGCAGCCACAGCTTTAACTCATTTTTACAAATTTACAATTTCTTCAAATTTTTCATATTTTCAAATTCCTAATTTAAAAATGTCTCAATTCATTTTACAAATTTTCATACTTTCAAATTTTCAAACCATTTCGCAAATCTTTCATTTAAAATTTTTCTTACTCCAGGTAGAATTTTTTTTCCCTCACTAGGGTAGGCACCTTGTCGTTGGTGTGGGGGCTTAGCCGAACTCCATAGCGCCCGACTATGAGGCGGAGCTGTTTAAAACTGACATCTACGCCGTTTCGCCTCATAGGAGGGCGGCGGGATGTCGGTGACCAAGAACTGCCAACCCCCTAATCCAGGGTGTTATGCGGACCGTGCATATTGGACGATTTGCCGCCAGGGGATAAATTCGGCTGTATTCAAACGGAGCCTTCCCGATACCGGGCCACCTCGGGAAGTACTAATGGCCTTACCACAGTAAGGGGCGATGCTGTGGCGGACGGTTCTTTCCCCATATATAATACTGGACCGCTGAGCCCGCCTTGTCGGGCAGGTGGTCGTACGACCAAGATGAACGACTCATTACCTGATTGTAATAAGGACGATGTAAAGAGGAGGACTGAGTCGCAATCCAAGGACGACAAATACGAATTAAGCGATGCGTCGGACTCGGGGAGCGAGAGTAGTGCTGATTCAATGAACTCCGTGTTGGAGAAGCACACAAATGAAAACGGAGTAGAAGAGTGGAGAAGGGTACGGAGCAGAGGAAGTAAAAGAGCTCTCTCGCAGTACCGTGCAGCACAAAGAATTGTACAACGCTTGGGAGCAGTGGTCGACTCAACAGAAGTGGAGATCGAGCGCTTGGAATGGGCCCATGAAGCGGTAGAAGTAGGTCGAAGGCAGTTCAAAAGGTTTTCTGCGAGAAACCCTCGGTTCCGCAACCGGTACGAGGAGGAAGAAGCGTCGAATGGCAGATTGAAGAGGCAACGTTCGGCGGAAGGCCACAAGCGTGCTTTCAAGAGGCAGAAAGGACCCAGTCCTAGAGCCGCGAGGCAGGGCAGTCGCATAGACAAGACAAGTAGGCCCAAAGCTGTAAGACAGATGGGCTCCAATAGCGAGGTAGCAACTACCTCGAAAGCTGCGAGTCAGAGGGAAGTTCCAATTACGGAAGTAGGAGATAAGCCAAAGGGAGATAGCGCTAAGACTCCGGCTTTCTCGGAGGCGCTAAAGGGAGTTAACGCTAAGACTCCGGCTTTCTCGGATATGCCAAAGGGAGATAACATCAAGACTCCTGCTTTCCCGAGAAGATGAGTGATGTGGCAAAGCAGTCACTGACTGTGGCGCTGGTTGATCGTAGCAGTCCTTTCGGACAAATGACTACTGAAAGGTGGAGATATGTGGAAAGGGAGCTTATTAGCTTAATGCTTAAGATGATGCGGGAACAACCAAGTAAGCCCCTTCCAACCTTTGATTCGGGGGGATGGTATAATGGTGTGAAGATGATAGCGTGCGACAACATCGCGAGCTTGCGGGGGCTGGAGGAAGTGGTTCCAAACCTCCAAAGGTAAGGCACGAACGCGCGGTTTGAGGTGGTGGATAAAGCGCAAATCCCTACGGTACCAAAAGTTAAGGTATGGATACCATTCGTGATGAAGTCGGAGGATACACTGCGACTTCTGCAGAATCAGAATCCGAACATACCGACACAGGATTGGAAGGTACTTACTGTATCTCGGCCTACCGAGGATGTTCAGTTCTACATCTTCCAAATAAACAAGCAGGCGGAGGATATTTTGTACACGCAGCTTGACAAAATGTCCTTTGGCACTGGCAAAATTTACATGCGACTCAGGAAAAGAAGTCCCGAGGATAAAAACCTTAACACGCTAGAGGTGAGAGAAGTTGAAAAGGACCTCAAAAGCCTAAGGGAAAAAAGACAGGTGGAGGTCCCCGACGTCACCACGAACGTGCTAGAAGAGGACCAACCGCTAAATGGTGCTGCGACTCGCACAGAGGAACACCTGGCACAACAGTCACGAGAGGCTGAAGGGGGCCTCGAATACTCTAAACCAAAAGGGCAAGGGGAGGACGACGACGTCAATACGAAGGTGCTGGAGGGGGACAAACAGCCCAATGGTGCTGCGAGTCCTACAGATAAACCCCCAACACAGTAAAGTGGCGTCGAGCGAACTCCTCCTAACCCTTGAGGAGGGTTCGTTTGACGTGGCGCTGATCCAGGAGCCGTGGCTCTCACCGGGATGAAAGGTTTCTGGACTTAGCGCACGCGGGTTTGGCGTTTACTACGCGCAAACGGAAGGACGGGTGCGAGCTGTAGTAATGGTAAGGAAACAGCTGCATTCATATATGCTGCCTGATTACACCACTGAGGATCTCGTAGCGGTGGCCGTTGAGCAAAAGAATAAGCAGGCATTTATCCTGGCGTCCTGCTACATGGCCCATGCTGCGGAGGTTCCACCGATGGAGTGCAAAAGGCTAGTACAGGAGGAAGGGCGCAAAGGGCGGTTGGTTGTTGTTGTTGTTGTAGCAATGCTCGCCCCACCTAATAGCCGCGACCGATCACAAATTGTCATCAATATCCTCTAACGGGAGTCCAAGGAAACTTGCCGTTTCAACAGGGGTGGACCATAAGGAAAGGGGTGTTAGAGGCGTTGGTTCCACATTGCAATTAAAGAGATGGTTGGTGTCATGTGGGGACACATTGCAAGCAGGGCATACATTTTGTATGTCGGGGTTGATTCTGGATAGGTAAGAGTTTAACCTGTTGAAGTATCCAGAACGAAGTTGAGCAAGAGTGACACGCGTTTCCCTGGGGAGTATGCGTTCCTCGTCTGCGAGTTCTGGATATTTTTCTTCAAGTACTGGATTCAAGTTCAATTCCCGACATAAAGATCCGACGCCTGTCTATGGAGTTCACCAAGGACCTGCTTGTGTTTTTCCGCTTCATACGGCTGGGTTCTCAGGTGCCGTATTTCCTCAAAATGCTTACGGAGATGACTCCTTAGGCCCCTAGGCGGTGCTGGTTCGTCAATCAGATGTCTGTTGGGATGCCCAGGTTTCTGGGTATTCAACAGAAACTGTTTGGTCAGCATCTCATTTCTCTCCCTGATGGGGAGTATTCTCGCCTCATTATGCAGATGGTGTTCCGGGGACATAAGAAGACAGCCCGTGGCGATTCTGAGAGCAGTATTTTGGCAGGCCTGTAGTTTCTTCCAGTGGGTGGTTTTTAGGCTTGGCGACCATATGGGTGACGCGTAGCACGTAATCGGCTGGCTAATTGCTTTGTATGTGGTCAAGAGCGTTGCTTTATCTTTTCCCCAGGTACTGCCAGCAAGGGATTTGAGGATTTTATTACGGCTCTGAATTCTTGGAACAATTGCGGTTGCGTGCGCACCAAAATGTAGATCCTGATCAAACGTCACACCCAAGATTTTGGGGTGTAGGACAGTCGGTAGCGTAGTGCCATCGACGTGGATGTTCAATATGGTCGACATTTGGGGCGTCCATAGGTCATAGGCGCAGATGCAAATGCGCACCACAATGCGTGGGGAGGAGCAGATACGAACGAGAGAGGCGAATCTCTGTTTTGTTACATCCTGCAAACCAATTTGAAGATAGCCAACAGGGGAAATGTCCCTACATACATTGGTCCAACATCCAGCAATGTTCTGGATATTACATTGAACTCCGAGCGTGATATATCAAGGTATGATTGGATGGTTCTTGATAGACCATCCTTCTCCGACCATGCGTATATCAGCTTCAGCATCCCCCTAAAGAGGGTAGAGAAGGGGGGAACCTTTAGAAACCTTAGGTCAACGAACTGGACTAAATTCCAGAAACATGTAGAAACAAAACTGGGACAACCCAAAGAGGTTGCTAATGTAGAGGAACTGAAGGAGTCGAATGAATTCCTAACAAGGACGCTTATGACTGCGTATAACAAAGCTTGCCCTCTAAGAAGATTCAGAGGAGAAGCAAAGCCGCCATGGTAGAGCAATGAGCTGAGTCTTCTAAGAAGACAGGTAAAATAAATGTTTAAGCTCGCAAAGACCGCGGAAAGCGATGTGTGTCGGGACGAGTACAGGGATCTACTGAGGATCTACAAGCGTGAAATTACCAGGGCGAAGAGAAACTCATGGAAAAGTTTCTGTACGGACATAGAGTGTCCCAGCGAAACAGCACGGTTGAAAACAGTCCTAGCAAAGGGAAACATAGTCCAGGGACTAATAAAGAAAGAGAACGGGGAATGGTCACGTAATAGTGAGGAATCCCTTGAGGTGCTTCTCGGTACACATTTCCCATCGGGAGACGGTTTAGAAGAGCCAGCAGACATCACTTACACTTCGATCACGGAGCTAGTAGTGCCGGGCTTGGTGACCGATACCAAGATCTAGTGGGCAGTGAAGACGTTTTCTAAGTTTAAATCGCCGGGCCCAGATGGTATATTCCCGGCCATGCTACAAGTCTCAAGTAGGGCGGTCGTGGAATGGCTTAAAATAATATTCGATGGGTGCATAAGACTGAATCATGTACCGCACTCTTGGAGCACTGCTCGTGTAGCTTGTCTACCAAAGGCGGGGAAGATCGGTCACGTGTATCCCAAAGACTATAGACCCATTAGCTTAACATCATTTCTGCTCAAAAAACCTTTGAGAGGCTGATAGATGTGTACATAAAGTCCAACGTGGATGAAAAGCTGCTCTCCACAACACAGCATGCGTACACCAAAGGCAAGTCGGTAGACACCGCATTGCATAGGGTGGTGATAAGCATAGAGAAATCCCTGGAATATAAGGAGTATGCTCTAGGAGTCTTCTTGGACATTGCCGGGGCTTTCAATAATGTTGCAAAATGGGCGATTATGGATGGTCTTAATTACATTAAAGTACATCCTGCCTTAATCAGGTGGATCGGCTGCATGTTAAATTGCAGAAAGAGGATTGTATTGAGGATTGTACGAGGCCACAAAATCAGGGGACAGGGGCACGCCGCAGGGAGGGGTGCTATCACCTCAGCTGTGGACGCGGGTCATCAACCAACTGATCAGGCAATTCGATGAGGGACCCGTAAAACTTACGGCTTACGCAGATGACGTTGCAATTGTCATAAATGGAAAGTGCCTTCCAACGATTAGTTCTTTGATGGATCGGACGCTTCGGGATATTCATACCTGGGCATCTAATGTCGGGTTGAAAGTCAATGCGGTGAAGACGGATATGGTCTTGTTTACAAAGAGTTACAAGGTCCCAAATTGGACCAGGCCTAAGTTAGGAGGGGTGACCTTACAGGAAAAACCTTGCACAAAATATCTAGGAATCATCCTAGACAGTAAGCTGTCATGGAAGCTCAACGTGGAGGAGAGGGTCAAGAAGGCCTCAACGGCACTCTATGCATGTAAAAGAATGCTGGGGTGTACGTGGGGCCTATCGCCCTCTCTTTCTCATTGGGTTTTTACAGCGATTGTAAGCCCTATTCTATACTATGGAGTTCTTGTTTGGTGGAAAGCCACACAAAAAACAACATAACTCAAAAAATTAGAGGGGGTATGCAGACTATCGATGCTTAGCATTACGGGAGACCTGAAAACAACCCCGACGGCTGCACTGTATGCCATTCTGCACATCCCACATGTAGACCTGGTAGCAAAGAACAAAGCGTTAACGACCGCAACCAGGCTCGGTGCCTCGGGGCAGCTTGAGCGCCGACCATATGGCCATAGTAGTATAGCGTCATCAATCACAAGACGAACAGACTACATGATTCCCTATCTGCGCTTTGAGGGAGATCTTAAGGCTACAATAGAGCTGGACGGTTGGCGCAAGGGTGCGCAAATGGCGGACGAGGCGATACATGTGTACACCGATGGTTCCAAAGTAGTGGAAGGAGTAGGGTCTGCGGTATAGTGCGCTGATCCGGAAATAAGCAGATCCTACAGGCTGCCGGATTACTGTAGCGTTTTCCAAGCGGAAATATTAGCCGTAACCAAAGCAGTAGAAACCGTGGAAGAGAATAGCTTAAGCTGCAACCGTTTTAACTTTTATATTGACAGTCAAGCAGCAATTAAGGCCATAATCTCGCATAGCACAGCATCTATATGCGTGTTAGAGTGTAAGCAGTCTCTGGAGAAAATCGGGACAGGGAGAAGCATACATCTATATTGGGTCCCAGGGCATATGGGAATAGATGGGAATGAAAAAGCGGACGAACTAGCTAAAAAGGGCGCATCCCTTGAAGCTTGCTCCGTAGATGTCCCAATTAGATTGGGCGAGATTAAGCGAATGCGAGAGGTGCACATGATCGACCAAGCGGGAAAGGCGTGGGTTCAAGCGCGGGGCTGTAAAGTGTCGAAGATTATGTGTAGGTCTTACAACCTTAGACTAACACAGTTGCTTCTATCATTAAAAAGAGAGTACTGTAGACTCATGGCGGGTATTCTGACTGGACACTGCCTTTAAATTAGGCTTGGTCAGTGATAGGAGATGTAGGAAGTGCGGGTTGGAGGAGGAAACGATCGAGCACGTTCTGTGCGCGAGCCCTGCACTTGCCAGGCTAAGACTCCAGCTATTGGGAGAGATACAGCTGTCAGATCTAGAAGCAGCAAGTGGATTAAGTTCTAGGAAGCTGCTAGTATTTGCCAAGAGGACGGAGTTATTTTATAACATAGGTCCTGGTTTTTGATAGGGTTTTTCAGTTTGGTCGTTAAAACAAACTTTTGGTAACACTACGGACTCAATCAGTCAATGTGAGGTCCTCATGGACCGGCCAGTTCAACATACCTACCTACCAGGTAGAATTTCTTTAATACGTTCATTTTCCAACAAAATATCACCATATAAAACTGAGTGAACTAAATAATAGTTTACGTGTAATCGGTAAATTTTGGAATTTTGATATAAACGGTGGTTGGTGGAAAACCAATTCAGATGTTTTTTTGATATATGTGGTGGTTCCGTTAAAAACCAGTTAAAATTTAATTTGAAATATGCGGAGGTTCCATTAAAAACCAATTAAAAGTTTTTGATATATGCGGTAGTTCCGTTAAAACCCAATTAAGATTTTTTTTGATATAAACGGTGGTTCCTTGAAAAGCCAAGTGAGATTTTTTTATAAAGCGGTGCGTCCGTGAAAATATACGAATTTTTTTTTACAAAGTGGTGCGTCTGTGAATATAAGTAGATATTTGAGCAGATTACCACATTTAAAGATTTTTACCAATTCATACTTACATACTTTGAGCCATTTTAAATTCAATTACTTTTTACATATTTATCATACAAGTATACTGCAGTTTCAATTAATTCTTCCAATAAAGTGTTAAACATTTCTTTAGCGACTATTCACCTACAAATCAGTTCCCTTTACAAAATTTTTTTTCCTTTTTCTTCAAAAATTCAGCTTCAAATAAAAAAATTCAGACATTCAACCAAGTACTTCATTAATTTCATAGTTTGAACTGAATTATTTGTGCTATTCTGATAACTACATATGTACCTTAGAAGTGGTAAGCAAGTGCAAAAAAATTCAGAATCAGAATCCGATTCCGATAATTCAGCCTCAAGCTACGAAAGTTTAGCTTCATCTTCGACCGAAGAAGTCGCAAACCAGGAAAATAGATTTTCTTTGTCAACAGATTTTCTAGGCTTCGAAGATTCTTCCAGTAAAAATTTAACTTCTAATTTAGCTTCAAATCTTAACGATTCAAATAGTGCAAAATTAACTTCAACTTCTTCTTACGTAAAATCAGATCTTAACGATCCAATTAGTACAAACGTGGCCTCACCTTCTAATCTAGCTTCAGATCTTAACGATCAAATCATGGCAACACCTGAGGAAAAGAGAATTTTCATAAACACATATGCTAATTCTATTAGAGAAAACTACAGTGGTGATTCCCTAGCACTTGATTCTTTTATAGACAAAAATGCATAACTTGAACAATTCGCTACTGCAGATTTAACTGATACTTTTATAGCGTTCTTAAAATCAAAACTAGAGGGTAAAGCATGTGAAGCAATAAATTCAGTTAATGAAATTAAAACAGTTCTACGTAGTAGGTTCAAACCGGACAACTCGAAAGTTGTAGCAGGGATAATTGCAGCGTTGCACGTTAACAATACCAATTATACAAATTTTGCCAAAAAAGTTGAAGATTTAGCTGACTCACTTGAGCGGTCTCTTATTATTGAAGGGATCACTCAAGCGAAAACTCATGAAATGGCAGTCGAAAAAACTGTTAACGTGTGTCGTTTAAACGCAAAATCCAATTTAGTAAAAACCAGTTTAGCCTCCACGGCATTTACTGATCCGAAAGACGTAGTAGCGAAATTAATTGTAGAACGAAACAACGAAGAGCGTCAGGTTTAAGCCTTTCGATCACGTGGTAACAACACATTCAGAAATTCACGTGGTAGTTATCGAGGCTTTTACCCAAACCGCGGCTATACTGGTTATAGATAATAATAGTTCATTTTCATACAATAGTAACTATAACGGCAACAATAATCAAAGATATTGGAATTATAACGGAAATAAATACCAGAATAATAACAATAATAATACGTGTTCAAATACAAATCCTAATTCAAACAATAGTAACAATAGAGGTAACAATTCAAGATCGTCCAACGGTAGAGGTAGAAACGCAAACGTTGGCGCTTTAAACGCCAGTGCCCCTCAGGAGCGAACACTGGGGGAGGACGAACTAACCGAGTAAGCGAATTTCCCTCACCAATAGGCATCTATTGTTTAAACCTAAATTACTCAGCTTTCATAGAATTACAACTTAACGATTAAACAAAATTTTGTTCTTTCCTAGTAGACACTCAAGCAGACATTTCTTTAATAAAAATATCATGTCTAGACAGTAATATTTCATTAAATACGAACGACATTATTAACATTACAGGTGTTACTTCTAATTCAGTTTCCACTTTAGGTAAAATTACAGCAAATTTAAAATTTTCAAACTTTTCTATTAAACATACATTACATGTAATATTCCATCCGATTTTATACTGGGTAAAGATTTTCTGAAAATTAACAAATGCATTATTAATTATGAAAGAAATAGTATTTCCTTTTGGGTAGACAATGAAAAAGTCGCGATACCAATCCTGCACGGGACAGAAAGCGACAGTTGTATCATCCTTCCCAGATGTGAAATATTCAGACTTTTTGATTTAGGAGATTCAACCGAGCCACTTTGCGTGCACTCGCAGGAAATTGAAAAAGGTGTTTTTACAGCTAGGTGCATTGCTAATTCCAGTAACCCAATAATTAGTCATAAACACCAGAGTCAGCAAAATATTTTTCCACATTAGATCTTTTTTCAGGATTTCATCAAATCCCCTTGCATCGCGACTCACGTGACATTACGTCTTTCAGCACTGACCGAGGTGCATTTAGATGGAAAGTGCTTCCATTCGGTTTAAACATAGCACCAAATTCATTCTCACGAATGATGACAATAGCTTTTTCGGGTATACCACCCAACGACGCATTTCTGTACGTCGACGATATTATCGTCATAGGGTGTAGTGAAGCACACCACATTAAAAATCTTTCAAAAGTTTTCAATACTTGTAGATCTTTCAATCTCAAACTTAACCCAAATAAATGCAACTTTTTACCACCAGAAGTTACATTTTAGGTCATAAATGTTCAGCCAAAGATTTGTTGCCAGACGACTCCAAAATAAACGCAATTAAAAAGTATACAAAACCGACTGATAAAGACGCGGTACGACGATTCGTCGCGTTTGCAAACTATTACAGACGGTTTATACCTAATTTTGCATCTCTAGCAGCGCCTCTATATCGATTAAGCAGAAAAAGAGTTGAATTCGTATGGGATGTTGAGTGCGAAAGAGCATTTTTGTCTTTGAAAGCAGCGTTACTTTCACCAAAATTACTTCAATAACCAGATTTTACTAAACAATTCATTATTACAGTTGATGCTTCCACAACTGGATGTGGCGCTATTTTGAGTCAAGAACAGCAAGGTAGTGATTTACCAATTTGTTTCGCTTCTAAAGCATTTAATAAAGCCGAACAGAAAAAACCCATTATAGAATTAGAACTTTTAGCTATTTACTTTGCAATCAAGCAATTTCGACCATACATTTATGGCACCCATTTTATTGTAAAGTCAGATCATAGACATCTAGTATACTTATTCAATATGAAAGACCCATCTTCAAAACTTTCAAGAATAAGACTAGAACTAGCTGAATATAATTTCACTATTGTATATATTAAGGATAAATCAAACGTTGGCGCTGATGCACTATCGCGCATTACAATGGATGAGATTAAAGAAGCTAACAAACAAAGACAAGGGCAATGTCAAAAAAGGCAAACGACAAAAATTTACATAGGAAAACAGACAAAAACGACGAAAAACAACTTACTTTACATGTCTACGACAAATTTTCATTTACTTTTTCAAAAAAGACTCCACGAATAAGATCTGAAATTACTTACGATAAAAATAATAAAACAACAAATTTAAGAATTTTTGCGCATATTAAACATAAGAAACTCGAGTTACTTAGTTTTGAGCTTGTTAACGAAATAATGACTTTAGAGAAATTACTTTCGAGGCTTGAATCAGAAGCCGACAAACGCAAAATTAAGGAAATTGAATGGCCTAAAAACGATATTATGTTCGAACATTATACTATTACAAGTTTCAAAAATATTGGAAATAAAATTTTAAAATCATTAGAAATTATTTTAACAGATCCAGTGGAGACAGTAACAGATGAAGATACAAAATTAAAGCTAATGAAAATTTAACATAATGATCCCATTTCTGGTGGACATTGCGGAATGAAAAGACTTTACGTAGAACTGCGAACAAAACTTTATTATATTTTATATTGTGATATATCGAAATATATCAAAAATTTTAAAGATTGTCTTTTAAACAAGGTTAAACCTAAAACAAAGGAAAAACTTTGCCAAATGAATTAAGTAAAGAAAAAATTGACCACATCTATAAAGTCGAAAACTATTCCAAAGAAGTTAAGTATAGAATGCAGAAAACGCACAAAATGGTACAAAACCTAATTAATAAAAATAAATTACTAAGTAAAAATCTGTACGATAGAACGGTACGACCATTAATTGTCAAAATCGGAGATAAAGTAATTTTACAGAAAGAACCCCACCACAAACACGAGAATATATATCAAGGTCCGTTTACTATAACTAAAATTAACGAACTATTTGTGATGAAGTTACAAGAAAAGAAAAAATTGTACACAAAAATAGAATTAATAAAATACATTAATAACTACTTGTTTATATTATATTCATATATATTAATATTCTTTTACAAACAGCCAAGAAGGCAGAACAAAAATAATACAAATTTAAATGTAAAACAAAAAATATACAAATTTAGATGTCAAAAAAAAAAACAAACAAACATATTTTCCCATATTGTACTTATAAATTTTAATATAAATTTAGGAAAATGAAAATTTATAATTCAATTTTTTATATAGAATCACAAAGCCATAATATAACTTGTAAAGCAGAAAAAATACTAATGTAACTTTTATGAACTTTAAAGGCTAAAAGAAATTTCATTTAACATTAAAAATGTATAGTTGATCCGAATGAACGAATATAACAAAAAAAAGGAAGGTATACCCTAATGTAAACATATTCATTCATTCGAGGCAACTTAACATATTTGTATAAACAGAAGAATGTGACAAACCTGATCACATTTGTCAAATTCTTCTTTTCGTAAGGAAGGATGGTGTAAGGAGATATTCACCATACCTATAAACAGGTCTTTAGCTTTAATACAAATGCATCTGGCATCGCTATTGATTGACAACACAGATGTGTTGCAGCCAATATCGAGTAGAAAAAAAATTTATTAATTGATTCGCACACTTAGCATAGTGTACAAGTACAAGTGTGTTGACTTATCTGTCAAGCATTCTGACAGGCACTCGCTGGATTCGGAATGACAGCGAATTCAAAATGGATACCATTACCGAGTGCGCCGAATGATTGAAAAATTGAAAAAGTCGATACGATTGGTAGTCAAAAATGTTGTCGTTGAGACCAAAAATGCGACTCTAGACCTGAGATTTCCATCAGGTGAGCGAGGCTGTTTGTAGTTTTGACGTTTATCGCTTAGTGAACACACTTGTATAGGTACACTATGACACTTAGCGCACAGAAGTGTTTCGTTTAATAAAATATATATATATTTAAAATATATAAGTTTTATTGAAAGCAGCAGAATTGCAAATATACAATCGATGTAGGTGACCTCCGAGGCATTTCACCAACATAGGCACCCACATAGCTACCATTTGGAGGCGGCGTCATCCACGACGAACTTTTGGCTTTGGAGATAAAGCAACCAGGAAATTCTGTCTGGTTTGCTAATAACGGAGGCTATATAAACGGTGAGGGCAGCCACATAAATTTATATATAACATATACGAATATATGTGCGATAAGTGCGGCTACCTAAAATAAATGCAACATATACGAATATATGTGCGATATACGCGTCTGTTGGCCTGCCGTCTAATTTTGTCAACCTTAGAATGCGTTATATATTGTGAGGCGATAGCAATTTTGTCATTGTCCGTCTAAGCGGTTTCGATAGGCACTTTACGGTGGAACAACGCTTACCCACACCGGCAGAGACGTTACAACCACTTAAGTGCTGCTCCCATTTCGCCCGCTTGTGTTCATCCAGAAGCAATCTGATGCGTTGGTTTATATCACTTATTTGGGGGTCGCCGGGATCGAGCTGTCTTATAAGGTCACGTTCTCTGGATAAATTTGCGTCCTCCGCCGGAAAATGGGGCCGAATTTCGGGAATTCTTCGGGCGGGAATAAAACGAGCTGAGACGGATTCAATGACCTTGCGGAAAGCACTTTCCACTTGGCGAGCATCAGTCGGGATAAGGAGGGCAGCAAAGCGACTGTTTGTGAAGGATTTGTACTCATTCCACTTTCCTTTTTTTAAATTTATGAAAGTACGTTTTTCGGCGACGATGAAGTCGGCGGTGCGCTCGAGTGAAATAAGTATAGGCAGGTGGCCGGATGCCAATGTAACCATCGGCTGCCAGTTGACGCAGTTTGCGAGTCCTGCGCTATGTAGCTCTGCTGCTCAGCAAGCCACAACAAGTACCCGCTGTTGCTCGCGGCCTACGGCGCCACCAGCTCATACGGCCCCGCCCACTCATAACTACAATCGTCGTAGTAGAGTCGGTAGCAATGCCAAGCATCAGCCCCCGCCCCGTCTTCTTCCCCCTCTTTTCCTGACGATAATCCAGGCGATTTAAATGCCGATCACGATCTATGGCATTCAAACCTGCAGGCGGACAGCAGGGGTGAGATGTTGACGGATTAAATAGAAGAAACGGCGTTCTGCACAATAAACGGAGACGCCCCCACTCGTATGGCAGGAAGCTGTCACAGTTCGGCAGATATATCATTCGTGAGCGCAGGACTCGTAAACTTCGTCAACTAGCAGCCGATGGTAACATTAGCATCCGACCAACTGCCTGTACTCCATTCGCTCGAGCGAACCGCGGACTTCATCATTAACGAGAACCTCAATTTCATCAACTTTAAGATAGGAAGGTGGGATGACTACAAATCCTTTACAGACAATCGCATTTGCTGCCCTCCCTATCACGACTGATTCCCCCCAAGGGGAACGTGATTTCCGCAAGGTCATTGAATCTGCCTTGGCTCGTTTTATTCCCGCCGAAAGATTTCCGGAAATCCGGTCTCATTTTCCGGCGGAGGCCTCAAACTTAGCGGGAGAACGCGACCTTATAAGACAGCACAACCCCGGCGATCCCCAAATAAGGGATATAAACCAACGCATCAGATTGATTCTGGATGAACACAAGCGGGCGAAATGGGAGGAGCATTTAAAGAATTGTAACCTCTCTGCCGGTGTGGGTAAGCGTTGGTCCAAGTCCCTATCGAATCCGTCTAAGCATATTGACAAAATCTCTATCGCCTTTGGCGATAAAGTGCTGTGGGTGGTACGGAGGGTCAACAGACGCGCACACAAGCATAAATTCTGCGCGTCCCCAATTACCATCACCGCCAAAGAGGTTGAGGATGCCAGCTGGTTAGGGGGTCAGGATATACCCGCGGTATGTATGCCTGTCGTAAGAGGCGACTAAAATACCACATTCAAGGGGATGTGTGGCGCAACCCTTCAAGTTGCCAGCGCAATATACAGCTTCTCCGAACCCAATTGTCAACCTCACCTATCCGCGGCGAATCCTGTTTCACTAACAGACGAGGCTATGGTGACCCCAAGCTCCTCATGGAACTTGGGGGTGGGAGGGAGGGAATGCCTGAAGATTTAATGTCGCCATATAAATCGTTCCCGACATGGTCGGGCTAGCACCTTAATGGTGCTGTGTTACCGGAGCGTACCGGATCTGTATCTGGCAAAGGACCATCGCATCGATAACACTCCCCAAAGCCTTCGGAGAGTAACATTATCGCTACAACAACAACAAAAACAGGATGCCATCGTTCATGCTAACCATCTAAAGCAGTGGGCCCAGACGGCATAGCCATGCCGATGCTTAAAAACCTAGGTAAAGAGGGATTTAATTATCTAGCGCATGTCTTCAACTTGTCCCTTTCCACCTTCGTCATCCCCGAAAAATGGAAAATGGCCAAGGTGGTTCCGCTACTAAAGCCTGGGAAACCAGCCAACATAGGAGATTCTTATCGTCCGATATCTCTCCTATCGCTCTCCATTATGCTTCCCTGCTTTAATACAAATTTGCAACTAGCCAATCAACAGCATGGCTTCCGAAAATTACATAGCACTACCACCGCGCTAAATGCCATTAGCACTCAGATAAATAGCGGATTAAATCAAAACCCCCACCATAGAACTGTACTCGTTGCGTTAGGCTTGTCAAAAGCTTTTGATACGGTCAACTATGGCACGTTATTGCAAGACCTGGAAGGGTCCCGCCAAAGAGAAGGCCTGCTCTCAGAACCGGCACGGGCTGTCTCCTTATGTCCCCAGAACACCATCTAGGTACATAATGAGGCGAGAATACTCCCCATCAGGGAGAGAAATTAGATGCTAAGCAAACAGTTCCTGTTGAATACCCAGAAACCTGGGCATCCCAATAGACATCTGATTGATGAGCCAACACCGCCCAGGGGCTTAAGGAGTCATTTCCGTAAGCATTATGAGGAAATACGGCACCTGAGAACTCAGCCGTATGAAGAAAAAAAAACACAAGCAGGTGCTCAGTGAACTCCACAAACAGGCGTCGGACCTTTATGCCTGGAATTGCCCCGTGAATCCAGTTCTCAAAGAACAGTACCCAAAACTTGCGGAAGAGGAACGCATACTCCCCAAGTCACTCAACTTCGATCTGGATACTGTAACAGGTCAAACTCTTACCTATCCAGAATTAACCCCGACATACAAAATGTATGCCCTGCTGCCAATGTGTCCCCACATGACAGCAACCATCTCTTTAATTCTAACCGCCTCCAACACCCTTCACATTATGGTCCACCCCTGCTGAAAAAGCAAGTTTCCTTGGACTCCCGTTAGAGGATATTGATAACAATTTTTGATAGGTCGCACCTATTGCATGCGGTGAAGCACTGCTACAACAACAACAACAACCTGGAAGGGTCTCCCCTTCCTCCAAGTCTCAAAAGGTGGACCGCAAATTATCTGTCTGTTCGGCAAGCATCCAAAAAATCCAAACCAAGAAGAATTAAACAAGGGAAGGGAGGTGCCACAGGGTGGTGTCCTGTCCCCACTTTTGTTTAACTTCTACATATCAAAGCTTTTCTAAATTCATTTTTATCCTATTTTCACGCTCTCGCACAATATGAGACATTCTGTCTTTACTTTAATTTATACTAGGCGTGTTTTGTTGTAATTGGCATTGTACAACTACTCTTCACTGCAGAGGATTGTTTGTGTACTATATTTAAACTCGTGCTCAGTTTATATAGTTATATGTTTGTGTGTTTAATGGTGTGTTCAATTTTACTTAAGATTTTTAACAGTTAATGAGCTTAACACCGGTAAATAATTGTACTACTCCCAAAGTAGACTAAATAAAGACCATATTTCAATACTGAATATTGGAGTTATTTATTCGACAGTTCAGCGAAGGTGCAAATATCAGAAGTACACAGGATTCGTTGCAATATGCTACTCTGAACTGGTCTACAGTAAACTGAGCTCCCAGTCTGCTCATAAAATTAATGTAGCATTTAATTATGTTACACGTTATGTATAGGTACGACTTAGCTAGTGTTGCGAACACATCCATCAGTATATCAAATACGACTGCAGTTATTTCATTCTTCCATTGTCTTCAATTTCTTAATGCCACATTTAAATTGTAACTTCCATTGTATGTTTGTATACGAATCTTGCCGGCAAAATAATACAAAGTGTAAGATATTTATTGTACTTCGAATAGACAAATAACTGAATATTATAATTTATTTACACTGAAATAAACGCTCAAGCAATTATACAAATTAATTAAAGAAGTTCATTTCTTTGTGGAAACCAGCAAGAATTATCGTGTACCAAACAATTTTATTTCAACTTTTCTGGTAGTTGCTGTGATCCCTATTGCAGGAAATAGCAAACTTTTTTGACAGGACAAAATCAGCAAAGTTTAACAACGCGTGCAATCAACACCGAAAATGCAAGCAAACTCTGATGAAAATGAGTTAAATGAAACCATCACTACATCTACCGAGCTTGAGAAATCACTGAAAACAGCTGTTCAGGATCTTACCGAGCACATTAGTATTTTGGAAATGAAACCAATATCGACATGTCCGTCGACTCCACCGCGTGCTACCCTGTATACAATTGCAACACCGACTTACACAATCAGACCAATTCTAAATATTCTCGCGGAATTTTGTTCTCGCGGATTTTTTTATTCCCGCGAAAAAATTCCTCCAATTCTTTTCTCCTAGGGAGAACAATAATTGGGGAATAGGAATTTCGAATTTTCGAAGTCAGCTGTTTTGTCAATTGAAATTTCGTTGCGCATTTCTTATTTCGTTTAAAAAATTTAAAAGTTTAATTATTTTTGCGAGTTTGTTTGGAATTAAGAAATAAATTATAAACAATGTACAGTATTGCAATTCATATGGTATTCACTGAAATGAGTAATGAATTGGTGCCACAGCAACATCAACAGAGGAGCATAAGAAGAAGAAGACGGCGGGATAACACAAATCCGCCGGAGTTACCTGCTTCCATTCGGCAAAGCAATTTTCTGGCGGCCAAGTTGAGTTGAATACGTCTTTCGCCATATGCCAAAATATATGCAAGCCTTCTTAAAAAATCCTTGCGCAATTTCTCGATGGCTGCTTCAAATATACCAAGAGCTCTTCCGTTGCTTATGATATACTTTTCGACTTAAAATAAACAAATATTGTTGTTGTAGTTGTTGTTGTATTAACAGTGAGAATATTGTGGTAGAATGTACATACATATTTTAGCACAAATTTGTACAAATCAGTGTTCTTTCTTAAAAGAACCAATTTCCTTTAACTATTTTGATGCATTCCCTTTAATTTAACAAGTGAAAAAATTCCTAAGAAATCGCAGAGAAATCTCCCTCTCACTCACATTCATAATACCTACTTTTCTCCCATAACCGGTTTCCGCTTTTTCGAACATTGTTCAGAATAGGAGGAAAGGGAGAAATGAAAAAAACTCACAAGGAATTTTTATTTAGAGTACGAGGAATGGGAGAAGGGAAAAAACTCGCACGGAATATTTCTTTAGAATTGGGCTGAATGAATTCAGTTAGTGATAATTTGCCTTCACAAATCACTCCAATGCCACGGAGCACGACGTATTCTTTGTGTAATTCATTTCCGTCTTGTACAAGTGCTAGCCATGCATTGCCATCGACAGGGACACTAACATCGCCGTACCCAAATTGTATACCAGCTACTACTGGGGATCTGCCATATCCACATCACATACCCATTTTCACCGTCGCCTCATATACATGCCATCGAACATGGCGCACGCTCCTGACAACATGCCATTTTCGCCAAACCAAGGAACAAATATGTGGACTCCACATACTATGGTGAGTACCCCAAGAAAATTATATGATTTGCCAGAATTCAATGGCTGACCCGAAAATTGGCCTATATTTCTTACATCCTTTAATGAATCTACAATAACGTACGGATATTCTATGTTAGAGAATACACTACGCTTACAAAAATGCCTTAAAGGTGTAGCACGGGAAGACGTAGAATGTTTATTGATTGATCCACGCAACGTTTCCGAAGTGATTGAGCACCTTAAGTTTCCTTATGGGCAACCAGAGCTTCTGGTGAGAAGCCAATTGATGAAGGTAAAAGAAATATTACCTATACCAGATAATCGCCTGTAGAGGATGGTATCGTTCGCGTCTAGCGTAAAGAATTTAACAGTATTTCATAAGACAGCAAGCGCTGAGCAGCATTTGCAAAATCCAACGCTATTGGAAGATTTGATTGTCAAAATGCCGATGACCAAAAGAGTTGAATGGACATCCAACTCCATGCGATTCGTCCCGTATCCTACATTAGGACATTTCGAAGAATGGGTGAGCCGATAAGCCAAGTTATAGCTAAAGCTACGATGTACTCATCGACACCTACATCACGTTTGCCTTCAAAGCCAGTACTTACCGTAAACGAACCACGAATAGTAACGAAGAAACAAAACAGTGCGTAGAATGTCCGGAGTATCATCACTTATTAAATGTCATTCGTATTTGGATAAAGATGTAAAACAGATGTGGGAAATTGTTAAAACCCATAAATTGTGTTTCTCTTGTCTTTCAAAGGGGCACAGTATGTACCAGTGTAAGAAGAAGTTTACATGCACGGTGGACGGTTGCAGAAAATCGCACCACTCGACTCTGCATGAAGCTAACATGCATGTAGTCGCTACCAATGTGCCACCAATTTTTTAGAAAATAAACACTGTTCAAACGAGTAAGTTTAATCATAATACTATCAAAATGTTGTATAAGATACTGCCAATTGAGCTGAGAGGGATAAACAATCGCACTGTCAAAACATTCACGCTAATAGATGAAGGTTCGTCATGCACTCTCATCAACAAGCAGTTGCTGATCAATTGGGTATTACTGGCCAAAATTATCCGTTGTCGCTGCAAAGGTTTGGTGGGAGAGAGAATGAAATTTGAAATGCATATCAGAGGTGCTGCCAATAATGCCAAATGGTACGACCTGAAAGCGCAGACTGTTCCTAGTCTTGATTTGCCAATGCAAACTGTCAACATTTTCTGAATTATATCCAAAATATCGGCAACTTAAAAATCTCCCAATTGCAGACTACACTGATGCAAAGCCAACAGTCTTGATAGGGTTGGATAATTGTCACTTAACAGCCAGTTTAAGCAGTATCCAATGCGAATATGCAATTGTTGCAGTAAAAGCAGCACTAGGTTGGTTTATTTATGGTAAAAAAGCCACGAATGTACACAAACATGCCAACAATTTTACACACATCAGCGAGGGACGATATACATGAGTTGATTGTCGATTATTTTCCAACCGAGAATTTAGGGGTTACCATGACAAAAGCAATTGTTGAATCTAAAGATGTCGGCAGAGCTAGACGAATTCTGAGCGAAACGACTAAAAGGATTGGGGTAAAATATGAGTGTGGCTTATTGTGGAAATCTGACGACGCGCACTTACAGGATAGCACTTGACCGGTTCCAGTCATTTGAAAAAAAAAAAAATCTGAACGATGTAGAATTCGCCAAAGCGAAACTGCTATGCCAAGTTTTATAAAAAGCGGATATGCCAGAAAATTAGAGCCGGAAGAGTTGAAGATTAAGACAAATATAAATTGGTACATGCCGCACTTTGCCGTTTTTAATGTAAATAAACCAGGTAAGCGGCGAATTGTTTCCGATGCAGCAGTTCTTTCCAAAGGGTCAGATGAAATGCAACCATTGGTAAAAATGTTATTGCAGTTTAGAGAAGGTACTATCTGCCGATATAAAAGAAATGTTTTTACAGGTTGGTATAAGACAACAAGACCAAAACGCACAACATTTTTTGTGGAGATACGACAATAACGACCCGATCGAAACATATTGTCACGGATATTAGCATCACTAAATTATCCCATCACTAAGGCGATGCTAAGGCCATGCCAAGCAGTATTTACGTTAATAATTAAATCAAGTATACACATATATAAGGCGGCCCAGAGAGATGTCACACACAGATGCATTTACTTATATGCCTATGTGCGCGCGAGAGACTGTAAACTACAAACATTCACATCAATAATTCAATCTTTATGTATCTACATAAACGAATAAATAATTGCGTCTACACATATGTACGTATACGAGCAGCGGAGCGGCAATGCACAAACACATGCATATATCTTATCTCAGTGGTCACAAGAGAGGGCAATAATTTGTGCACGTAGTTGTGGCTGGCAATTTTGTAGCCGAAACAACTAGTAACTTCTGGAAATCGAAGAGCCTAGAAGTATGCAGCGTAAACTATAAAAGCGGTGCAGGCGAGTAAGAAGAATTCAGTTTGATTTGAGTTGTCAAGCAGTTGCGATTAAGACGATATCTAGCGAGCAATAGCAGTATTATTTTGAATAGTAGAGTTTCATTGAGCTATCAATCAGTGTGGTTATTAAGCAAGCTATTCGTTGCACAGTTTGAGTGTATTGTGAAGTACTTTAATAAAGGCCATTTTGCATTATTACAAATTGGAGTTATTTATTCAACAGTTTAGTGATTCGAACTTAGCAGAGGATTGCAAATAAGAGGATTTGCAAGCAAATTCGTTACAATTGGTGTCAGAAGAGGAATTGTTGAATAAATTCTAGAGGACAACAAGGACATGGCAAAGTTAAGTGAATTGAAGATCCCGCAACTGAAGAAGGAGTTGGAGAGCCGTGGATTGAATACAAGCGGCGTTAAACTCGAACTTCAGGCACGGCTACGAGAAGCAATGGAAGCAGAAGGAATTGATGTGGAAGAGCATGTCTTTCATCTTGATGGCGAGGAGACAACAAAAATTGAAGAGAAGAACGAAACATCGCAGACGGTTACCAGTACAGACTTGAACCTGATTTTAGCTGCAATATCTGCTCAAACATCGACAGTGTCATCTCAACTGGCGGAACAGAAGACATATATGGCATCACAACTAGAATCGCAGGAGACACTTTTAACATCCAAGATGGAAGCACAAGAGGCACGTATAACAGAAATGTCATCACAAATATCCACAAATATGTCATCACAGCTGGAAGAACAAAATACATATATGGCAACCCAACTGAAAGAACAAGAGACACGCATAACAGTACAACTAGAAGCACAAGAGGCGCGTATATCATCAAAACTCGAAGCGCGCATGGACGAAAAAATAATGCAGTTTGAACAAAAATTCGAGGCAGAGGTGGATGCGTTGAGAGGTCGTATACAGGAATTGCAACTTAATCGGCCGGCTGCTTCAGCGAGTAATACAAAGGTAAAAACTCCATCTTTTGACGGTTCTGTTCCTTTCCAGGTCTTCAAGCTTCAGTTTGAGAAGACCGCAGCAGTGAACAACTGGAATGCGGAAGATAAAGTTGCTGCATTGTTCGTGGCATTGAAGGGGCCAGCAGCGGAAATCCTACAGACGATTCCCGAAGGAGAGCGGAACAATTATGAAGCATTGATGGCTGCTGTAGAACGACGTTATGGAAGCGAGCATAGAAAACAGATATTCCAAATTGAGTTGCAAAACCGCTACCAAAAAGCAAATGAGACATTGCAGGAGTTTGCTTCAGATGTTGAAAGGTTGGCTCATCTCGCAAATGCGGACGCACCCGTGGAATACACCGAGAGGGTAAAAATCCAGAGTTTTATAAATGGCATACGAGACGTGGAAACGAAGCGAGCTACATACGCGAACCCAAAACTGACATTTGCTGAAACGGTATCACATGCATTGACTCAGGAAACTGCCTCCCTATTAAGTAAACCAGCATATAAGGCTCATCGTGTAGAAGTAGAAAGGCCAGAATGGGTAGACACACTTTTGGAAGCACTGAAGGGATCACAACAGAAAAATGCCGGAGTTATTAAATGTTTCAAGTGCGGCAACCCAGGTCATATTGCACGACATTGCAGCACCGGTCCCAATAGCTCCAACAATGTGGGTGGCCGTAAACGCAGAGCTGAAGGAGATGAGCAAATCTCCAAGTCCACTCAATCGTTAAACTAAAGCGAGTCAGCCGCAAGGGGCGACAGCTGGCTCCCTCAATTGAATGCCCCATAATCTCTATCTCACAAATTGGAAGAAGGTCAAACAATCTTACTGTCGGAGGACATGTGGATGGAAAGGAACGTTTACTGACTGTAGATACGGGTGCATCTCATTCCATCATTCGAGCGGATTTAGTCAACAAGAAGATAACACCATTGCATGGAGCAAGATTGCGTACAGCCACTGGAGAAGACAGCACGGTTCTAGGAGAAGTATCATGTGAAGTCGCAATTGGGAACGTCACGGTAGTACACAATTTTATAGTGGCAGAGATTGTTGATGAAATCATAATTGGAGTGGACTTCTTAATCGACCAGGGCATCAAGATCGACATGCAAAGCAAGACGATGCGATATAAGAACATGGATGTACCACTTAATTTCGGCTACGAGAGAGGCTACAGCAGTAAACGAGTGCTGGTGGAAGAGAGTCAGCGAATACCACCAAAATCCGAAGCAGTCATCTGGGCAAAGGTTGATGGAGATTGTGGGACAAACAAATTGTGGGTTGTCGAAGCAGCAAACAAATCAGCACTGAACATACTTGTAGGAAAAACCCTGGCTATGACAAAACAAGATGGACGTGTTCCGGTAAGAGTACTCAATGAGTTCAATTCACCACTCAAACTGACTAAAGGAGCTATTTTGGGAAGATGCCAAGAGGCTGAAGTAGTTATTAACTGTGAACAGCTCCAGGAACACGTTTCAGCTAGTAATACTAATCTTTCAAATGACATCACGGCATGGACGCAGGGGCTGGAGGAAGCATATCAGAGTAAGGCAAAACAACTGCTCCTAAAGTACGCGAACATATTTGACCAGGATGGTTCTAAACCAGGCCGCACCAACGTTGTGAAACATCAAATTGACACTGGAGATGCGAGGCCGATCCGTCAAGCTCCACGTAGTGTTCCACTGGCGAAGCGGCAAGTTGTGAGTCAAATTATACAAGAAATGAGCGACAGCGGCGTCATCGAACCATCAGCTAGTCCCTGGAGCTCACCGGTAGTACTTGTAAAGAAGAAGGATGGAAAAATGAGGTTTTGCGTGGACTACCGGAAGTTGAATGACGTTACGAAAAAGGATAGCTACCCATTGCCAAGAATTGACGACACTCTGGACTCGCTCTCTGGTACGAAATGGTTTTCCACACTGGACTTGAAAAGCGGCTACTGGCAAGTGGAGGTAAAGGAGGAAGACAAAGAGAAAACAGCCTTCAGCGTCGGAGATGGTCTTTGGCAATTTACAGTGATGCCTTTTGGACTTTGTAATGCACCAGCTACTTTTGAGAGACTCATGGACCAGGTACTGAAAGGACTACATTGGAAAACATGCTTGGTGTACCTGGACGACATCATCGTATTGGGCAAGAACTTTGATGAACATCTTAAGAACTTGGAGGAAGTTTTCCAGAGAATAGCTGGCGCTGGTCTGAAGTTAAGTCCCAAAAAGTGTGCGCTGTTTAAAAAGGAAGTCAATTATTTGGGTCACAAGGTAACGACAGAGGGTATCTGCACTGCGAACGAAAAAATAGAGGCTGTAAAGGATTGGCCAAGACCACAGAACCTACATGAATTGAGAAGTTTTCTTGGGCTGTGCACATATTACCGCCGATTTGTACCAAATTTTTCCAGCGTAGCCCATAGCCTCCATGAGCTTACAAGAAAAAACAAAGCTTTTGAATGGAAGAAGGAGCAAGAAGTGGCTTTCCAAACATTGAAGGAGCGTTTGTGCACTGCCCCAATGTTAGCATATCCGATTCCAGGAGCAACATTTATTCTGGATACAGATGCGAGTGGATATGCTATAGGAGGCGTTTTATCACAACTGGTCGATGGACAGGAGAAGGTAGTTGCATATTACAGCCGTTCGATTGGAAAACCAGAGAGGAACTACTGTGTTACGCGGAGAGAGCTGTTGGCATTGGTAGACTGCATTAAACATTTTCACAAATACCTCTACGGCCAGCGATTCCGTGTCAGGACAGATCACGCAGCGTTGAAATGGCTTCTGCAGTTCCGTAATCCGGAAGGACAATTGGCACGGTGGATCGAGCGACTACAAAGCTACGACTTTTCCATTGAGCATCGAAAAGGTAGTACCCATGGAAATGCTGATGCAATGTCACGAAGACCATGTAGTTTGGAATGCAAGCACTGTTCAAAAGCCGAGGCTAAAGAAGACATTATAGATGTCCGGCTAATGAATATAACATGTACAGATGAATGGGACAAGGAACAGCTAAGAAAGTGCCAGCTAGAAGATGCAGATCTGTCACGTGTTATGCAAGGGCTCGAACGAAATGAAAGACCAAACAGAGAAGAGATGTCAGCAGAGAGTCCCATTGCGAAGTCATATTGGGCACAGTGGAACAGTTTAGAATTAATATCCGGTTGCCTTCATCGAGTATGGGAGAGTGAGGATGGTAAATACAAGAATAAACTGATAGTTGTTCCCAGAAAGAGGATTCCTGATGTGCTCAGCGAGCTGCATAATGGTCCAAGCGGAGGTCATCTTGGAATCACGAAGACGCTCGAGAAGATTAAACAGAGATTCTATTGGGTTGGTTGCCGTCAGTCGGTCACTGAGTGGATTGCGAACTGCGAGGTTTGCAGCAGAGCGAAAGGGCCCAGAACACGAAGTCATGGCCAGATGAAGCAATATAACTCAGGTGCGCCATTTGAAAGGATCGCTATGGATGTCGCCGGTCCATTTCCTACTAGCAACGGCGGAAACAAATATGTACTGGTAGTTATGGATTATTTCAGCAAATGGCCAGAGGTATACCCAATCCCAAATCAAGAAGCGGAAACGGTAGCAGAAGTGTTTATAAACAATTGGGTTGCAAGGTATGGTGTACCAATGGAGTTACATTCTGACCAAGGCAGGAATTTCGAATCAGCTGTGTTCCAGGAAATGTGTAAGTCATTGGGCATTCGAAAAACACGGACAACTGCATTGCATCCTCAATCCGATGGTATGGTAGAACGATTCAATAGAACATTGGAGGAGCACTTAAGGAAAGTAGTGGACAAGTACCATAAAGAATGGGATACCCGCATACCATTATTCTTGATGGCTTACCGATCAGCAGTGCATGAGACAACGGGCCAAACCCCTGCAAAAGTAATTTTTGGCAATGACCTTAGACTGCCAGCTGATTTGAAGTTTGGGATAGATGCCAATGCGGAGAGAAATGTCAGGAAATCCACTAGTGATTTGGAAGAAGAGCTAAGAGAAATACATGATCTAATAAGGCAACGAACAAAGATTATGAGTGACAAGATGAAAGCCAGATACGATAAAGCAATTAATTCAGAAGGTTTTCAGGAAGGAGATTTGGTGCTGTTATACAACCCACAACGTAAAAAAGGTTTGTCCCCGAAATTGCAGTGTAATTGGGAAAGCCCATACAAAGTTGTAAAACGGATCAACGATGTAGTGTACCGCATACAGACCATCGGTAAACCACGAACCAAAATGAAGGTGGTCCATTTGGAAAGGCTAGCAACATTTAGATCGAAAGATTTGTCTGATCGGGACGATCAGACTTAGGTGGAGGGCAGTGTCACGGATATTAGCATCACTAAATTATCCCATCACTAAGGCGATGCTAAGGCCATGCCAAGCAGTATTTACGTTAATAATTAAATCAAGTATACACATATATAAGGCAGCCCAGAGAGATGTCACACACAGATGCATTTACTTATATGCCTATGTGCGCGCGAGAGACTGTAAACTACAAACATTCACATCAATAATTCAATCTTTATGTATCTACATAAACGAATAAATAATTGCGTCTACACATATGTACGTATACGAGCAGCGGAGCGGCAATGCACAAACACATGCATATATCTTATCTCAGTGGTCACAAGAGAGGGCAATAATTTGTGCACGTAGTTGTGGCTGGCAATTTTGTAGCCGAAACAACTAGTAACTTCTGGAAATCGAAGAGCCTAGAAGTATGCAGCGTAAACTATAAAAGCGGTGCAGGCGAGTAAGAAGAATTCAGTTTGATTTGAGTTGTCAAGCAGTTGCGATTAAGACGATATCTAGCGAGCAATAGCAGTATTATTTTGAATAGTAGAGTTTCATTGAGCTATCAATCAGTGTGGTTATTAAGCAAGCTATTCGTTGCACAGTTTGAGTGTATTGTGAAGTACTTTAATAAAGGCCATTTTGCATTATTACAAATTGGAGTTATTTATTCAACAGTTTAGTGATTCGAACTTAGCAGAGGATTGCAAATAAGAGGATTTGCAAGCAAATTCGTTACAATATGTTATGACGTCCATGATATTTGGAGCCACATGTTCTCCGTGTATAGCACAACACGTTAAAAACAGAAATGCTGAGGAAGTCGCTAGCGATCGACCGGAAGTGATAAAGGCCATAACTGATAATCATTATGTGGATGATTTTGTTTGTAGCTTTGGAAGTGAGCACGAAGCGTTGGATATAGGACAAGCTGTATTAGAGACTAATTTCAAATCTGGATTCGTTTTAATAAAATTTACTTCAAATTCCGAAAGTGCTCAAAACCATCTTAACAGGAGCATTCAACAAATGCAGCTGAAGAAAATAAGAAGATAATAAGGAATATTCTATTTAAAAATAACTACCCCAATAAGTTAATAGAAAATTTACTAAATAATACTACGAAAAAAATGAGCCAACCTAATATTGCAAATGAGCTAACCGAAGCAAATACCAACAAGAAATTCATCGGCGTTACATATGTGCCTGGCCTAACCGGCAATCAAACGCTAAAGAAAATAATGAAAAATGACGACATAAATTTTGCCTATAAACCGCACAATACATTAAGGAGAATCTTTACAAAAACAAAAGACAGGATAGACAAGGAACAGCAAAGCAACGTAGTCTACGAAATCCAATGCAAAGGCAACAACAACAATAACTGCAATAAGTGTCACATAGGCACATCAAAAAGGGCATTAGTATCGGGGCTATACGAATATCAAATGGACGTGAAAAACAACAAAACAACAACAGCGCTTTCTCAACACCTGATCGAAAACGAACACACAGCTGATTTTGCGAACGCTAGGATTTTGGATGTTGAGAGAAGAGAAAAAAGACGGATGACACTGGAAAGTCTCCGAATTCAACAGCAACTCACAAACGTAATGAATTTTAAAGAAGACGTGGACAACACAAACAGCGCTTACACAGCTGTTATCAAACATGTAAACAAATAATAATATAAACACAAAATGTTTAATGTTAAGATGTGATGTTTTTGTAATTTAAAAAATTAATTAAATTAATGTGAGTAAAGTTCCAAATGTTAATTTTTATGTATATTGATTGTGCTGTATTCTTATTTTCATTTTTGTGTTGCGAAGCTGACGCATTTGTGTTTCAATTGAAGCTGCATCTAGTGGACCCTCTAATACTCGAGGGTGAAAAACGTCCAACGAAGCGCTAATTTCTGAGCTTGGTGACGTCTATTTATGATCCATTTGGTATGCTAGCCGACATGGGAAAATATTACTTCAATCACTGGCGGAAGGGAATCGAGTGCGATGACGAAGTGCCTCCCTATATATTCAATCACCCTTATCGCAAAGTTCACGCGGAAAAGTGTTCGCCTCCACTTCTTTTGTTCGGGTGAACTTTTTCCGCCTATCGGCGAACAAAAGTTCACTTCGAAACAGCTGATGCTCTATTGTGAATTAGAAGTGAACAAATAATTTACTTGCAATTGTGCAAATTTTGTAACCAAGCATATATTTTCTTAAAATACAACAAAAATAGAGATAACAATTAAAAAAATAATGTTTAGTATTTCACTTAGGCTGGTATTGATTGAGCGCGAGGAGAATATAAATGTGAAAGCGATTCGGAAGCAATTAAGACACAGTTCAAACCCTTTGGAGCTAAGTGATTCACTGTAAGCTTAAAGTTACTATTTTCAGCACTTTTGAATAACAAGTCAATTTTTTTCAATTAGCTTTCGTCAATATTACATGCTAAACAAGCCGGCATTCTAATATTTGCTAGATATTCTTACCAACTCCTTGCCACAACTGAAGCAAAAATTTGGAGTTCCACAAATTGTAAAATTGAGTACATGTTTCGTTTTTTCGCATAGGGAAAAGGCGTTGGAAAGGACCATGAAGTGGGTCTTAACCAATCTTGTTTCAGTGAGGTGCACAACATTTTGGAACCGTTTCTTTGTCCACAATGGATAACTTGGCCGACTGTACGTTGTCATTAAAAATAGAATTTACATACCTACTTAGCAATAGAGGAATTTCACTTTTTTCCACTCAGCTTCCGATTGTGCATTATTTATTGATTTATTTCCAATAATAAAAGTATCAAATTTCAAAACAAAAAATTACTTACATTTTGTTTTCCTCTCGTTCGCCTGTAAAATATAAGTGAACAAATTTGGGTTTCCCCGCTGTTCATTTCGCCCGAACAAAGAGCTGCCAATAAGGCGAAATGTTTTTCGAACACGAAAAATTGTTTCGCCACCCTCTACGATAGGTTGAACAAAAACTGAATATTTTCGGGTGAAAATAAAACTCGCGATAAGGGTGAATATGTTTTCATCATGGGTCAGAAAATTGCTAATAGTGGAACAGCTTAAAGTTAACAGGTGATATGCTCCAGAATTTTTATCGCTAAATGCTACGATTGACCAATTCGTCGACGCGAGTGAGCAGACGTTCGCTGCTTTTGGATATTGGCGAATTGTTTATACCGAGACTGTTAAAATTAAGTTTTTTTTGGGAAAGACAAGGGGTGCACCCCTACAACTGCTATGTTTTTCGAACACGAAAAATTGTTTCGCCACCCTCTGCGATAGGGTGAACAAAAACTGTGAATATTTTCGGGTGAAAATAAAACTCGCGATAAGGGTGAATATGTTTTCATCATGGGTCAGAAAACTGCTAATAGTGGAACAGCCTAAAGTTAGCAGGTGCTATGCTACAGAATTTTTATCGCTAAATGCTACGATTCGTCGACGCGAGTAAGCAGACGTTCGCTGCTTTTGGATATTGGCGAATTGTTTATACCGAGAATGTTAAAATTAAGTTTGTTTTGGGTAAGACCAGAGGTACACCCCTATAATTGCTATCAGTACCCCGTTTAGAGCTATAAGCTGCTGTCTTGGGTTCACGATTGAAAAACACGGTTATTGGGAGCCACTCAAGCCTGTCAGAATCATTTGGTGGACGGATTCCAAAACGGGTTTGTTGTGGATTAAGTCTGATCATCGACAATAAAAACCTTTCATCGCACATCGAGTGAGTGAGATACAGACGAAACACAGAGATTATTCGAGCGGGTCGGACGTGTTTAATTTTGCTCTTGGAGTTTGTTTAAAACATGGTCAAAACCAATATAAAAATCGTCTGAATATCGTCATTGATGTGAGATAGAGACTCAAGAAGCTAACGAGGAGGTTGTATTTGGAATCTTGTGATTATAAATATCAATATACTGTGTCTACATTAAAATATTGTGAGAAAGTGACTCAAATTAACTAATAAAACACATACATATGTATGTATGCATATTCGTCTAGCGAGATACATATATACAAAAAATATAAAATAGTGAAAAGCGCGCGGTTTCAAAGACGAAATGTCCGAAACCACCAAATGTGATAAATGCAAAGTTGCAATACGTGGAGAGACAGGTGTCAGGTGTGTGGGTGTATGTGGAAAGGTATACCACTCTGCACCAAAATGTTCTGGGTTGGATAGCTACAAACCAATGTAATAGGATCGCATCCAATGGTGAAGTTTATTTGTGATGAGTGCATTACGTATATACATAATGTAGCGAAATAAAAACAATAGTGAAAGATAAAGGCAGTGTGACGCAACAGCAAAAATCATATGCAAATGCATTGAAAATGAGTGATAATATGCATACAAACAGGGACGTGCCGGAATTTAAGAAACAAAAAAGATTTAAAAAATAAATTTACCCTAAAGAGCTAAAAATCACTGATATCGAAGCAGGCCAGAATGGTGTTATGGTGATTGATAGTATAAATGAAAGTGAAAGAGATAAAATCAAAGAAATTATGGACAAATAAATAAGTGATGAATATGAAATAAAGATCCCACGGGACTATAAACCAAGAATATTTATAACTGGTTTGCACTTTGAAAAAAATAATCATGAATTAATAGAGTGTTTAAAGAACCAAAACAAATGCCTAGAGCAGGGCGAAATAAAAATTATTAAACAATACAATGTCAAAACAAACAACAAAAACTACTATAATGCAATTGTAGAGGTGGATGAAGATATGTTTACCAACGTTATGAAGTTAGATAAACTAAACGTAGGATGGGAAAGATGCAGGTTTAACGATGGTGTTAATGTGAAAACATGTTTCAAATGTAAAGGGTACAACCATAAAGCGACCGATTGTAAAAGTGAAGAGGTGTGCAGCAAATGTTTGGGTAAACATAAAACCACGGAGCGTAATGAAACGCCTATAAACAAGTGTATAAATTGCATAAAGGCCAATGAAAAATTAAACTTAGGGCCAGATGTAAATCACTTGTGCAATAGCCGACAATGTCCGGTTTAAACACTTAAGCGCAAAAAAGCATAGGCTTGGCTATTAGCAACTAACGCACTATTCAGAACTTACAGATCAAATTGAGGATTATATTCCCGCAAAAGTTAATCGAAAAAGCAAGTCTGCAAAGGCTGATAACAATATATTAAAATGTATTTACCTAAACATTAATAGTATAGTTTCGAATAAAAGTGAATTGGAAGTGACGGCGGAAGTTCTCAAGCCGGCAACCATATTATGCTCTGAAACATGTACAACAAAAGATATATAGATAATTAATTAGAAATAGCATCTTTTAACATGATAAGATGTGATTCCCACAGTAGGCATACTGGCGGAGTACTAATATATGTACATAGAGAAATAATTTTTAATATAATATATAATGGTAGTGTAAACATGAATTTGTGGTGCATTATAATAAAATTGAAAAAACTTAGAAAAAAGTGGCAAATAGGTGTGCTCTACCACTCACCCAGCACAAGTTATGCAGCCTTCCTAGACTATTTAAATGAAATATTAATTGATAAATATGAAAAAAAGTAACGACAATATACTAGTTGGTGATTTTAATATCAACATGAATCACATATCAACATACAGTACAAAACTGAATGAAATATTTTCCGTGATAGGTATGGTTCAAAAAGTGGATTTTAATACACGAATAACGGATAAAACTGAATCTAAAATTGATCTCATATATTCAAATTCTGAAGAAATAAAGTGTAAATCTTTGCAAGCATACAGAATTTCTGATCATGAAACAATAATGTTCAATGTTCAAATATCTAAATCATATAAGATGAGAGTGTCTAAAAAAAATAATTGCTTGGGATAAATATAGTAATGACTGTTTATTAAACCTACTTAGGTCCTTTAATTTTACTTTCCATTAAAATTTATTAATATATGATAAAGTTGAACTAGTGAACCACATTTTAACGCAAGCGGTGGAAAATTTAACCTATCAAAAAGAAGTACATATAAAACTAAGGAATAAGTGGTACGATAGAGCACTTGCACAAATAAATAAACACAAATTTTATTTGTATACATACATGTGCTTTACAGACAGGACTGTGGGAAGAATACAAAATTATTAATAAAATGTATAAAAACCTAGTTAAAATAAAGAATATTAAATACATGTAAAACAAAGTTATAACGAATGAAAAAAACGCCAACGATATGTGGAAGTACCTTAAATCCACGGTCTGCTTGGCGCGGGATACGATGGTATTAATAAAGCGGTAATCGATGGTATATTGGTAGAAGATGGACTTGCCTTGGCAAATGGCCTTAACAAATTGTTTATAAATAGTGTGATAGAAATAAATAACAATATAGAATATTTCGATATAGCACTCAGTGGTAGTCAAGCCAATTATGAATTTAAGTTACTTAAAATAACGACTGATGAAGTTATAAAAATCCTGCAAGAGTTTAAATACAAAATAGGCGGCAGGAAAATTCTGTCAGATGGCGTAATGAAAGATTCTATAGTGTATACAGGGTTTTTCTATGCCGAAATAATTAATAGCAGTTTGGAATATGGTATTGTACCAGAGAGGTGGAAAATGTCAACGGTGATTCCAGTTGAAAAAATTAAAAAGACAATACAGCCAGAAGTGCTTAGACCCATAAATACCATACCAAGTGACGCTAAAATACTTGAAGTTTATGTTAAGAATCAATTGGTGAGACTCAAACAAAATACTTGTCAATCAACAGTCGGGTTTTAGGAAAAACATTCGTGTGAAACAGCTCTTAACTTTGTGATATCGGAGTGGAAATATGACCTAACTAATAAGAAGGTGGTGGCAGCTGTCTTGACCTTAAAAGAGCCTTCGAAACGGTAGATAGGGGAATCCTTATCAAGCGACTTCTACAAATTGGTATTAAAGGCATAGAGCTTGCTTGGTTCCGCAGTTATTTAAAACATAGGAAACATCGAACAGTTATAAAAACAGCGATATCTGATGTATTGGAAGTGCCCATAGGCTTACCACAATGCTCGCTCCTAGCATCAATATTGCTCTTAATATATATAAATAATATAGTTAATGCGATACAAGACTGTGAGATAAAGTATTTGCGGATGATGCATTACTTATGATCAGTGATAATAATATTACTACTGCGGTATTAAAAATGCAAAATGTTCTTAACAACTTAAACACATGGCTATGTGCGAATAGACTAAAGCTTAATGTAAACAAAACCAAATATATGGTCATAACAAGAAAAAATATTAATGATAAGGACTTAAGTGGGCTAAAAATAAATAATGAAATCATACAAAAAGTTAATAGCATGCAATATTTAGGGATTATAATTGATACTTACTTACTTACTTACTTAATTGGCGCTTAACCGTCTAAACGGTTATGGCCGTCCAACAAGGCGCGCCAGTCGCTCCTTCGCTCCGCCAACCGGCGCCAATTGGTCACACCAAGGGAGTTTAAATCGTTTTCCACCTGGTCCTTCCAACGGAGTGGGGGCCGCCCTCTACCTCTGCTTCCATAGGCGGGTTCCGATAGAAACACTTTCTTGGCCGGAGCATCATCTTTCATTCGCATAACATGGCCTAGCCAGCGCAGCCGCTGCGTTTTAATTCGCTGGACTATGTTGATGTCTGCGTATAGCTCGTAAAGCTCATCATTAAATCTTCTTCGGTACTCGCCATCGCCAACGCGTAGAGGTCCATAAATCTTTCGAAGAACTTTTCTCTCGAACACTCCCAAAGCCGCTTCATCTGCTGTTGTCATGGTCCATGCTTCTGCCCCATATAGCAGGACGGGTACGATAAGTGACTTGTAGAGTATGATTTTCGTTCGCCGAGAGAGGACTTTACTTTTCAATTGCCTACCTAGTCCAAAGTAGCATTTATTGGCAAGATTGATTCTTCGCTGGATTTCAGTGCTGATGGTGTTGCTAATGTTGATGCTGGTTCCCAAATAAACGAAGTCTTTTACTATTTCGAAATTATGGCTGCCAACAGTAGCGTGGTTGCCAAGGCGCATATGCGCTGACTCTTTGCTCGATGACAGCAGGTACTTCGTTTTGTCCTCATTCACCATCAAACCCATCTTTACCGCTTCTTTTTCCAGCTTGGAGTAAGCAGAACTAACAGCGCGGGTGTTTAGGCCGATGATATCAATGTCATCAGCATATGCCAGTAATTGCACGCTTTTATAGTATATTGTTCCGGTGCGGTTAAGTTCTGCAGCTAGTATAATTTTCTCCAGCATCAAATTAAAGAAATCGCACGATAGGGGGTCACCCTGTCTGAAACCTCGTTTAGTTTCGAACGGCTCGGAGAGGTCCTTCCCAATTCTGACTGAGCTGATGGTGTTGCTCAACGTCATTTTGCACAGCCGTATAAGTTTTGCGGGGAAACCAAATTCAGACATAGCGGCATATAGGCAGCTCCTTTTCGTGCTGTCGAAGGCGGCTTTAAAGTCGACGAAGAGGTGATGTGTGTCGATTCTCTTTTCACGGGTTTTTTCCAAGATTTGGCGCATTGTGAAAATCTGGTCGATGGTAGATTTACCAGGTCTGAAGCCGCACTGATAAGGTCCAATCAGCCGGTTCACGGTGTGCTTCAATCTTTCGCACAATACACTTGAAAGGACCTTATATGCGATATTAAGAAGGCTGATTCCACGATAGTTGGTGCATTTTGCAGTATCCCCCTTCTTGTGGACTGGGCAAAGAACACTTAGATTCCAACCGTCGGGCATGCTTTCGTCCGCCCATATTTTGCTAAGAAGCTGCTGCATGCGCCTTACCAACTCCTCGCCGCCGAACTTGAATAGCTCCGCAGGCAATCCATCAGCGCCCACGGCCTTGTTGTTTTTCAATCTGGTTATTACTATTCTAACTTCGTCATAATCGGGCGGGGGGACATATATTCCATCATCATCGATTGCGGGATCGGGTTCTTCATCTCTGCGCGGTGAATTGCTGCCTCCATTTAGGAGAGCAGAGAAGTGTTCCCTCCATAATCTAAGCACTCTCTGGACATCAGTTACAAGGTCGCCGTTTTCATTCCTACAGGAGTTTGCCCCGGTCTTAAAACCTTCCGTCTGTCGCCGTATTTTTTGGTAGAATTTTCGGGCGTTATTCCTGGTGGCTAGCAGCTCAAGCTCCTCGCACTCACGCCTTTCTGCTTCTGCTTTTTTCTTCCTGAAAAGGCGTCTCGCTTCCCTTTTCAACTCACGATAGCGTTCACACACTCCTCTTGTCGCGCTCGCTTTTAACGTAGCCCTGTAGGCAGCGTCTTTTCTTTCGGTTGCAACGCGGCATTCTTCATCATACCAGTTGTTTTTTCGTGGCCGCCGGTAACCAATTTTTTCCTCGGCGGCAGTATGAAGTGCTTTGGAGATATGCTCCCACTGCTCCTGTATTCCTTCAGGATGAGTTGTGCCCTCAGAGAGCAAGTGTGAGAGTCGAGTTGCGAAATCATTGGCAGTCTGTTGTGATTGAAGCTTTTCGACGTCTAGCTTTCCTTGTGTTTTTTGTTCCTTGTTTTTAGCCGCGTTGAGGCGGGTGCGTATTTTGGCTTCAACGAGATAATGGTCCGAATCGATGTTAGGTCCTCGGATCGTTCGCACATCTAAAACACTGGAGGCATGCCGTCCGTCTATCACAACGTGATCGATCTGATTGCGAGTATTTCGATCAGGAGACAGCCATGTAGCTTGATGTATCTTTTTATGCATGAACCTCGTGCTTGATATGACCATGTTTCGAGCACCGGCAAAGTCAATCAGCCTCAGTCCGTTAGGAGAAGTTTCATTGTGTAGGCTGAACTTTCCGACTGTAGGGCCAAAAACACCTTCTTTGCCCACCCTGGCGTTAAAGTCACCAAGCACGACTTTTATATCATGACGGGGGCAGCGCTCGTATGTGCGTTCTAATTGTTCATAAAAAGTGTCTTTCACCTCATCGTCTTTCTCCTCTGTCGGCGCATGGGCGCAGATGAATGATATATTAAAAAATTTTGCTTTTATTCGAATAGCGGCGAGACGCTCGTCCACAGGCGTGAACGCCAGCACTTGGCGACAAAGTCTCTCTCCCACCACGAATCCGACGCCGAAACTGCGCTTATTCGCATGGCCACTCCAATATATGTCACAATTTTTGATCTTCTTTCTTCCTTGCTTCGTCCAACGCATTTCTTGGATGGCGGTGATGTCAGATTTTGCTTTGACGAGGACATCAACCAGCCGGGCATCTGCACCAATCCCATTCAGGGAGCGGACGTTCCAGGTGCATGCCCTCAATTCATTGTCCTTCAAACGTTTGCCATGGTCGTCATCAATAGAGAGTGTATTTATCCGAGGCTTGTTGTTATATTTCATTGGAGTATGGTTTTACGTGGCGGGTCCCAAGCCCAGCGCACAACCCGCTCAGCGGGGGTGAAAATATTACTTGGCACGTTTATATAGCGAGCCGCTTGCTCCAAGACAGACGCCCGCTTGCAGCCGCACCTAGAGGTGTACAGACGCTGCCGATGAAATCTCCCCCGGCTAGCCCTTAAACCGATTATGTCAGAGTGGCCTAGCCAGGTTGTCGCCTTCTCACATTAGCTCACCGCTAAACGGGTGTTTAGCGGCTACCCAGAGGATACTTGGCCGCAAGCGACCGGCAGTAGTGAGCTGCTTGAACCGCATGCAAAAGAATCGCTCTGGCCATTCCCAGGTGAATGGCGGTCAGAAGCTTTCCCCACTTTCGTGGACTTCTACACACGGCCCCACCCTCCAATTATAATTGATAACAAACTTAAATTTGAAGAACATGTAAACTACACAGTTGCGAAAGCCGCGAAAAAGATTGGTGTTGTGCAGAGATCTACCAAATATATACAAGAAAAATATAAAATAATTATAAATCTATTATTGAACCACACTTTGTGTACTGCCCATCGATGTTATTCATAATAGCCGACAAAGAAATTGATAAACTACAAAAGCTTCAAAATAGATGTATGAGGTTTATTCTTAAAAAACATAGAGATGCTAGAACGGCTGATATGTTAAAAAAGTTGAACTGGTTGAGTGTCAAACAAAAAATTTATTTTCATATCATGAAACTGATATTTAATATAAAACATGGAAATGTACCTGAATATTTAAGTAGTAACGTAGTTCTAGTGGAGAAAACACACAATATAAATACTATAAATAGACATAATTTTAAATTGCCATTGTTTCGAACAGAAATAGATAAGCAAAACATTTCCCTGCAGGAGAAGTATCTAACGCAAAAGTAACTTTAAGTTGCTTACCAAACAACTAGAGCTGTATATTTACTGTAAATTTTCATATACGCGGACTAACTATTTTTGTTCGACGATGGCCGGAATCCGGACATTTATGGTTTCCTCTGCATGAGATGCCAACCACCTACTAACTAACTACTTTTCAACCAAAAAATAGCCAATGGCTACTTTTTGACTACATTTAAACCAGCTGGTAGTTAGTTTGTTTGAAACTATATATAAGCTTATCAGAAAGATGGTAGCTTCTTAGTATCTACTAAGTAGAATGCGTACTGATGATGAAGGCTTAGCACCCTGCGCAGCTATGGCAGGTTGTCTGAAAAATTGTCTACTTACTATTCCAAAAACAAAATACAATTTTTCAAATTTAGAAAAATTAAAAAATAACAATAATTATCATCAGAAAAAATTATTGTTCTGGCCTGAGCTCGAATCGAACCTTGAATTATTCGAATAGTTGACAACAACACTACTGCTCTGCATACATTTGTACATGCAAAGTTACATACATATGTACATACAATGATTATGCAGATACGTGTATAACTTACATAAACTGCTTTGTTATCTTGGCATATTTTTTCGTCAATTTCTTTCAACTCGTCTAATGACTTCAAAGGAAAAGATTTCAGCATATCGTCCGAAATTGAATCTTGGTATATAATTTGCTTTAGTAATATGATGTGTTCTGCCAACGTCTGCATAATAATCTTGTTTTAAGTTTCTACAACGCCTAAATGAATACAAATTTTCATAGTTTAGAATATTTAGACACATATGTACCTATGTGATTATTATGCCTATTTTTTAAACGCATATGCATTTGCATGGAAAATTAAATGGCTACTTTTTGACTACATTTAAACCAGCTGGTAGTTAGTTTGTTTGAAACTATATATAAGCTTATCAGAAAGATGGTAGCTTCTTAGTATCTACTAAACATCAGATTTAAACCCACACCTTTAAACCAGCTAGTACCTAGTGTGTTAGATACTACATATAAGCTATTTAGAAAGATCGTAGTTTATTAATAGGTGCTAAAATCCAGATGTAAACCCGTTATTAAAAAAGTAATTTTTTTATAAAAATTTACATTTTATTTATTAAATTCATTTTCATTGATATTTATAAAAACTAAATATGTATATGTATTAACGTAAAAATAAAAATTCAATATATTTACGTACAAAAATAAATAAATAAATTTTTTTAATGTATTAAGGTTTTGTTTAACCGTAGTAATAATTGAAAATAGATATATATATATATATATATATATATATATTTGTAACGCAAAAATAAAAATCCATTCTATTTACTTACTAACATTAAATAATTAATTTTTTATGTATTTATTTTTTGACAAACAGTAGTAATAATTGAAAATGGATAGGGCTCATTCCATTTCAAGACACCCGGTCCGCGCAGGACATGATTTTTGATTTCGATGAAATTTTAATATGTTGTTCTTTGGTCAAAATAATGAAACAAAATTAAAAGTAATAACGAACATTTCAAAGAAAAAATAATGAGAATCGGTTAATTTTTGACAAAGTTATTGTATGCTGTAATGCATTGCATCAATAAATGGGGGAAAAAATTTGTAATATTCAAAAATTCATATCTCGAAAACAACAAGTTTTGGCTATTAGGCAGTTAGCCAAGTTGAAATATGAATTGCTCACTCAATATAGAAAAAGTTTAAGCAAAAAAAAGATAACGTTTTTCGAGAACCTAATTTTTTAAAAAAGTTATAAATTTTTACTAAATACTAAACAAAAATTTGTTTTAAAACTATATGCTATTGTTTATAAAGTTATATAAAAGTAAATATAATTACGAAAATTTCAAAGAAAAATTCATGAGAATCGGTTAATTTTTGACAAAGTTATTGAAAAAATAGGTGAATAAAATACCAATTACATTTTATGGAATTCAATTGCCGATAAATCCGAAAAGAAATTTTTTTGAGGCAAACAAAAAAAAAAGCCCGTGTTTCATTATTTTGACCAAAGAAAAACATATTAAAATTTCATCGAAATCAAAAATCATGTCCTTCGCGGACCGGGTGTCTTGAAATGGAATGAGCCATAGGAATGTATTTTAAATTAAATTTGAAATTTAAAATTAAATTTGAAAGCAATAAAATATGTGTTAGGTCCTTTCTATATGTATGATAATAGCTAAAATTAGAATAAAAGAAAGTGTTTAAGAAGTTAATTCGGTGTTACGCTTTTTCTCCGCAGCTTTACGTATAGATACTTTGTGAAAGTATATTTTTTTTGTTACAGCAAATGCACGCCGGAGTCAGTGCTTGGATCCTGACTATCAATTGCAGCTGTATGCAAAAAACATTATTGTTAATTAATAAGGCTAATATGTAAATAAAAATTACACCTTATAAAGTATCGAAGAACTGCCGATATTCCTTTAGTCCTTGCTTTCCGTGGATTCCATGGCGATGATGACTTCAGTGCTGAATACGTTATCTATTTTTTTGTCAATTTCCCCTTCAGTAGCGTTTTTAGCGCTTTGATCTGCCAAAGACAAAAGGGGACTATTCAAAAATTTATTTTTTATTCGACAGTTATAAAAAATCGAACAATATTTATTCAAATTATTTATCCGTATATTCGAATACTAATAAACAATTATTCGAATAGTATTTGTTTTTATCGGCCTATTGATAAATGATTCAAAGTTCGATTCGAGCTCAGGCCAGAACAATAATTTTTTTCTAATGATAATTATTGTTATTTTTTAATTTTTCTAAATTTGAAAAATTGTATTTTGTTTTTGGAATAGTAAATAGAACGCGTACTGATGATGAAGGCTTAGCACCCTTCGAAATGGATCTATCTGCGCAGCTATGGCAGGTTGTCTGAAAAATTTTCTACTTACTATTCCAAAAACAAAATACAATTTTTCAAATTTAGAAAAATTAAAAAATAACAATAATTATCATCAGAAAAAATTATTGTTCTGGCCTGAGCTCGAATCTAACCTTGAATTATTCGAATAGTTGACAACACTAATGCTCTGCATACATTTGTACATGCAAAGTTACATACATATGTACATACAATGATTATGCAGATACGTGTATAACTTACATAAACTGCTTTGTTATCTTGGCATATTTTTTCGTCAATTTCTTTCAACTCGTCTAATGACTTCAAAGGAAAAGATTTCAGAATATCGTCCGAAATTGAATCTTGGTATATAATTTGCTTTAGTAATATAATGTGTTCTGCCAACGTCTGCATAATAATCTTGTTTTGAGTTTCTACAACGCCTAAATGAATACAAATTTTCATAGTTTAGAATATTTAGACACATGTGATTATTATGCCTATTTTTTAAACGCACATGCATTTGCATGGAAAATTAAATTTGTGCGCTTATATTTTCATACAAAATTTAAGCGAAAACGCATATGCGTGTAAAAAATAGGCATAATAATATAATGTTAAATGATCGTTATCAATTTACCTCTAAGTTCTTGTATTTCCTCGCGAAGCATTTTGGAGTCTACAGTTTTCGCATTTATTATTTTCTGAAAAAGAATTAAGATGTATATTCTTATAGATGTATGCATATAGATATAAAAAATGTAATGCCCTAAGTGAATAACTGAATAATGTCAGTTAACTGGGCACTGTAAAAATGGGTCTAAGTCGATTTTTAAAAACATGTTTGGAAAAAGTGAAAGTAATATGTATGTATGTACCTATGTATGTAGATGGGATATTTTGATCCACTGCAGGCTTCTTCTTTTGAATAAAGTTGACTTCGACTCATTGTGAATATGTTGATGTATGCAACAATGGTACTAAAAGAAATTGATTTATATAAGGGAGACACATGAGTTTATAATCAATTTGTTGAATGCTGTATTTATATATAGGTTGCGAAGTGTCATAATCAGCGATGCATGTACCTAGGGATGAGAAAGAATCAACAGGCTCTGTAAAGAAGCTCCTAACGTTTACTAATTTCCTTGCTAGAATTACCAAACCTGAGTCCATCTCGAACCCCACTATTTTTTCTGGTATATTATGCTTAAGACAGAAAAGCTATTTGACATTTGCGTGCTTAAATGGAATTCATAATAAAAACCTATTCAGACCAATTCTAAATATTCTCGCGGAATTTTGTTCTCGCGGATTTTTTTATTCCCGCGGAAAAATTCCTCCAATTCTGTTCTCCTAGGGAGAACAATAATTGGGGAATAGGAATTTCGAATTTTCGAAGTCAGCTGTTTTGTCAATTGAAACTTCGTTGCACATTTCTTATTTTGTTTAAAAAATTCAAAAGTTTAATTATTGTTGCAAATTTGTTGGAAATTAAGAAATAAAATATAAACATTGCACAGTATTTATAGCATTTCATGTGGTATTCACTGAAATGAGTAATGAATTGGTGCCACAGCAACATCAACAGCGGAACATAAGAAGAAGACGGCCGCATAACACAAATCTGCCGGAGTTGCCTGCTTTCATTCAGCAAAGCAATTTTCTGGCGGCCAAGTTGAGTTGAATTCGTCCTTCATCATATGCCAAAATCTATTTAAGCCTTATTAAAAAATCCTTGCGCAATTTCTGGATGGCTGCATCAAATTTGTATACCAAGAGCTCTACCGTTGCTTATGATATACTTTTCAACTTAAAATAAAGAATATTGTGGTTGTAGTTGTTGTTGTATTAGAAGTGATAATATTGTGGTAGAATATAAATACATCTTTTAGCACAAATTTGTACAAATAAGTGTTCTTTCTTAAAATAACCAATTTCCTTTAACTATTTTGATGCATTCCCTTTAATTTAACAAGTGAAAAAACTCCTATGAAATGGCAGAGAAATCTCCCTCTCCCTCACATTCATAATACCTACTTTTCTCCCATAACCGTTTTCCGCTTTTTCGAACATTGTTCAGAATAGGAGGAAAGGGAGAAGTGAAAAAACCCACAAGGAATTTTTATTTAGAATACGAGGAATGGGAGAAGGGAGAAAACTCGCACGGAATTTTCGTTTAGAATTGGGCTGATTATTTGTCCATTTACTTCTTTTAATTTGTGCGTTTTAGTAGGCTGCAAAATGGGTTCGCGCTGTACTTTTTTAAATATTTGCTGTAAAATGTTAGAGGGTTTCTTAACGTAACTTTTAAGTTTTTGCAAATAATTTTCGAAATCATACCCCGAAAAATTGTATAAGGGTCCAAAATGCTTAACGTTTTCACTTAAATGAAGCAACCCATGCACATTATACGATACGCTGTCTTCTCCAAAAATTATTTGAAAATTTTGAACAAAAAGTTGCAAAATGTTGTGAGCTACAGAAATATTTTTTCCCAAGTCCTTGGGCAAGAAAGCATTCGACAGGCAATGTGGAGTAAAAGAAACTGGTGATAAAAATCATCGCTAACATTTTCTTTTAAAACTAAAATACCAGAGTATAGAAGGAATTGCCTGAACTCTGTGGCCTTCCAATGTACAAGTTCATCGAAAGGTCGTGGCTTCTGAACGAATTCTTTGGGAATATGTGCACCAAGCGATTTTAAATGTGCAGAAATATTTAATTTATTAGAGTTACTAATTCTTGCAAAAATTTTATTGTCTACTAATCGCAGCAGCATCTTTCTCATCACCCCAAGGTCCACGAGATGCATTGGATCCAAAGGGATCTGATCAATCATATCTATATGCAAAGTTTCGAAAGGAGTTTTGCTGTTTAAGAAAATTCGTTTGTGATGGTTAGGATATTTCCTAGAGTAAAAGTCGGCTCCACTTATGAGCTCGCCGCTCTGAAGAGAATATGTAAGCACGTTATTTATTTTTTTGGCAACTTGGACACATTTCGAACATCCATGAGATGAAGTGTGGCCAGGAATTCCACAAACGAAGGCCTTAGCGGGCGCATCACAAACGATGGCTCTGATTCTAATTTTAATCGATTTATTTTGAATAAGAAACCCATTTTCTAACAAATCTTTAAATTCACTAACCACGTCCGCAAGAAAACTTTGGATACAGTCTGGCTTGGCTTTACCCAGATATACACCAATGGGAAAACTGAGATATTTGGTATGTTCACCACTTTCACCAAAACCGGCCACAACTGTGCTTTGGAACTGCGGTACAATGGAAGTCCGTCAATATTCATATCGAACACGATCTCTTCGTATGTCGAAATTACTTCCGAAGCTTTTGCAATCTGCTGCTGCAATCCAAAATGAATATAAAAACCAGGGGAAACTGATTTTATATCCACGGGAGATGCCTTCTCCTCGAAAGAAAAAGTGCTTAGAGGAACATCTAAATTTTCCTCATTTAAGATTTGCAAAAGCTCTTCGAAGAACTTTCGCGAGGGATTATATTTAAAATATAAGGATTGTAGCTTATCTTTTAATGATTTTTGTGGCTCAGAGTTTTGAAGTTCACAGTGAAAACCAATGCCGGAAAAATGAGGCACCGAATCATCAAATGCGGATGCAGCTGGCGCTGTTACAGCATTTGTTGTATCACTCACTGTTAGCCTATTTAAGTAAATTTCTTTTTGCCTACGCTGATTTCTAACACTTGCACCTTTTTTCAACATATTTTAGCTTTTAATACTCACTTTTTTATAATTGATTAAAAATTTTCACAAATGCGCGTCATTTTTGAAAATTTTAATTTTCTTTTGTTTGCATAAAGCAGCTGATAGTTGTCATGGCCATCCGTCTTGCCACATTGACATTTTAAATAACTTTACCAATTTTGGATTCCTCTGCATGACTTAGGGTGTAGTTAGACGTTAGTTATTCGCCAGTGTGCTTAAAGTGCTCTATTTCCTACAATTGCTATAAAATAACTATTTATAAGCTAGTTGTTTTTTTGCAATTGACTTTTTTTACTGCAGGGTTTTTACAAAGGCCTAAAGGGCTGAAACGAGCTCCCATTGGAAATTAAAAACTGCAATGAAATCTTAGTTTTTAAGGCAAAATTATATGAATTTTGTAAAACTCTACCTATAAGATAGAATAGTACTATTTGTAGCTTGAATTGGGCTATAAGCCGTAATAAATAAATAAATAAATAGATAAAAATAACACACGAGAACGACAACAAGAGTAGCCTACCCATTACGGACGATATGAACTCACGATGGATCAAGCGTCCGGACTTCTTCCTCGAGCGAGAGGAGCTGTGGCCAGTTTTGAAAACCTCTATCACCGACGAATATATATTCAGAACGAATTATGAAGAAAGTATTGGTATTGACGTTAAAATAAAAAACGCCACAAGTAGATACCATAAATAGTCTGCTGTTTGAGGCAGAAAACATAGTGAACAGTCGCCTCCGTACTCACCAGTCACGCCTGAGGAGCCCGATCCTCTTACTCCTAACCACTTCTTATTAGGAGTCACTAACTCTACCCAAACGCCAGGAATGGTTGCCACTAGAAAGCAGCATCGAATAAGTCAACAACTGAAGAATCAGTTTTGGAGCCGCTGGATTAAAGAATATGTTCCAACGCTTACCAAACGTACAAAATGGTTTGCTCCTCAGCCTGAAGTAAAAGTCGGTGACGTAGTCATCATATGCGATAGCAATCTTGCACGTAGTGAATGGAAAAGTGGCATGGTAGCATCCAACATTAAAGCAAAGGATGGACAAGTGCATTTGGCGATGTTAAGATAAAAGATGGCATACTAGGAAGGCCAGTTCTTTGGGGTGAAGCGCATAGCCCTCCACCGGTGGTGGAATGTTGCGAACACATCCATCAGTATATAAAATACGACTCTGCGGTTATTTCATTGTTTCATTGTCTTCAATTTCTTAATGCCACATTTAAATTGTAACTTCCATTGTCTGTTTGTATGCGAATCTTGCCGGTAAAAGAATACAAAGTGTAAGATATTTATTGTACTTAGAATAGACAGATCAATTAATATTATAATTTATTTACAGTGAAATAAACACTCAAGCAATTATACAAATTAATTAAAGAAGTTGTTCATTTCTTTGTGGAAACCAGCAACAATTATCGTGTACCAAACAGCTAGATTTGATCATATACCCAGCTCACGGTGGGGTATTTGATCAATCTAGCTGGCCAAAAGTCGATTTTTCAAAATAAATTTTTTTTTAATATACTCCCTGGCGTTTCTAGATGTCCACTGAATAGTATACATACCCCAAAAGCCATCTACAAAGTCAACGGAGCTAACAACGCACATCTAAAGTTGTATAAAAATTGTGTGCAGTTCGATGTATTTTTGGATCAAAAAGCAATATACCCTTCTAACCTAAATACTTGTTCACTTGTTTAGCTTTAATCAAATCTAGTTACATTTTCTAAATTTTTTATTCCGCATGTTTTAACTGAGTTTTTCTTGTCATACTACCACTTTTCAATATTAATTTTTTTAAGAACCTTGCAAACAGAAAAATATATTTTTTTTCATGGCATATCATGTCAATAATTTTTTGGCGATACATAAGCTTGTGTTTATTTTAAAGTTTAATAACAAAAACGGCTGCGCATACCCCTGATTTTTTGAGTGCTGATCAATTTTGTAAGAGACTGATACCCTTATTGGCGTATCTCATGTAATTTAACTTAGAAAAGGTGGCAACCTTGTGAAAATATCCTCAAACTGTAATACTATATCGATGTACCAAATTTCATTCAAATCGGTTAAGCCGTTTCCGAGATGATAGTGGATATACAAAACAAGTAAGGAAAACTAAGTTCGGGTGTAACCGAACATTACATACTCAGCTGAGAGCTTTGGAGACAAAATAAGGGAAAATCACCATTTAGCAAAATGAACCTAGGGTAACCCTGGAATGTGTTTGTATGACATGTGTATCAAATGAAAGGTGTTAAGGATTAGTTAAAACGTAGTGGGCCTTAGTTCTATATATGGACGCCTTTTCGAGAATCGAAATTAGGGTGGACCAGGGGTGACTCTAAAATGTGTTTGTACGATATGGGTATCAAATTAAAAGTATTAATGAGGATTTTAAAAGGGAGTAGCCCTTAGTTGCGTATGTGAAGGCGTTTTCGAGATATCGACCAAAATTCGGGCCAGGGTGACCCAGAACATCTTCTGTCGGGTACCGCTAATTTATTTATATATGTCATACCACGAACAGTATTCCTGCCAAGATTCCAAGGGCTTTTGATTTCGCCTTGCAGAACTTTTTCATTTTCTTCTACTTAATATAGTAGGTGTCACACCCATTTTACAAAGTTTGTTCTAAAGTTATATTTTACGTCAAAAAACCAATCCAATTACCATGTTTCATCTCTTTTTTCATATTTGGTACAGAATTAAGGCATTTTTCGTAATTTTCGATATCGGAAAAGTGGGCGTGGTCATAGTCGGATTTCGGCCATATTTTATACCAAGATAAAGTGACTTCAGATAAGTACGTGAACTAAGTTTAGTTAAGATATATCGTTTTTTGCGCAAGTTATCGTGTTAAAGGCCGAGCGGAAGGACAGACGGTCGACTGTGTATAAAAACTGGGCGTGGCTTCAACCGGTTTCGCCCATTTTCACAGAAAACAGTTATCGTCATAGGATCTATGTCCCAACAAAATTTCACAAGGATTGAAAATTTTTGTTCGACTTATGGCATTAAAAGTATTCTAGACGAATTAAATGAAAAAGGGCGGATTTAAGCCCATTTTGAAATTTTCTTTTATCTTTGTATTTTGTTGCACCATATCATTACTGGAGTCGAATGTTGGCATAATTTTCTTTTATACTGTAAAGATATAAAATTTTTTGTTAAAATTTGACTTAAAAACATTTTTTTTTCAAAAGTGGGCGTGGTCGTTCTCTGAATTTGCTAATTTTTATTTAACACACATATAGTAATAGGAGTAACGTGCCTACCAACTTTCATCATGATATCTTCAACGACTGCCAAATTACAGCTTACAAAACTTTTAAATTACCTTCTTTTAAAAGTGGGCGATACCACGCCCATTGTCCAAAATTTTTCTAATTTTCTATTTTGAGACATAAGGTCAACGCGCCTACCAAGTTTCATCGCTTTATCCGTCTTTGGTAATGAATTATCGCACTTTTTCGGTTTTTCGAAATTTTCGATATCGAAAAAGTGGGCGTCGTTCGATTTCGTTCATTTTAAATAGCGATCTGAGATGAGCGCCCAGGAACCTACATACCAAATTTCATCAAGATACCTCAAAATTTACTCAAGTTACCGTGTTTACAGGCGGACGGACGGACGGACGGACATGGCTAAATGAATTTCTTGTTTCACCCAGATCATTTTGATATATAGAAGTCTATATCTATCTCGATTAGTTTATGCCTTTACGGATTACCGTTATGCGAACAAAGTTAATATACTCTGTGAGCTCTGCTCAGCTGAGTATAAAAATATAAAAAAGAAGGTGAGGTGGCAACCCTAAGTGGCAACCTTACTTAAAAATATCAATAGAAATGCGGAGTAAAATACCTTTCGTTTGATATCCATATTGACATACATATCTCATGTAATGCCAAAAAATTACCCCTAGTCCCTCCGAAACCGGGGCTCGATCCATAGTAATTCTGCGCGGAACACCGTGAATTTACTGTCAAATATTTCCTTTCATAACATTGAAGTGAGACAACCACTTTTTTAACACGAATTACTGCTGTTTTAATTTTGGCCACATAGATTGATCAAATACCCCACCGTGCAGCTGGAAAGCGCATCTACTGGGCTGTGTGTGGGCAATTCCTGACATAAAGGTCCGACGACTGTTTGTGGATTTCACTGAAGACCTGATGTGTTTTTTGCTTCATACGGCTGAGTTCTCAGGTGCCGTATTTCCTCATAATGCTTACGGAGATGACTCCTTAAGCCCCTGAGCGGTGTTGGTATTCAAAAGGAATTGTTTGGTTAGCATCTCATTTCTCTCCCTGATGGGGAGTATTCTCGTCTCATTATGTAGATGGTGTTCTGGGGACATAAGAAGACAGCCCACGGCGGTTCTGAGAGCAGTATTTTGGCAGGCCTGTAGCTTCTTCCAGTGTGTAGTTTTTAGGCTTGGCGACCATATAGGGGACGCGTAGCATGCAATCGGCTGGCCAATTGCTTTTTAAGTGGTAATGAGCGTTTCTTTGTCTTTTCCCCAAGTACTGCCAGCAAGAAATTTGAGGATTTTATTACGGCTCTGGATTTTCGGTACAATTGCGGCTGCATGCTCACCAAAATGTAGATCCTGATCAAACGTCACACCCAAGATTTTGGGGTGTGGGACAGTCGGCAGCGTAGTGCCATCGACGTGGATGTTCAAAATGGTCGACCTTTGGGACGTCCATGTTGTGAATAAGGTCGCTGAGGATTTAGTCGGTGTTAATGCCGGGTTTCGCGAGGCAAAAAAAAAAATTGGAGAGATCAGGGAGGTAGCCGTTTATTCTGTTACAAAGCTCATCGCTCTGTGGGCCTGGGCCTGTGGCCATTATTGTACAGTCATCGGCGTAGGAAACGAAAGTAACTCCTTCTGGTGGCGAAGGTAGCTTTGATATGTAGAAGTTAAACAAAAGTGGGGATAGGACACCACCCTGTGGCACCCCTTGTTTAATTCTTCTTGGTTTTGATGTTTCGTTTCTAAATGTACCGATGCCTGCCGACCACCCAGATAATTTGCGGTCCACCTTTTAATACATGGGGGAAGGGTAGACCCCTCCAGGTCTTGCAGTAACATGCCATGGTTGACCGATTTAAAAGCTTTTGATAGGTCTAGCGCAACGAGTATTGTTCTATGGTGGGGGTTTTGATTTAAACCGCAATTTATCTGGGTGCTAATGGCATTTAGCGCGGTGATGGTTCTATGGAGTTTTCTGAAGCCATGCTGATGACAGGCTAGCTGCAAATTTGCTTTGAAGTAGGGGAGCAAAATAGCTTCAAGCGTCTTGGCTACTGGCGATAGGAGAGATATCCGGCGATATGTATCTCCTATGTTAGCTGGTTTCCCAGGCTTTAGTAGCGGGACCAACTTGGCCAATTTTCATTTTTCGGGAATGACAAAGGTGGAAAGAGACAGGTTGAAGAAAGACTTTCTTTAAGGTTGAGCGAACAAAAGCGATTGATTTTATTGTAGAAAATGTCTTATTATTTATACTGAATTTTCTATTGTACACATACATAATTACATTAATACTTAGAAGCTGGAGGTATCTACATTCTTGTTACATATAGCTTGTGTCATATATTATTTGGGCTAATTTTAGAAATTTGTTATTGGATAAATATTTCGGCAGGCGCATTGACAAATTGGTCAATGCGGCAGTTAAATGTAGTTGGATATGCTTATGAATATTTGGGCAGTGCATGATGCTAAACCGACGGTATCGATTAGTCATGCTGGGACGTATTGAGTAAGGGTTAGCAACTGTGAACAGATACGACTTCCCGCTGAGTTCAACATAACTTATCTATGCCGCTATAACTTGTCTGTGTGTGGTCAATGTTTGGTTATGCATAAAAAGTGCATAGAAAGTGAGATTCATTCTGGTATGTACATAAATATAAATATCTTGTATGTAAGGCTTATTCTCGGAATGCCACACCATCCACCTTAGGAAGAGTCATGTATAATTGAAAACAATTGTATATAACTCTTAAAGAGCCTTAATGACGCACTTAAGGTTTGTTTGAATTTACAAAATTTTAATTGCTTTTAGTATTCTATTGTAATTTATTGCATGGCGGTGACTTGATATGGAAGTAAAGAGTCTGTTTACATTGTTTTCTGTTTACCTTTGTTTCTAATATGCTGAGTTTGTTATTTACATTTTTTTTGCTATTTTTGTATGTTTGTATATTTATAATTATGCGTAATGTTTCGTATCAAGTTCTTATTTATTGAAATTTGTTTTACGCGGCTGAATTTTAAGTGTGTCGACCCACTTAAAATCAGCTTGCGTTTACAAATTATTCTTTAACGTTTATGCATTAATGGTAACTTGATACCAACATGAATTTGGATGTTTTTTTCTTTTTGTTTTTGTTTAAACTTTCTTTACTTATGTATCTATTGTGCTGGCCACCGTGGTGTGATGGTAGCGTGCTCCGCCTACCACACCGTATGCCCTGGGTTCGCACCCCGGGCGAAGCAACATCAAAATTTTAGAAATAAGGTTTTTAAATTAGAAGAAAATTTTTCTAAGCGGGGTCGCCCCTCGGCAGTGTTTGACAAGCGCTCCGGGTGTATTTATGCCATGAAAAGCTCTCATTGAAAACTCATCTGCCTTGCAGATGCCGTTCGGAGTCGGTATAAAACGCAAATTGGAAGAGAAGCTCGGCCTTAGATCTCTTCGGAGGTTATCGCGCCTTACATTTATTTTTTTATTTTTTATGTATCTATTGTGTTGATTTTTGTTTGGCGAGTAAAGTGGAATGCTTTTTGTTGAACATTTTTTTTTGTTAAATTATGTGACTTAATAGGAGATGTTTTATATTGGTTTAAGCCTATTTTTATGGACTATTATTTTCTATTTTCTACTCTATGTGGTATTAAAGTGAAATTGTTATTTTTATCAATATTTTTACTCTATACTGCCCCTTATATTTATTATCTATTTTATGGCACGGGTCATTTCTAACTAATACTAGATCACCTATACCTATTTCCTTACTGTAGCTACTTCTATCATAGTTTGTTTTTTGTTTTTCTTTAGTCTCTTGGACTAATTTCCTAGCTCGTTGCTGGGCTATTTGTAGTCTGTATTTTATTTCTTTATCATATGCCTCGTGATATGTATGAACGTACATATTCATTAAATGGTCTGTGACTACGCTCTACAGTGCCCAAAGTTTGATGATGGTATGGTGTTGAAGTTTTATGTTCAATTTTTAGCAGTTTGCACAGTTCTTCGAATAAGCTATTTTTGTATTCGGTTCCCATGTCTGTTACGATTGTTTTCATGCAACCATAAGTCAGAATGAAATGCTCGAATACAGCTTTAGTAACTGTTATCGCATCTTTGCTCGGGACTGGGATTGCTACCAAGTATTTGCTTAAATCGCATATAATGGTAACTGCATATTCGTTTCCATTTATCGAATTTGTTAATGGTCCGACCGTATCGATTTGTACAATTTCAAAAGCCTTCGGAGGTGTCTCCGTTATTGTCATTGGTTCCTTTATATGCTTATTAACTTTATTCGTTTTGCAGTGAGTGCAGTTATTTACGTATTTCTTTATATCCCCTTTCATGTTTTTCCAGCTATATTTTTGCTTGCTTTTTTTATCATGCGATTTATTCCTGGATCCTAATAGGATTTGTAACATATCTAACCTCCGGGGTTAATGCTATTGTTACTTTTTGAGAACCTTGGTACCTTCTACAAAATTTGCCTATTGCAGTATAATTACTTTTAAACAATTTGTTCCCTAAGGACAACTGTATTTGTACAAGTCCTAAATTGGCGGCTTCTTTTTCAACCCTGATAAAGAATTGTCCTAAGTCAATTTTATCATCAACAATTAGGTTTCTTGTATTTATAGTGCTACAAATGTTCTTTCCCTTTTTGAAATATACGCATCGAAAACGAGCCTGACATGTCTTTTTACTTCAAATTTATTTAGCGCTTGATATATTTTGGGTTCTCTCTCTCTTTTTAGCTGTTGATCTAGTTGTGACTTTCATTATTTTGCATGCTTACACCGACATTTCATTTAAGTTTGTTATGTTTATGCGAGACAATGCGTCCGCGACGTGGTTTTCTTTTCCGGCAATGTAGTCCACTTCAAAATCATACTGCTCTAAATCGAGTCTTACTCGTGTTAACTTAGATGAAGGGCTCTTCATCGAGAAAAGGTATGTTAAAGGGCGATGGTCGATTCTAATTAGGAATTTTCTGCCATAGACGCATGGTCTGAAGAAGGTTATAGCCCAATGGATTGCTGCTAATTCTTTCTCTATTGTATCTTTGTTAGTTTCCCCTTTTGTGAATTACCTAGAAGCGTACGCAATTGGTAACTGTTTGCCATCGTGTTCTTGACTCAGGACTGCTCCGCAAGCATACCCACTAGCATCTGTTGTTATGCAGAATTCTTTATTGAAGTATGGGTATTGCAAAAGTTTTGAGCTAATTAATGCTTCCTTTAGGTAGACAAAAGCTTTTTGACATTCTTCCGTCCACTTAAAGGAAACATTCTTTTTGCAAAGCCTAGTTAGTTTTCTTGAGTACTCTGCGAAGTTCGGTACAAATCTTCTGTAGTAATTACAGAATGAACCGTTTAACTTCATCAGCTGTTTTTGGTTTTGGGTAGTTTTGAACTGTTTCAAATTTGCTTGGGTCGGGTAGTATTCCCTTGCTTGTACATTTATGGCCTAAATAGGTTACTTCTTGACTGAAAAATAGACATTTATCTGGATGTAATTTTACGTTGTGTTTTCTACATGTGGAGAAAACGTCTCGTACGTTTTTTAACATATGTTTTTCAGAGCAACCTAATATAACTAAGTCATCCATGTAAAAGAACGCTTGAGATGGTTTGAGACATGCAAATGCTAGTGCCATCATTCTTGGGAATGAATTCGGTGCTACTTTTAATCCATACGGTAGTCTTTTAAATCTGTATGTGCCATTTTCAGCTGTGAGTGAGGTTATATCCCTGGAATCTGGGTGTAATTCTATTTGATGAAAACCCGACATTCAAATTTAAAAAAAAAATCTTCACAATCAAAAAAAAAAAATTGGTGTTTTGAGTATCTTTCAAAAAGTTCTGCAAATTTACGCTCAATATTCACATTTTTCCGAAAGTCAAATTTTTAAAAAATGTTCAAAACCAAAAAAAAATGGTGTTCTGCGTAGCTATTAAAAAGTCCTGGAGTTCCTGAAAAAAAGTTCTGCTAATTTATGCCCAATATTGACATTTTTTCAAAAGTCAAATTTTTTAAAAAATGTTCAAAATCAAAAAAAAAAAATTGCTGTTCTGTGTAGCTTTTAAAAAGTTCTGGAGTTCCTGCAAAGGAGAAAAAAGTTCTGCTCTGAAGTTGGACCTAAAGCTGCATTTACCCAATGCATGCTTATGGAAACATCAACTTTTTCTATTTTAATGTTTGATGTTGTAAAATACTGGAATTAATATTAGATAAGTATAAATAGATTACATATTTATAATCTGAACTTTTACATAATTATTTCGAATTATTTCCACAATTTTTCAAACTTTTATTAGGGGTTTTTGCATAAAAACTGCAAACGGTCAAAAATTAGGGCGCAAAAGTTTACTAGGCTACTCTGTCTAGTGAGAGAGCGATCAGCTGACACGTTCTTACGGAAAAAATCAAAATTGTTTTGATTTCTACGTTCCGGGCTACGTATGTACGTGCATTGAACCTCGGCGAGTTTTCGTTTACATTGCACATTCATAAGATAGGTCGTGCCAGCTGACACGTTTTTTGTACGTACGTTCGTGGGTAACTGCAGCTTAAGTTTACATGTAGAGCCCTGTATGTGGACAATTTGTGGCGCAAGTTCAAACGATTTAAAAACAAATACTATAACTTTTTTTCTCCTTTTCAGGAACTCCAGAACTTTTTAAAAGCTACTCAGAACACCATTTTTTTTTTTTTGATTTTGAATATTTTAAAAAAAATTTGACTTTTGAAAAAATGTGAATATTGGGCGTAAATTTGCAGAACTTTTTTTCTCCTTTTCAGGAACTCCAGAGCTTTTTAAAAGCTACTCAGAACAGCAATTTTTTTTTTGATTTTGAGCATTTTTTAAAAAATTTGACTTTTGAAAAAATGTGAATAATGGGTATAAATTTGCAGAACATTTTTTCTCCTTTTCAGGAACTTCAGAACTTTTTAAAAGCTACTCAGAAAATCCTATTATTTTTTTTTGATTTTGAAAATTTTTAAAAAAATTTGACTTTTGGAAAAATGTGAATATTGGGCGTAAATTTGCAGAACTTTTTTCTCCTTTTCAGGAAATCCAGAACTTTTTAAAAACTACTCAGAACACCAATTTTTTTTTTGATTTTGAACATTTTTGAAAAAATTTGACTTTCGAAAAAATGTGAATATTGGGCATAAATTTGCAGAACATTTTTTCTCCTATTCAGGAACTTCAGAACTTTTTAAAAGCTACTCAGAAAATCCAATTTTTTTTTGATTTTGAAAATTTTTTAAAAAATTTGACTTTTGGAAAAATGTGAATATTGGGCGCAAATTTTGCAGAACTTTTTTCTCGTTTTCAGGAACTCCAGAACTTTTTAAAAGCTACTCATAACAGAATTTTTTTGATTTTGAACATTTTTTAAAAAAATTGTCTTTTGAAAAAATGTGAATACTGGGCCTAAATTGGCAGAACTTTTTTTCTCCTTTTGAGGAACTCCAGAGCTTTTTAAAAGCTACTCAGAACACCAATTTTTTTTTTGATTTTGAACATTTTTTAAAAAATTTGACTTGAAAAAATGTGAATATTGGGCATAAATTTGCAGAAAATTTTTTCTCCTTTTCAGGAACTTCAGAACTTTTTAAAAGCTACTCAGAAAATCCAATTATTTTTTTTTTGATTTTGAAAATTTTTTAAAAAATTTGACTTTTGGAAAAATGTGAATACTGCTTTTCAGGAAATCCAGAACTTTTTAAAAACTACTCAGAACACCAATTTTTTTTTTGATTTTGAACATTTTTGAAAAAATTTGACTTTCGAAAAAATGTGAATATTGGGCATAAATTTGCAGAACATTTTTTCTCCTTTTCGGGAACTTCAGAACTTTTTAAAAGCTACTCAGAAAATCCAATTTTTTTTTGATTTTGAAAATTTTTTAAAAAATTTGACTTTTGGAAAAATGTGAATATTGGGCGCAAATTTTGCAGAACTTTTTTCTCGTTTTCAGGAACTCCAGAACTTTTTAAAAGCTACTCATAACAGAATTTTTTGATTTTGAACATTTTTTAAAAAAATTGTCTTTTGAAAAAATGTGAATACTGGGCCTAAATTGGCAGAACTTTTTTTCTCCTTTTGAGGAACTCCAGAGCTTTTTAAAAGCTACTCAGAACACCAATTTTTTTTTTGATTTTGAACATTTTTTAAAAAATTTGACTTGAAAAAATGTGAATATTGGGCATAAATTTGCAGAAAATTTTTTCTCCTTTTCAGGAACTTCAGAACTTTTTAAAAGCTACTCAGAAAATCCAATTATTTTTTTTTTGATTTTGAAAATTTTTTAAAAAATTTGACTTTTGGAAAAATGTGAATATTAGGCGTAAATTTGCAGAACTTTTTTCTCCTTTTCAGGAAATCCAGAACTTTTTAAAACTACTCAGAACACCAATTTTTTTTTGATTTTGAACATTTTTGAAAAAATTTGATTTTCGAAAAAATGTGAATATTGGGCATAAATTTGCAGAACTTTTTTTCTCCTTTTCAGGAACTTCAGAACTTTTTAAAAGCTACTCAGAAAATCCAATTTTTTTTTTGATTTTGAAAATTTTTTAAAAAATTTGACTTTTGGAAAAATGTGAATATTGGGCGCAAATTTTGCAGAACTTTTTTCTCCTTTTCAGGAACTCCAGAACTTTTTAAAAGCTACTCAGAACACCAATTTTTTTTTGATTTTGAACATTTTTTAAAAAATTTGACTTTTGGATAAATGTGAATAAAGATTATCGGGCGTAAATTTGCAGAACTTTTTTCTCCTTTTCAGGAACTCCAGAACTTTTTAAAAGCTACTCATAACACCAATTTTTCTCCTTTTCAGGAAGTCAAGAACTTTTTAAAAGCTACTCAGAACACCAATTTTTTTTTGATTTTGAACACTAAAAAATTTGAATTTTGGAAAAATGTGAATATTGGGCGTAAATTTTGCAGAATTTTTTTTCTCCTTTTCAGGAAGTCAAGAACTTTTTAAAAGCTACTCAGAACACTATTTTTTTTTTGATCTTGAACATTTTTAAAAAATTTAACTTTTGGATAAATGTGAATAAAGATTATCGGGCGTAAATTTGCAGAACTTTTTTCTCCTTTTCAGGAACTCCAGAACTTTTTAAAAGCTACTCATAACACCAATTTTTTTTTGATTTTGAACACTAAAATATTGAATTTTGGAAAAATGTGAATATTGGGCGTAAATTTTGCAGAATTTTTTTTCTCCTTTTCAGGAAGTCAAGAACTTTTTAAAAGCTACTCAGAACACCATTTTTTTTTTGATTTTGAACATTTTTTAAAAAATTTGACTTGGATAAATGTGAATAAAGATTATCGGGCGTAAATTTGCAGAACTTTTTTCTCCTTTTCAGGAACTCCAGAACTTTTTAAAAGCTACTCATAGCACCAATTTTTTTTTGATTTTGAAAAGATTTGAATTTTGGAAAAATGTGAATATTGGGCGTAATTTTGCAGAAAATTTTTCTCCTTTTCAGGAACTCCAGAACTTTTAAAAACCTACTCAGGACAACTTTTTTTTTACTTTTTTTTCAAAATTTTTCAAATTTTTGAAAAATTTGAATATTTGGCGAAATTCTGCAGAACTTTTTTTCTCCTTTTCAAGAACTCCAGAACTATTGAAAAGCTACTCAGAACAGTTTTCGGCACTTTGTATGCTGCGTGAAGTTGGCATACACAAATTTCAAAAACGTTTTTTTCTATCTAAAAAGCCAGAACTTTTTTCTCCTTTTCAGGAACTCCAGAACTATTTGAAACCTACTCAGAACAGTTTTTGTTTTTTTGTTTTGCGATATTGTGTATGCCAACTTCACAGGCATCAATTTGTTAGGTGCATTGTTATTGTTTGGGGAAAATCATATGTTCTTAGGATTAGTTTATCCTCTGTTTTGCCATAATCTAGAATGCAATTATATTTCTTAATAAATTCTTAACCTATTATGATTTTATCGCATGGTATTGGGAAGTCGTCTTCTACGACGTGAAGTTTATGATAAATAAGAAGGTCATCACCTTTTAAGTCCGCTTTGACTGTGCCTTTTGTGCTGGTGACGCCTTGACCTATGCCCTTTAAATCTATTATTTGTGTTGTATTTATTTTTGTATGATTATCTATTTGATTCTTTTTTATGATTGAAATATCTGCTCCTGTATCTACTAGCAGGGTTGAAACTGAGTTACTTAGAGTCGTTTTAGTGGATGTGTAGCTATTTAAGTGTAAATTTAGTACACATATTTTTCTGCTTGTTGCTCTTGAAGTGGAGTCTGCTGGTTTTCCTGGTGCGTACAGTTGCGTATGTTACGTGTCTGGTTATAATTCCTATTTCCATTTTGGGTTACAACCCTTTGGTTATTATTATTTGGTCTTGTGGTATTGTTATTGTTATACCTTGGTTGTGGTCTGAACCTTCTGCCTCTAACTTCCGTAGTTGTTATTTCGGTAACCTCCACGGAAATTACTTCGATATTGATTTTGTTGCCGTATATTTAAAATTGTGTTCGAGCTGCCTATGATTTCCGTGCAGCTGTTTGTGAACTTCGAAATCGCATCGTTCATTTTTGTGAACGTTCCCGCTTGCATGATCATTTTCACTTTATCATTGGAGCAGTTCTTACACATGGCTTTGACTGCTGCTTGAGTAGCATATCTGGTTGCTAAGTCTGGGTTTAATTCTTCCGAGATATATGCTCCCTCTAATGACCTAGTTATCTTTTCTATCTCCGCAGTGTATTGGTTTGCGGTATTACTGGATATTCAGGAGTTTTGCTATCAAACTGATTCTTCCAAACTTCCACTGATTCGCCTTTTATTGCAGTTCTTAACTTTAGTTTTATTTGTGCAATTGTACTTTCATTGCCAATAAAATTTCTTGCTGTTGTTTTTATCATCGTTATTGCTAAGGCTTCGTGACTATCCTTGATTTGGTCGATGATATCAAGGGAATCTAAGAAATTATTCAAATTTTCAGGCTGATGAAGCAGTTTTAATGAACACAACTACGGTTTGTGCCACTGTGATATTAATAAATGGGAGATTTAATGGTTTATTTTCTTCCACCGATGAAGTCTGACTCAACGATGGTGATGGGGTGCGGTTCCGGGATAGTTCTGATAAAAATAAATTGAAGTCAACTTGGAATTTTTCCTCTACTGTGGTTGGTATTGGTATTTCTGTATTGTATCTAGCTAGTGAGAGGGTACCAATTTATCCCGTACTGCTGAAAAAAGGGGAATATTTTGAATAAGGTGCCACGATTTTCCAACTTTCTTTTTTTCGAGGGGTGGCGGCAGAGGCGGCGTAAGGCCTCGCGGTGATAAGGGCCTCGCGGCCCACAACGAACTTATAATTGAAAAAGTATGAAAAATACCTAAGAACACGACACAAGGCTGTTCTTATAATAAGCTAGCTGACTCCTTAGGCGTTTTTCTGCGTAATTGTACCTTTAAAACTTTTAACTAAAAAAAGGACCTCTGGTAATTTTTTAAAGAAACCGATCTTAATTTTGCTTAGTCCGAAGAAGATGATTTTATGGCAATTATCGAAAAGAAACTTGAGATGTGTGGACTTTTTCTGCTTTTCGCTTTATAGAATGTCAAATCTCCCACCATCTTTGTATAAAACTTTAGAATTTAAATTAATGTCATTATTTGAGAATTGTTAATATTGTGTCCGTTGTTGCACTGAACGCCTCACTTAAAATAAATTTTTAACTTAAAGATATTCCAATCTTCGGCGCCACAAATTTATGTTTATGAAATAATCAATATTTCTGTTAAAATCAATTATTTCGAAATCTCATCCCTTACGTTTCTGACAATTCGTTTATATTTAGTCCGGCAACATTAGTTGGCGTTAAGCTGCTGTAGCGGGGCGTCCCCTTTAGGAGAAAGAGTATTGCTCGGGACTTCCCCTTATTAAAAAAGCATTGTGTATCAAAACAAGTGCATATGATATGTTACCTGTCAAATTTGACGCATAGCCATTTCCAATGAAAGTACAAATCGCGTTTAGACGGAGTCTTGCTCGTTTCTTTAAATAAATAATAGCGTCACATATTTCTAAAACTATAACAAGTGTTTAAAAAGTTGAGATAGGTAAGAAACTGTTGTGTGATTGAAAATTGAGGTTATTATTTTTTTATATCTTTTATTTGTTGCGGTAGAATCCGCCTAATTTTACGGGTACAATATTGGCACTTTCTTCATAATTTATCAATCATGTCAGGCTTAATTACCAAGAGAGATAGAGATAAAGGGAGAAAATGGGAATCTGGTTCAGCAAAAAGAAAAAGAAGAGCGGAAAGAGCTGTATCAAACCATGTTTTAAGTTCAGGTATGATGAAGTTTCTCAGTCGAGCTGAATCTAGTAGTACTGAGTCAATTGAATCGCTTGCTTCCACTTCTCAACAGCATGTGTCTGTATCTGACAATTCGGAAATTACTCCAGATGCACCGAATATTGATACCGAACGACGGGAATCGGAAAAAGAAATAGATTGCCAATCAAAATCTTATGCTGAAATTTCTATGTTGCCCTTAAGTAGTGCAAGTACCAATCAAGAGAGCACGATTGAAATAAGTTCGCCATCTGCTAGTAGAGCCAGTGATGTAGTGGAGCAATCATTTGCCAGTTTTGATGCGGGATTGTGGATGTTTCCCATGACGGATGCTAAGCGTCATGATATAGTTCAAAGCGGTCCCACACAGCAGTTAAATCATCCTGATGAACATTATCCTCAAGATGATGATCATAGACACTTTTCCAATTTTCATTTCTCAAGAAAACTAAATAATGGTGAAACTCAGCATCGGCGGTGGTTGGTATATTCAAGCTCTAAAAATAAAGTTTTCTGTTTTCCATGCAGACTTTTTAGCAATTCACAAACTCAAATGGTACAGGAAGGGTGTTGTGATTGGAAACAATTGGGTGATGTTTTGCGCAGGCATGAAAATACTAAAGAACATATGTTATATATGTTCCAATGGATAACATTGGAGAAGGGAATAAAGCACGAAAAAACATTAGACCAAGAAAACGAAAGACGAATTCTTGAATCTCAAAAACATTGGTACAACTTGTTTGAGAGATTAATTGATATCATAAACTTCTTAGCCTCTCATAATTTGGCATTTAGAGGTCACATAGAATCTCTCAAAACTGACGAAAACACTAAGAATTCTGGTAACTTTATAGACTTATTTAAATTGATAGCTAAATATGATCCTACGTTACAAGAACACTTAAACCGCATTAATAATAAACAACTTACACACCACTATCTAAGCCATGATATTCAAAATGAATTGATTACATTAATGTCAAACACAGTTACCTGTGAAGTGATTGGTAGGATAAAAGAGGCAAAATATTATTCTATTTTACTCGACTGCACTAGAGATTCTAGTAGAGTTGAACAGATGTCGGTTATTTTAAGATATTGTAATACATTAACTGGAACCATAGAAGAAAACTTTATCGGATTTCTTGCTGTCACCGAAACGACTGGAGAATATTTGGCTAATGCAATACTGGGAGAGCTAGAAAAAAATGGCTTAGATATTCAAAACTGTCGTGGCCAAGGATACGACAATGCTGCTAATATGGTAGGCATAAATAGTGGAGTTAAAACTCGAATTCTAAATATAAATCCCAGGGCATTTTTACACCTTGCGGTTGTCATAGCTGGAATCTGTTGTTGGTAGACGCAGCCAATTCTTCGTTGGCAGCAAAAACATTTTTTGGTTTTCTTCAGAAGATTTTTTTGCTTTTTTCAAGTTCCAGCAAACGCTGGAAAATAATCAAAGATAAATTAAAGCTTACGATGAAGCCTTTATCAGACACAAGGTGGGAAAGCAGAATCCAGGCGGTGAAGGCTGTATTATTGCAATTTGATGATGTTGTTGAATGTATAGAATACTTAAAATGCCAAAAGGAACAATCGGACACACTCAGTGATTGCGATTCCATTTTGAACGAAATGTTCAGTTTGGAATTTATCGTATCATTACATATCTGGTATGAGTTATTAACTCGTGTCAATACCATTAGCAAATTATGGCAATCTGTACAAGTCCATTTAAGCATTACTCTTGAACATTTGCGTACATTTTGTGACTGGATAAAAGAATATCGACAAACTGGATTCGAAAAATGCTTGTCTGACGCTCGTCATTTTATTGAGAAAAGCAGTTACGATTTGCCCAAAGATTTTAAAAATAAAAGAGTAGCCAAAAAGAAAAGGATGTTTGATTATGAAGGCAGCGACCAACCTATAAAGTCTGCAGAAAGCCGGTATGAAACCCATTTTTTTAATACCATGGTTGATTCTGTGATCAGTAGCATGGAATCGAGATTTATGTCTTTAAGTCAACATTTTGAAGGTTTTGGTTTTCTATATGACTTAAACCAGTTAAAACGAATTCCAAAGGAGCAACTACTGAAAAACTGTCAGGATTTATACATTGTTCTGCAAGTAGGTGAGAGCAGTGACTTCCAGCCTTATGAGTTGTATGAGGAGTTAGAAAATATGATTCCAAATTTACCCAACTCTATTAAAGACGTGAAACATCTGCTACAATATATTATAGAGAACAATTTGAAAGAAATTTACCCAAATGTTTACATTGTCATTAGGATATTGTTAACAATACCTGTAAGTACTGCTTCCGCTGAAAGGAGCTTTTCAAAATTGAAACTAATTAAAAATTATTTAAGAAATACTATGGGTCAAGAAAGACTCTCGGCTTTGACAGTTTTATCTATTGAAGCAGATATAGCATCTAAGATAAGTTACAAACCTATCATTGAGGAGTTCAGTAAGACCAAAAGTAGAAAATTTTTGTTTCTTTAATTTTTTCATCATACTAATTTTTTTAAATTTTTTTTAAATTTTTTTATTGTTTCAAAAAGTTATATGTATGTAAAAATGTATGTTTGTTTCTGAACGAATAAAAACCGTCTCATTTCAGGTGATTTTTTATTTTGAATTCCCTTTTTGTTGCACCATGAAAGGGCCTCGCAAAATGTACCTCGCCCACATAAATTTTTTGTCTTGCGCCGCCACTGGGTGGCGGGGGTCCTAGAAATCACAAAATTATCATCCGCAACTCTAGGAAACTCTTAGTTTATGAAATATAAGCTTTTTAATTTCCAAATTTAGTAAAATTTCAACTTAAGTCCTGCACTTAAAATTCGGGTCGCACATATCGATAGCGGTATCAAAAGACGCTTATTTGCGTCAAGATTCAGAATCCGAAAGCAGAAACTATATTTTTTTCTCGTTTAAATGTTATTCGCGGAAAACCCGTCGGTACTATTGTCGCAAACAAACATACACTATCAATGTATTTTGGGCTTAAGTACATTTGTGAGAAAAAAAAAAAAATCGGACTATGTAGAGATTTTATGCTGATTCCAACGGTATATTTCTTTTTTCGTGCAAATGAAAGGTTTGGGGGTAATTCCATGCAAAAACTTTTGCTAATGGCTTAGCGTCCATAAGGCCGCCCAATTGATTCTAAGGTTTATTATATACTTATAAATAGTAGTCGCCATTCATTCTGCCCGTCTCAGTTGTTGTGATTACTGCCGCCGGCCAAAATTATTATCCGTGTAATATTCCACTCCCTTTTATGCTGTGTCTCCAATTTGATTTAATTTTTCCATCTCTATTCTTTTGCTGTGGTACGACAAAGTGTCCTTGCGAATGTAATTATGTAAAATGTTGCATTGATATATCGCATCTCCTTTAGTTTCCAATCATTACTTGAAATGTCCTGTTTTTGTTACCGTGCATTGCTTGAAATGTCCTGTTTTTGTTGCATGGCAGAGTCCAGTTAGTATGTAGATTTCGAGGACTTTTAGAAAAAATTAGTCCTATTTAATTTTAAAAATACTTTCGAGGACGACTTGGCAGGATCTCTGGTCAGCAAGATCTAGCGAATTTTGCTTACGAGCAAATTTTCACCTAATTGAAGATCAGGCTGGCAGGATCGCCATGTAATACGTTGAATAAAAGAAAGACTTTCTTTAAGGTCGAGCGAACAAAAGCGATTGATTTTATTGTAGAAAATGTCTTACTATTTATACAGAATTTTCTATTGTACACATACATAATTACATGAATACTTACAAGCTAGAGGTATCTACATTCTTGTTACATATAGCTTGAGTCAGCATATTATTTGGCCTAATTTTAGAAATTGGTTATTGGAATCGGCAGGCGCATTGACAAACTGTCATTGGCGTTCGGTCACGCTATTAACAAATTGGTCAATGCGCCAGTTAAATGTAATTGGATATGTTTATGAATATTTGGGCAGTGCATGTTGCTAAAGCGACGGTATCGATTAATCATGCTGGGACGTATTGAGTAAGGGTTAGCAACTGTGAACAGATACGACTTCCCGCTGAGTTCAACATAACTTAACTATGCAGCTATGACTTGTCTGTGTGTGGTCAATGTTTGGTTATGCATAAAAAGTGCATAGAAAGTGAGATTCATTCTGGTATGTACATAAATATAAATATCTTGTATGTAAGGCCTATTCTCGGAATGCCATACCATCCACCTTAGGAAGAGTCATGTATAATTGAAAACAATTGTATATGACTCTTAAAGAGCCTTAATGACGCACTTAAGATTTGTTTGAATTTACAAAATTTTAATTGCTTTTAGTATTCAATTGTAATTTATTGCATGGCGGTGACTTGATATGGAAGTAAAGACTCTGTTTACATTATTTTCTGTTTACCTTTGTTTCTAATATGCTGAATTTGTTATTTACATTTTTTTTCTATTTTGTATGTTTATATATTTATAATTATATGCGTAATGTTTCCTATCAAGTTCTTATTTATTGAAATTCTCTATTTGGTCTTTCGTTTCGTTCGAGCCTTTGCATAACATGTTACAGATCTGTATCTTCTAGCTGACACTTCCTTAGTTGTTCCTTGTCCCATTCATCCGTACACGTTATAGTCATTAGCCGGACATCTATAATGTCTTCTTTGGCCTCAGCTGTTGAACAGTGTTTGAATTCCAAACTACATGGTCTTCGTGACATTGCATCAGCACTTCCATGGTACTACCTTTTCGATGCTCAATGGAAAAGTCATAGCTTTGTAGTCGCTCGATCCACCGTGCCAATTGACCTTCTGTATTACGGAACTGCAGGAGCTATTTCAACGCTGCGTGGTCTGTCCTGACGCGGAATCGCTGCCCATAGCGGTACTTGTGAAAATGGTTAAATCCCTCTACCAATGCCAATAGCTCTCTCCATGTAACGCAATAGTGCCTCTCTGGTTTTCCAATTGATCGGCTGTAATATGCAACTACCTTGTCCTGTCCATCGACCAATTGTGATAAAACGCCTCCTATAGCATATCCGATCGCATCTGTATCTAGAAGAAACGTTGCTCCTGGAATCGGATATGCCAACATTGGGGCAGTGCACAATGTTTGGAAAGCCACTTCTTGCTCCTTCAAAAGCTTTTTTTTTCTTGTAAGCTCGTGGAGGCTATGGGCCTCGCTGGCAAAGTTTGGTACAAATCGGGGGTAATATGTGCACAGCCCAAGGAAACTTTTCAATTCATGCACGTTCTGTGGTTTTGGCCAATTACAGCTTCTATCTTTTCATTCGCGGTGTAGATGCCCAGGCCTGACGAGAGGGGGGAGGATGAGGGGGTAATTTACCTCGGGCCCGGGCTTTGGAGGGGCCCGGCTTTGGAGGGGCCCGGGAATCTCAAAATGCTATCCAAGCTTTTTGCTTACAGAAAATAAATAAATTATAAGTTGTGGCAGTTAAGCCTTTTGCAAATCCTAGCCAAGGATTGAAACAGGCACTAAACCGAATACAGATCCGGCACGATCCGTTAACACAGCTCCATTAAGGTGCTAGCCCAACCATCTCGGGAACGATTTATATGGCCATGATAAACCTTCAGGCCATCCCTTCCTCCCCACCCACAAGTTCCTTGAGGAGATTTGCTCATCTCCTTCAGCTTTGCGTTTACGGTCACCCACATTGCTGGAACTATTAGGACCGGTGCTGCAATGACGTGCAATGTGACCTAGGTTGCCGCATTTGAAACATTTCATAACTCCGGCATTTTTCTGTTGTGATCCCTTCAGTGCTTCCAAAATTGTGTCTACCCCATCTGTCCTTTCTATCTCCACACGATAGACTTTGTACGCTAGCTTACTCAAAAGCGAGGCTGCTTCCTGAGTCAGTGCATGTGATACCGTTTCAGCAAATGTTGGTTTTGGATTCGCATATGTAGCTAGTTTCGTTTCGACATCCCGTATTCCCTTTATAACCCTTTCGGCGTATTCCGCGGGTGCGTCCGCATTTGCGAGATGAGCCAATCTTTGAACATCCGACGCAAACTCCTGCAAAGTCTCATTCGCTTTTTGGTAACGATTTTGCAACTTAATTTGGTATATCTGTTTTCTATGCTCGCTTCCATAACGTCGTTCGACAGCGGACATCAATGCTTCATAACTGTTCCGTTCGTACTTTGGAATAGTCTGTAAGATTTCAGCTGATGGCCATTTCAAAGCCACGAAAAGTGCAGCAACTTTATCTTCAGCTTTCCAGTTATTCACTACTGCAGTCTTCTCAAACTGTAGCTTAAAGACCTGGAAAGAAACAGAACCGTCAAAGGATGGTGTCTTTACCTTTGGATTACTCTCTGAAACTGCTGGGAGATTTATTTGCAACTCCTGTATACGACCTCTCAAAGCTTCTATCTCGGCATCAATTTTGTCCTCGAGCTGTAAAATTTTTATATTCTGTGCCTCCAGCATTGATGTTACCCTTGCTTCCTGTGCTTCTAACTGCGAAGACATTTGTGACACCTGCAATGATAAGCGCTCCTCTTGTGCTTCAATCTTCGATGTTATGCGTGTCTCCTGTAATTCCATCTTGGATGTTAAACGTGTGGGTCTGGCACGATATGTCGAAAATTTAAATGTCGAAAATAAAAATGCCGGAAAAAAATGTCGAAAAAGAAAATGTCGAAAACCAAAAATGTTGAAAATTAAAATATCGGAAAATAAAATGCTACATGTTTGTGTACATTTACTGTCTCGTAGGAAGTATTTTTCTTTCTGCTTTGCACAGGGTTATTCATGTTAATGCTCCAACTAAATATATGCGAGCTAACGGCAAACCTAAATATGCACAACAAATCATCAGCTTTTCTCAATAAAATCAGCTTAGTACTGAAAATGCAACAAAACATAAAAAGGTATATCAAAAGAGAAAAGAACGCATTCGGAATAAATTGATAAAAAGACAGAGTATACAAAAATTGAAGTTTTGTGAAATTTAGCATATTCCACTTCGCTATGCTAACGCGTCCGTAATTTATTTGTAACTCCAGATACTTCCATATATTTATGGATGTTAAAATGTAACTTGAAATAAATTTTGTTTGTTTAGTATATCAGAAATTATGTTATGTTATTTGTGTCTTTAATTTGAAATTAATGCAAGCAATTTTCTGTTATAACCAAAAAATTCAACGTGCACGTATGTATGAATATACCGTGTAGAGTGAACCAAATATTTATAATAACCTATAAATTTTGGCAAACAATTTTCGAAGTTTGATAAATTTATGCGAGTTAAGTATAACTCTTTAATCTTTAATCTTTTTTTTTTTTATTGTCTGTGTATATAATATATATGAATACTATTTCCAAAAATTACGTTATTGTGATTGCGAAAAACGATTTTTTATATTGGTGCCGTCTTAACGCCCACCATTCATTGTACAAGTATAGTTTTTTTGATGCTGTCATAATTTACAACCATAATAAAAAAACACTGCCTTAAAATTTTGTTTTGGAGTTTTGCTTTCAGTATACCAATTTCGATTTCAAATTTAAATTTTTCGGCCATTTTCAGTAATTTTTCTTTTTTCGATTTGTTTAATTCGATAAAAAAAGTTTTCTGTATAAAGAGGTTTTTAACGATTCTGCCTTTTGTGTTTCGACAATTTTTTTGACATATCGTACGGATTCCACTGCAGGTAACTCAAAACTTTGGAATTGTTTGGAAAATTAGATGATACCTACGAAAATAACAGCATCAATTCTCAAATATCCTTACTTTTGTCTCTTTGTGGCACTCAGGTGTGCTCCATAAGAGATTCTCTATATATCTCTATATATATCGATAGTGCCCTTTGATATATCGGCGTATATCGATAGTCCGTACTACCGATAGTTTTCCACCTCCACTGGGAAGATCACGGAGATAGTCGATTTCATGAAGCAGCACAACATCCGCATTGCTGCGATTCAAGAGACTAAACTCACAGCAAAATCTGCTTTGCAGACCTGCTCTGGGTATAACGTCCACATAAAAAATCGCGAGAGTAGAAATGGGGGCGGTCTCGCGATTATCACCCACCACTCAGTGTAATATAATCAATTTGATCCTGACATTGGCCGCAGGGCCAGTGTCCTGGAACGTCAAGGCATATCTGTCCGGTCGGGCGATGTAAATTTAGAAATCATCAACATCTACATCCCTCATGTCACCTGTTCCCAGTGGATACTGCCCTGACATCAGCGCACTACTCACTGGCAATAGCCGCATTATCTTAGGCGATTTCAATGCCCACCACGATCTGTAGATACCAACCTACGTGCGGACAGCAGGGGCGAGATGTTGGTGGACCAAATAGAAAAAACGACGTTCTGCACGATGAACGGATACGCCCCCACTCGTATCTAAGAAAGCTGTCACAGTTAGCGAGATATATCAATCGTGAGCACAGGACTAGTAAACGGCGCACACTGGCTGCCGATGATAACATTGGCATCCGACCACCATACTCCTTTCGCTCGACGATATGCCGACTTCATCACCACTGAAAAACGAACTTTCTTTAATTTTAAGAAAGGAAAGTGGGATGATTACAAAACTTATATTGAAAAACGTTTTGCTGCCCTCCCTACCCCGACTGATACGCGTCAAGGGGAGCGTGCTTTCCGCGAAGCCGTTGAATCCGCTTCGGCTCGTTTTATTCCTTCCAAAGAATCCCGGAAATCCACACATATTTTCCAGCAGAGGCCGCAACTCTAGCGAGAGAACGTGACCTTATAAGACAGTACGACCCTGGCGACACCCAAATGAGGGATATTTATTTATTTATTTGGAATAAAGTTGACACAAACATAAACCGGTCGACGGCTAAGATAAATATTAAAATAAATTAATGTTACAATTAAAGATGATTAAATACAAATGTGTATATTAAATTCAACCATACATATGAAAGAAAGTTCAAAATGTCAGGCCAGAGGTGAGATTATTGAATTATGCAACGCGGTAAATGAACATTCAAAGCTGATGCAGTTATACAAGTTGTATAGAACATAATTTGTGAAAACTGGCTCGAGGTCAGGTGTATTAAAAAACACAACATTTTTTGTTTTTTCCTGATATTTTTCAACCTCCTTCGGAGTTCGTCTTCAGGGGCTATAACAAATATTGTACAAGGAATTTCTAATAAATATATTAAACACTAGAATTAACATATATACATACATATATGAGTTAAATTTATATTGTCAGCAACTGCTTAGTTAGTCGTGCAATTTTGAACTGATCTTCCAAGCGTCTACTAAGTGTCGATATATGTGTGCATAGTTTTCTACGTCAACTTTGTCTCTTATTTGATGGTGTATTTGTAATATGTAGCATTTCCAATGTGTACCTTTTATTAAAATTGTTTTCGCTCTGTAATATGCTCACAGCTTCAAAATCTGGTCGGTGGCCGCTCTCCGCATAGTGGGCCGCTAGTGCCGTTTTTTGTGTATAATCAGATGTTTTACATTTTATGTCTGATCGATGGCCTGCTATTCTTGTTTTAAGTTTGTTTTTTGTTGTATCTACATATATCTTTTCACATGTATTGTTTTCGTCACCAGCACACGGGATCTTGTATATAATGTTATTTTTGTCCAAGGTTGCCACTTCATATTGTTAATAGCATGTTAGTAGTGTAGTACGGTTTATGTGCTATGTTGGTGTTCTTTTTATCATATATATCCGAGTATTATGTTCTTTCGGATAAGCTTGGTATGTATATCATTGATTTATAAATTGCAGTTTTTTAACGAATGCCTTTGTCATGATTTGTATTAATCCTGATGGGAAATCGTTCATTTTTAGGATTTGTGTTATCCGCTTTTTGTTTTCCGGGTGGAACATTTTACCGCTAGTGTCTAATACCCTTGCGATAAAGTTTTTGGCCGTCTTAGGCAAGGTGCACACGAGGCTACGCGTCATAGACGCGTACAAGATATTTCATATAGCTACAATTTCTCTCCGCCTCAAGATCTGCACACAAAGCTACTTTTGAGCGTCGCTACAAAAAGCAAACAATTATTGAAAAAAATAAAAAATTTAATTTCTTCAGCTACATCCGTCCCCGAAACCAAAGGAAAATAGGTATTAAACGTTGTTTGCATCCCCGTGCCTTTGTAAATTATGAAAGGCAATTTTAAACCACCGCGGACTAGAGAAAAGGGTGATTTATAGTTTCCAACACTTTTTAGCCTTTTAAACGCTTCAACAATTCTAACCAAGCTGTTGTGGTGTTTAATACTCTTTTTCGCTTTGGTAATATACCTTTCACGCACTTTTATTAACTAAAGTAACATTTTTTAACTAATTACACAAATTTGCATACAAAAAAATTTAAACAAACATCTTGTTCTTCCTTTTTTCAAGCGTACGTACGCTCAGCGACCAACATTGCTGCACGCTTACCTACACGAAAATTTCATGCTTTGTCGCTTTCATGCAGCTGACGCCTCGTGTGCAGCTCTCCATTCAAATTCATGTGTTCGGCATCAAAGCGTACAAATTTCGCCTGCAGCGTTTATGACGCGTAGCCTCGTGTGCACCTTGCCTTAATTATCATGTTCCTCGGATGTTTAGATTTGAAATTTGTTATTCTACCTGACGACGTAGGCTTTTGGTACCAATTCAATTTTATTTGATTACCGATTTTGCATACCAAATAGTCCAGGAAGGGTAACCTATTATCTGCTTCCAGCTCCATCATAAAATTGATGTCTTTATGGTATGAGTTTAGTAAGGCCTTTGTTTTTTCCAACTCATCCTCTTTAACTATTGCAAAGACGTCATGTACATATTTCGTAAGACATCTCGTGTTGGCCACTCTCATCAGAATCTCTTCCATGATGATATCGGCTATTATCGGGGATCTCATCGGAAGTCTTTTTAATTGTGTATAAATTTTGTCTTTATACTTAAAATATCTGTTTTCCGAGACACAAAATGTCACTATTTCCATGAAAAGCTCTTTTGGAATATACGTGTGTTGTTTTGTTTCCTCCCACTTTGTCTGTATAGTTTGTATTGCCAAGTCGGTTGGTATACTTGGAAACAGTGACACCACATCAAACGACACAAGACGTTCATCATCACATATATAGGAGTCATTGACCTCGTCTTTAAACTCTATTGCACTTTAACATTTAAATTGGATTTTCTGGTCTAGTTTTTTAAAATATTCGTCAAGTACTTACATAAATTATAGGACGGAGCATTGATCATTGAGCAAATTGGCCTTAGGGGCATATTGTCTTTTTGCACTTTTGGCAAACCATATATACGAGGTGAGAGATATGTATATGTAGTCATTTTGTATTTTTCGTTCATGGTTATAATACCTAATTTACATAACCTTTCCACCAATTGATTATTTTTTGTCTGCAAACGTAATGTCGGATCCTGACGTAATACTCTGTATGTTGATAGATCCTCTAATATATTATTAATTTTTAAGTGGTACTCGTCTTTTTTCATTGCAACAGTTACATTGCCCTTGTCTGCATTTAAAATAATTATGTCTTTATTTTTGTTGAGGAATTTTCGCGTTCGCTCCACGGTGGCCCTATCACTTATATTCTCCCTGTGCTTGGTGAACGCATCTTTTATAAGTATTGATAATTTAGTTCTCGCTGATTCCTGCTTCTCTTTGTTCTTCACGCTCTGTACTAATTCTCCATCCGCTATACATTTGAAGAGGGGAAAGGTGTTTTTGTTATTGGTAGAGTGAACTTTGGACCTTTTCCCAGGGTGACATCGTTCCCAGGGTGACAATGAATTACCCTAGCAAGCGTCCACTTTGTAGGTGGAGTTCGTTCATCAAACAGTGCAACAACATCTTCTTCGTAATTGCGTGAAGATCTGAAGCATTTTGTTCGGCGTTGCAAGTTTAAAAGATATGCATCTCTCCATCGGCGCCAAATATGTTGTCGTATTTCGGAGATTAAGTGCCATCGTTGAAGTAGATTTCCACAGAACCGTTGACCCTCAGGTTCTGGGATGTTGTTGTTGTTGTTGTAGCGATAAGGTTGCTCCCCGAAGGCTTTGAGGAGTGTTATCGATGTGATGGCCCTTTGCCAGATACAGATCCGGTACGCTCCGGTAACACAGCACCATTAAGGTGCTAGCCCGACCATCTCGGGAACGATTTATATGGCCACATTAAACCTTCAGGCCATCCCCTCCCCCCCCCCCCCCCCCCCCCCCCCCCATCCCAAGTTCCATAAGGAGCTTGTGGTCGTAGAGCCTCGTCTGTTAGTGAAACAGAATTCGCCGCGGATAGGTGAGGTTGACAATTGGGTTTGGAGAAGCTGTATATTGCGCTGGCAACCTGAAGGGTTGCGCTACACAGCCCCTTAATCTGGTATTTTAGTCGCCTCTTACGACAGGCATACCTACCGCGGGTATATTCTGACCTCTAACCCGCTGGGAGACAGGTTCTGGGATCCACTTCAATGGCTCACCGATGAGAAAGTGACCAGGCGTTAAGGCTTCAAGGTCTGTTGCGCTAGTTGTATTCGCACATAGAGGGCGCGAATTTACGCATGCCACAACTTCAGCTAGCAATGTGCTGAACTCTTCGAAAGATAATAAGCTCCCCTCAAGAATGCGTTTAATGTGATATTTTACGCGCTTTACACCGACATCCCAATATCCACCCATATGTGGCCCAGTTGGTGCGTTGAAATGCCACTCGATGTTGGAGTCGGCGAAAAATGATAGAAGTTTATCATCTGCCATACACTTCTGATATCTCTCGCGAAGTTCCCTGTCAGCGCCAACGAAGTTCGTGCCATTATCGAAGTACATGGCCATAGTGTACAAGTACAAGTGTGTTGACTTCTTTCTGACAGGCACTCGCTTAAGTGGGCATAACGGGAAAATCTGGGTTGCCATTGTTGTTTCGGTTGAAAACGGTCAATTAGGGTTCTGTGCAGAGACGTAAAATATTGGAACAGGGTTTATGTTGTCACAAAAGTGTTGCTCCTGTTCAACAGCATTTTAATTTTATATCATGGCGAAAAGTGTTTAGTTTAGAGTTATTGATTTTCATTACAAGTTTAATTTATTACGGAGGGTTACTCCTTCAAGTGTAAAAAGCAAAGAAAACGTTGAGTTTTTCAAATTATTGTGAAAAACTTTTTAATTTGAATTTCTGTACCCAATTTCACTGTATTTGTGTATCACAAGAATCTGGAGGTCAATTCCTTAACTATGAAACACTAAAAAATGTACACTTACTGAAAACTCATTTGCGCACATAATTTACACTTTGAATTTAGTTGTGCTTTTATGCACACAATTTTGAAACTAAAAACAAAATTTTCAGTTGTCAGAAAAAATCAAGAAAAAAAATTAGGCCGTCAAAAAACCCTATCGAAATACAAACTGGCTTGCTTGTTTTTAATAAACTACATTGTATTTTTCTTGTACTTGGTTAGTTTTCTTAAATATAGTTCACACACTTACACCAGTGCTGAAACTTTATTGGCTCCCTCGACAAAAAAATATAAGAGAAAATACAAGAAAAATACATAGAAAATAAAGTAGTGTCATATAGGAGTTTGCTTTGTTTGCACTTACAGCACCATTTTATTTCCAGGATACTTTCACAGCTACAAAAATTAAGGCAGATTTACACATACGCTTTAGTTGTGTTGCATTCATTAATTCATCTGTCGGGCGAAGTATCGAAACATTTACATAAATGCTTTGGTTGCGTGCCTACGCTTTGACAACGCCATACGAAAAACAATGAAACGCCGTACTTAATCTTTGCTTTGAAGCGATCAAAGCGTGTATATAATTATGCCCTTATGCATTTGTGTAAACAGCCTTAGAAGTGACATTTTTCCATGTTACACGTGTGGCGCTTTATATTTTGACTCTAATCTAATCTACAAATCTTCTAGTATTCTTATTTCCGCGGAAATATATGCAACTATTTCATCTGTAAATACTAAAAGTTTTATTAAACTATCAAATGCAACTCAGCTTGAAGTACTCTTACGTACCAAAAATGTAACTCTAGACCTGAGATTTGCATCAGGTGAGCGAGGATGTTTGTAGTTTTGACGTTTATCGCTTAGTTGACACACTTGTATAGGTACACTATGTACATGGCCTTACAATACCTCGACGACGAGCGTTTGAAAGCATTGAGAAAGGCGGTCGTCGATAAATCGCCTACAAATTCCAAATGCATTGCGCCAGTACACATGCAGATAATCGAGCAAATGTAACTTTTCGTCGACTTTGACCCTCTACCATGTGCAAATTTATACGCGTACGGACCAGCAAAATCTACAGCAGTTCGTGTGAAGCAGCGAGCATACGTAGTACGAGACGACGGTGTAGGTCAGGGAAACAGACTCTTAGTTCCTACCTCCCTTTTCACCGTTTGCCAGCACAGAATATATATGTTTTGCGACATCCGCCCAATGCAGCTCCTGCCATGGACGGTGCCACTTTCCTAGATGTTCTGGTCTCCGCGACGGCAACCCCTCGACGGGTTTCATTCCGCCATGTTGCCAGGCCGCATACCCAAATACACCGGGTACCCCAATGCTTACCCAAGGACGTCCAGTCCCAGCGCCACAACAGCAGTCGCGTCCTAGCCTTCCACAACCCAGGCGTAGTCACCCGTCACTTACTTCCAGAGTGACGACGTCTCCCAACAGAATTCTGCAGTTAAACTGTAATGGATTAACTGGGAAGATCACGGGGATAGTCGATTTCATGAAGCAGCACAACATCCGCATTGCTGCGATTCAAGAGACTAAACTCACAGCAAGATCTGCACTGCAGACCTGTTCTGGGTATAATCTCAGCATAAAAGATCGCGGGAGCGAAAATGGAGGCGGCCTCGCGTTTATCATACACCACTCTGTGCAATATCACATATTTGATCCCGACATCGATCGCAGGGACAGTGTCTTAGCTTATCTGTCCGGTCAGGCGATGCGAACCTAGAAATCATTAACATCTACATCCCTCCTGCCACCTGTTGCCCCAGTGGATATCGCCCTAATATCAGCGCCTTACTCACTGGCAACAATCGCATTATGTTAGGCGATTTCAATGCCCATCACGATCTATGGCATTCAAACTTGCGGGCGGACAGTAGGGGTGAGATGTTGGCGGATCAAATAGAAGAAACGACGTTCTGCACAATAAACGGAGACGCCCTCACACGTATGGTAGGAAGCTGTCACAGTTCGCCGGATATTTCAATCGTGAGCGCAGAACTCGTAAACTGAGTCAACTGGCAGCCGTTGGTAACATTGGCATCCGACCACCTCCCTATACTTATTTCGCTCGAGCGTACCGCCGACTTCATCGTCACAGAAAAACGCACTTTCATTAACTTTAAATAAGGAAAGTGGGGCAAATACAAATCCTTAACAGACAACCGCTTTGCTGCCCTTCCTATCCCGATTGATGCCCGCCAAGAGGAGCGTGCTTTCCGCAAGTTCATCGAATCCGCCTCGGCTCGTTTCATTCCCGCCGGTAGAATTCCCGAAATTCAGCCCCACTTCCAGGCGACTCCGAAATAAGGGATATAAACCAACGCATCAGATTGCTTGTGGATGAACACAAGCGGGCGAAATGGCGGTTGTAACCTCTCTGCCGGTGTAGGTAAACTTTGGTCCACTGTAAAGTCCCTATCGAATCCGTCTAGGCACAATGACAAAGTTTCCATCGCCTTTGGCGATAAAGTGCTGTCAGATGCGAAAAAATGCGCGAGCGCTTTTTGCCGACATATGTAATGCATTCTACGGTCGACAAAGATAGACGGAGGGCCAACATACATGCACAAAAACATAAATTCAACGAGTCACCAATTACCATCACCGCCAAAGAGGTTGAGGATGCCATCGGTCATGCTAAACCATCCAAAGCAGTGGGCCCAGACGGCATAGCCATGCCGATGCTAAAAAGCCTAGGGAAAGAGGGTTTCAAATATTTAGCACATGTCTTCAACCTGTCTCTTTCCATCTTTGTCATACCCGAAAAATGGAAAATGGCCAAGGTGGTCCCGCTACTAAAGCCTGGGAAACCAGCTAACATAGGAGTCATATCGCCCGATATATCTCCTATCGCCAGTAGCCAAGACGCTTGAAGCCATTTTGCTCCCCTAATTAAAAGCAAATTTGCAGCTAGACTGTCATCAGCATGGCTTCAGAAAACTCCATAGCACCACCACCGCGCTAAATGCCATCAGCACCCAGATAAATTGCGGTTTAAGTCAAAACCCCCACCATAGAACAGTACTCGTTGCGCTAGACCTATCAAAAGCTTTTGATACGGTCAACCATGGCACGTTATTGCAAGACCTGGAAGGGTCTAACCTTCACCAATGTCTTAAAAGGTGGGCCGCAAATTATCTGAGTGGTCGGCAAGCATCGGAGCAATTTAGAAATAAAACATCAAAACCAAGAAGAATTAAACAAGGGGTGCCACAGGGTGGTGTCCTATCCCCACTTTTGTTTAACTTCTACATATCAAAGCTACCTTCGCCACCAGAAGGAGTTACTTTCGTTTCCTACGCCGATGACTGTACAATAATTTCCACAGGCCCAGGCCCACAGAGCGATGAGCTTTGTAACAGAATAAACGGCTACCTCCCTGATCTCTCCAGTTTTTTTTTGCCTCGCGAAACCCGGCATTAACACCGACTAAATCCTCCGTGACCTCATTACCACATACAAAGCAATTGGCCAGCCGATTGCGTGCTACGCGTCCCCTATATGGTCGCCAAGCCTAAAAATTACCCACTGGAAGAAGCTACAGGCCTGCCAAAATACTGCTCTCAGAACCGCTACGGGCTGTCTTCTTATGTCCCCAGAACACCATCTACATAATGAGGCGAGAATACTCCCCATATGGGAGAGAAATGAGATGCTAACCAAACAGAAACCTAGGCATCCCAACAGACATCTGATTGATGAGCCAACACCGCCTAGGGGCTTTAGGAGTCATCTCCGTAAGCATTTTGAGGAAATACGGCACCTGAGAACTCAGCCGTATGAAGCAAAAAAACCCAAAACTTGCGGAAGAGAACGCATTCTCCCCAGGGAAACGCGAGTGACTCTAGTTCAACTTCGTTCTGGATACTGTAACAGGTCAAACTCTTACCTATCCAGAATCAACCCCGACATACAAAATGTATGCCCCGCGTGCAATATGTCCCCACATGACACCAGCCATCTCTTTAATTGTAATGTAGAACCAACGCCTCTAACACCCCTTTCATTATGGTCCACCCCTGTTGAAATAGGAAGTTTCAATGGACTCCCGTTAGAGGATATTGATGACAATTTGTGATCGGTCGCAACTATTAGGTGGGGCGAAGCAGTGCTACAACAACAACAACAACAAAGAGACGACGGTAGGTCGCCCGTGGAGTGAACGGAAGCGTTGCGGTTCAAACAAGTGCATTTAACACACTTGTGATATACGTTTCTAATTAAGTTGCGGGCGCAAATCAGCCAATAACGATGCTGTAGAACTACTGTCATTATGCGTGGCCCTGCGTGTAGGGTCTACTTACGGTGACTATAAGTTCATATTAAAAAAACAGAACTTTTTTTATAACATATAGTTTATTTAAAAAATAAATAACATTTCATTCGAGTTTATTTAAATCAACAATTACATAACTAAAGTGCATAAAATGCAAATCATTTGTATTTTTCTGAAGCATAAATTTGTTTAATTATATTTTCCTCGTTTTGTAAATGTTGAAGCCAAAAGGCTTGCAATGGTTGGGAATCGCTGGTGTTCTCCCAATTCAGCAGTTCCCTACAATGCAACTCTGTCATTGGAAAATCGCCGGTGATTACTTGCATACTAGGAGAGAAGTAACTAAAGCCGCAGTCATTGGTGCCGTATGTCGTATCGCTGTATCCGTATCCCTAACGTAATCAGCTGTTTATCGTTACGACGGTAAACCAAAACCCAATTGGTTGGCTACGATACGGTTACGACCTTAGCGGCACCAATAATCGATTGAATTGATTCTCATAAGGTTGATCGAATCAGCTGTTAAAAGGTTACCGATACGGTTACCGATAAAGTACCATTGTCTCCAGCTTAATGATTGGCTGGAACGACGAGTCTTTTGATAACTATCATCGGAATCACATCCAGTCATCATCGTGTCTTACAGGTAATATATATTTTCTCTTGTGATTAACTTTCTATTTTACCTACCAATCTATATCTTACTTGCGGTGTATATATATGTATTTATCTTTTTAAATACACTTTTATAACTATTCTAATTCGTTGGTTTTTATTTATTTTGGTACCAAATCTGCCGTGAGTTCGTACCGGCATTTTCTTCGTTCGGTTCATTCGGTTTCGTTCACTCTCTGAGTTCCCGCGGTTTATCCACTAATACAAATTTACGTTTAGTGGAAATTAATAATCTTTTTCGAGTCTCGAAATCACTGGTTTATTTTCTCCTACTCGCAAAATAAATAAAATCTATATTTAAATTTTCACGTCTACGTAAATTTTATTTAACTTAAATTTCAGTAATTAACCTAATATTCAATAAGCATTTGGCTATCGGTCATTTATTAACTTTGTATAGTTAACAAAATCATTTGATTTAAATATTTGCGTACATACATACGTCATTATAATATTTCAACCACCATTTCCATTGCCTTTGTTATTTTGTCGCTCTTTAATTTTGTTAGCGCGGGTTGTTACTTGTGTACATATACATACAAGGCAAATTTGTAGGAACATACAGCCCAGTAGGAAATTCTTACATTAACCCCGTAGGAAATTTTTCAAAAATTAACTGTGAATTAAATTCGAGAAATTTTTTTTCATATTTATATTTAATTGGTGGCGCATATAATTCCCTTTGACGGTTTTTAGTATTTGGGTACATTCCAATATTCGTCATATTTTATTCGATCGGTTCTAAGTTTCGGCATACAGAGCGTGGTTCTTTAAACAATAGATATTGCTCTGAGTTATTTTACCAGGTGTTCAGACCAAGTTGTTGGATTCAACGCGCAATTCGACGATGCCTTTTTAAAAGAAAATTCAAAAACGTCTCTAGAACTTTTAAAACAGGAAGTAATCGATTCGTGGTCGAACACAAAGTATGAAAAATGCCTACAATCCTTGAAGAATGACGAGGAAGTAGAATCGGTTAAAGCAAAGCTGTCAACCACCAACATATCCTACCTTTCGCGCATTAGCGAATACATTCAAAAGGCCGAAGCAAGCGTTGATCCGGTCATAGCCCCTGCCCAAGTAGCCACCCAGTCCAATAGTCTGCGTTTACCGCCATGTGATACGGAAATATTTCATGATAATTACGTGTCTTGGCCATCCTTTCGCGATCTATTCACAGCGATTTACATTAAAAATTCGCGACTGGAGTACGTCGAAAAACTTTACCTTTACGACCCTTTCACATAAAACATCTGCACAATCGGGCAATACGGGAGCCCAAAAGAAAATAGTGCTCGCTACCAATGTTTCCCATTCAAACTGCGTATTATGTCCCAAACAACGGCATCCCTTACGTTTATGTACAAAATTTTTAGCTCTTCCAGTAAATGATAGGTTTTCGGCAATTAAAAAGCACAACTGCTGTTTGAATTGTTTGACAAAAGGCCACTCAATCAAAGACTGCAAGAGCCAGTTCGCCTGCTCCAAGTGCAAAAGTAGACATCATACTCTACTCCACAGAGTGCCCTCTAATACTCAACCTTCAAAAGACTCCACAAACCCAACTACTTCACAAGCCTTTTACACTAATATACAGTCTACTTCTTCGCATAATAGTCCAACATCGAATGAAGAAAATTTGAAATCGTCGAATTTATCTTCAGCTCCACTAGGAACTGCGATGGTTCATATTTGCCACATAGGGTCAACATATGTCGCTCGAGCTTTAATTGATTTGCTTAAGCATCATTCATCTCGGAGCGACTTCGGAAACTTTTAAAGCTGCCATGCTTAAAAACCAAGGCGGTTATTTCGGGACTTAGTCAAACAGTTTGCAACAATACCTCGAAAAGTTGCTCGTTCGTTTTGGGCTCACCACGTGACCAAAATATTTTCATAGATGCCAATGCTTTCATTTTACCAAAAATCACTGGCAACTTACCTTCAACCTCAATAGATGAATCGATACTAGATCAACTGCCTAAATTACCTTTAGCAGATTCTAATTTTCTTCAAAGCGGTCCAATAGATGTTTTGATAGGAGGGGATATATATCCCAAAGTAATGTTAGGTGGCGTAAAGTGCAGTTTAAATAACAATTTTCCTGTCCCAAGAGACCGTGTTCGGGTGGATCATCACTGGAACATCTTCCACTCCACAGGTTTCTTGCTTTGCTATCAAAGTCTCAATCGTGGAGGACATCTCGTTAGATTGTCAACTGCGCTTGTTCTGGGAACTGGAAGAAGTTCCTAAAAGATATCTTCAGTCTGCAGAGGACTCGTTTTGCGAAGAACTGTACTCGAAGACGACTATACGAAACCTGGAGGGTAGATATGTCGTGTCGTTGCCGTTTAAAAGTTTTTATCAAACGGATTTAAAATTAGGTACATCTCGGCCAATCGCGCTGCAGAAATTGTATCGCAACGAAACGAGATTGTTAAAAACCCCTTCGTTAAAAGAAGACTACGACAATGTCGTTAAGGAATACCTTGAATTAGGACATATGGAGCGAATAGAAGCTCCAAATTTCGAACATTCACCTAGCTACTTTTACCTCCCACATCATGCGGCTCTGAAATCTGAAAGTACTTCAACGAAGTTAAGAGTAGTTTTTAACGCGTCATGTAACTCTTCGAATGGCGTATCGTTAAATGATATTCTACATGTAGGCCCGGCTCTGCAATCGGATTTAACTCTTCTCATAATTCGGTGGCGGCTGTACAAGTTCTAAGTAGCGACATACAGAAAATGTATCGTCAAATTCTGGTCAAACCTGAACACAGACCTTATCAGAGGATTATTTTTAGGGATGACCCGCAAGGTAGCATACAAGACTGTCAACTTAAAACAGCCACTTTCGGGATAAATTGCGCACCATATTTGGCAATTAGAACACTTATTCAATTAGCTCAAGACTGTCAGGATTCACATTCATTGGCAGCTCAAATTCTCCGGAACTCCATATACGTAGATGATGTCTTAGCAGGATTCCACGATATAGCCACAGCTTTACAAGCACGAGATGAACTTATCGAATCATTATACAGCGCTGGCTTTTCCTTTAGGAAATGGTCCTCAAACTCTAAAAATTTTTTAAAAAATCTCCAACAAGATCACCTAGACAAATATTTCTTGGAATTAGACGAAACAAGCACTACAAAAGCATTAGGAATTCCCTCGTTGCAGGACACGTATACGAAACGCGAAGCGTTGTCTCTTATAGCGAAGCTTTTTGACCCAGCAGGTTGGCTAGCACCAATCGTGGTGCTAGCAAAAATAGTTATGCAGCAAATATCGTCTGATCGTAATCCCTGGGATAAGCCCTTATCATCTCAAACTCTTTCTAAATGGAAAGCGTTTTTAGAAAATTACCAATTTGTAGAAGAAATCGAAATTCCGCGATGGGTATATTATTCTGAAGAATCACCTTTCCAAGTTCATGCCTTTTGCGACGCCTCGGAAAAGGCATACTCGGGGGCGATATATTTAAGAGCAGAAAATCAGGGAACCATTTCTTCCAATCTTTTACTGGCCAAAACAAAGGTCGCACCAATCAAAACCATTTCACTTTCCCGTTTAGAGCTGTGTGGTGCTGTTCTGGTGGTCGATATGCTTCAATCACTTCTAAAGGGAGCTTCCATTCAGAGTCGAAAATATATACTGCTGGACAGATTCTACCATCGTTCTCGCATGATTAAGAAAAAGGCCATGCTCTTGGACCACCTTTGTCGCTAATCGAGTGGCAAAAATCCAAGATGCTCTCAGCGTTAGGCATTGGAGTCACGTTGATTCCAATGATAATCCCGTGGATCTTGGTAGCAGAGGAACTTACCCACAGGACTTATGCTCGAATAAGTTGTGGTGGCACGGTCCCTCGTGGTTAGCCAAATGCGTAGAACAGTTGCCTTCCCTGGATGTAGATGTAGACGACATTAAGCTTGAAGCGAGGGGTTTAAAGGCATATACTTCACAAGTGTCGAAGCAGGATGACCCCTTAGAAAGATTTTCGTCGCTTCCGCGTGCACTGCGGGTCTTAGCATATGTGTTTAGGTTCTACAATCGAACTAACCGATATACCCGACGGTTTCATTCTTACCCCTCTCTAATTATTTCTGGAGAAGAAATTTATAAAATTCGAGTTCGGCTCATAATACTTGACCAGATGAATCCCTATCAAGAGGAACACAAGAATCTTACCGCTAAAATTGCAATATCGTCAAAGAGTAAAATTCTCTCCTTAAACCCATTCCTAGATATTCATGGTGTAATTCGATCCAACGGTCGACTGACAAATTCGCAGATGTCTGAAGACGAAAAGCGTCCGATTATTTTGCCCTATAGTTGTTATTAGAACTTATTCACAAGGGCTCTCTTCATGGCGGAAATCAATTGGTATTTCGGTTACTGCGCAAACAATATTGGATTCCGAAAGCCAAAAATCTCATAAAGACCGTCATTTATAATTGTAAACCATGTGTTATACACAGAAAACAAAGAACGGACGGTACTTTCCAGACCCTTTGAAAATACAGGTGTAGATTTCGCCGGTCCATTCGCCATTAAAAGTTTTTCGGGAAGATCTTCCAAGATAACTAAAGGTTACGTTTGTATTTTTGTATGCTTTTCTACGGAAGCGATTCACTTAGGAACTGCCAGCGATCTTTAAACGGAAACCTTTCTTGGCGCATTTTCAAGGTTAATTGCTAGAAGAAGCTGTCCAAAAAATATCTTTTCGGATAATGAAACTAACTTTGCAGGCGCATCTGCGGTTCTTAAAAGGGACTTTAAAAAATTCATTACCACAACTCAAGAGTATGTGTGCAACCTATATAGCCTTCAAGAAGTCTATTTTATTCCGGCAGGCGCTCTTCATATGGGTGGTCTCTGGAAAGCAGGAGTTAAAAGTTTAAAATTTCATCTTCGTCGGACCGCTGCTTCTCAGAAATTCAGCTTTGAAGAATTTCAAGCCCTTCTTTGTCGAAGCCTATCTAAATTCAAGACCGGTATCACCTAATTCCAACTACCCCGCTGATTGTGCAGCTCTCACTCCGGGTCATTTTCTAACTGGGGCGCCAATACTCGCCCCACCGGAACCCTCCATCGAAACAAATCCAATCTCATTAATCAACCGATGGCAAAAACTTAAGGCTCTTAGTCAACAACATTCGCTTTGCTGGAAGGAGGAATATTTAAAGGAACTTCACAAACGTCATAAATGAAATTCCCCTCAAAAAGATATTGCCATCTGAACCTAGTTGTAGGTCGCCAAGAAAATCTTCCACCTAATGAATGGCGCTTGGGTAGGGTCACCAATATATACCATGGAACGGATAAAAGAGTTCGGGTGGCCGACATTCGCACCCAAAAGGGAATGATAACACGCCCCATTGTAAAGTTAGTTGTTTTACCAAACTAACCTTTAGCGTCTATCATCTCTTTTAATTTCTTAGCTTTACAATATGGATGCACCACTTATTGAATTCTCACCAACCCCATCCCCCAATGCAGTGGCACCAGTGGATACATCGGCAAGCATTGAAAAAGCAGCAATGGATACAACAACACCAGCAAAGACCGTGGCAGGCCCCGTCCAGCGAAATAATACGCTTAAATGCAGAGTCTGTTCTCGGTCACACCCTCTCCGATTTTGCAAAAGGTTCATCGACGCAAGCTTTGAACGCCGACTACGTTTAGTACTTTACATCGCTATTGCTCGCGATGCTTAGCACATTCGCATATAACAAAAAATTGCAAAAGCACGGGAACGGGCCATTTTTGTGGTGAGAAGCATCATTCGCTTCTACACTCCAAAACTCGTTTAACCTCTCGCCGTGAACTCCCCCCAATCCTCACACAGCTGTCCGGAACGATCACGGTTCTGCCAACAGTCGCCATTTATTTGCATATACGACAACGAAAGGTCCTGACCCGAGCTCTTCTCGACTTTTGCTCACCCACGAGCAAAGTGTGCAATTCACTGGTGCGCCGTCTTCGTATACCGACGGTGCCGGTTGCACATATTGATATGTGCGAGCTCTATATCAGCTCATCAAACGACTCGCATGTTCGATTCACGTTGCCAGCAAGAGTCATGCCGGAGTTCGAGCTCAAGACCCCGACTCGCCATCTCAGCCAAGCCACGTGTGACAAGTTTGTCAATATGACGTTGGCAGATCCGGGGTTTCACACATCTTCCGCAGTAGCCGTGATTCTAGGGGAGGGGTGGAGGGGGGATGTATATCACAAAATAATTAAAACAAAAATTGTAAAGTATCCAGGCTATCCGACAGCCCAAAATTCCGTGTTGGGATGGGTCCTTTCTGGCCCATGTGTCCTTTAAGGCACAGCGACCCCTTACTGGGTACCAGAGATCTGTTTTCAGTACTAATAAAATTAGTGCACTTAGTCATGAGCCAAAAAATTGTGTCCAAATGTGTACTTAGTCAAGTACAGACAAATATTATGAGTGATTAATTAGCACCAGCGTTGCCATATATTTTTTTTTCCAAGTCAGACGCCGCCCGAAAAATTGTCAAAAATCGTCATATCTATGGCAACAACCAAAGTTGAGGAAACCAATATGAAAATGAGATCTTCGGATTTCATTCAACAATATTAACTTTAAAAGCGCTTTTCTGAAATTGTCTTTGATTGTTGTTTTTTGTTGCCACATACAACATATAAAATCGTTTTAATAAATAACAAAAACGTCTTAAAAGATAAATTTTGTATTACACACAAAACGTGCTTGTTTTCAGTAATTTTAACAATTATTTTTCTTTTGTTTTCTTTGAGCTCGAATCGAACCTCGCATAAACTCGTATATCATTTTAGTTTCTTAGTTATACATTTTCGACAGGAAAAGTTATTAAATTTTAAATAATCTGGGCTAGCAATATTCCTTTTAGTATATCAGTTTTCAGACGGTTTAGGATTTTTGTTTTGTTTAAATTTATTTTAGAAAAAATTCGTTCTAAATTCGTTGAAGAGTGTGGCAAGCATATTAGATCTGCAACGAATGCGCATAAATTAGAAAAAGCGTATGTAGAGTCAGCTGTTTTGATAGTATAAATAATTTTCCCCAAAACTTCTGGAGGAAGAAATGTCTTCAAAATATGTCTTAAATTCTAAAAACTTTAATTCCCTATACTCGCTATCAATATCCTGTACAATTTTCTGTGTGCGAAAAATGTTGCAAGACCACATGCAAAGAATCAATTTTTTTTTTTCAACAACTGCTTTGGGATCCATGAAACATAAGTTTTGTAGAACAACATTGTTAAAAACAAAACGCTTTCTAATTATAACAGTTGGGCCAATTTATAAATATTTGGTTTGCTAAATTTAGCGTTTGTGACCATAAATTAAACAAGGGTATATTTACCTTACGTCTTCTTCTTTGGGAATCTATTTAATGTTAAGTATATAAAATTAAATACATTAAACTTTATTTTGGGATATCTAACAATAAACATAAAAGTCCGTGCGACACGTACCGACAAAATATTCTTTGCATGTATTCTTATGGAACCATGCACACTTAGCGACAGTCGGGCGACACGACACGACCAAGTTGGCCAATTAGGCAAAAATTCCGCGAATATTTTTTGGAACTTGCCGGTATGCGTCGCGTCGCCTAGTGTGCACGGACTTTAAAACTGACACATCATTTAACACTTATTTTGCTACTTACATTAATATTAACATTAATAATTATTTAGTTCAGGCACTAATACAAATTGTGCACAACGTTCTTCACGTACATTAAAATGACATTTGTTTATTTTTTTATTTATTTTTTACATACTCTTGCATCTCTGTATAACAGCTGAGTAGACGTTGCTTATATTACATTTGTTCGCGTATTTTTCCAACAGAAACTTACAAACAGCCAAAATCCTCTCAACTATCAGCTGTTTCCTCTCATTGAGAAAAATATGTAAAAAAGTACGCGAACAGAAATCCATCAAAAACTATCACAATTTGCGAAGAGCTGATGAATTATTTGGTGGTACAAAAAATTATAAAAAGTTGAAAAAAATGGAAAGTTCCATCTTGTTCCGCGAGAGTCACCAATTCATCCCGATGTTCGCCCTCATTATTTTCATTAACACGTACCTTTTCCATGCTAACTTTAAGTTAGGCATTTCTTTTTCAAAAATTCGGGCGACCGAATGCTTCGAGCCGGTAATGTTTTTGGCTCCGTCTGCAGCAAAAGCTAGCATATTATAAGCTTTTATTTATTTTCACTTTGCTGCTGTCTGTAATCAAATCTTGCAAGTTAAATTTGATACACTTCCCGGTGTCCGATTGAGCTGAAATTTTGCACACATGTATAACTCCGATGAGAGTGCAATATTACTTATCGAGAATTCGATAAATTAATCGATAACAGAGTTATCGGTAAAGATTTGTGTTCACAAGGGAATAAAAGTCTAAGTCCTCAAGAACGCAGGTAACTTCGCTTTGTTTGTGTATGCAACAAACGTAGAAGTTAGGCTGTTATCGCTAAATGTTGCATACTTTTTGTTGCATACTTTTCTGCGCACTTGATTCTCTTTTACAGATTTTTGGCGATGGAACAGAGCAGAGATCTGCAATTAGTAGTTGTAAAATGAACGCGACATAGGCAAAGTCACAATAAAATATGATTTTAAGTTAGTTAACACTCGAATAGAAGAACTTTACTGTTCAAAGTTGACTTCGAAGAAACCTTGTAATTTTGATGCATTAAAAAAAATGGATAGGATGAGAAACGTTACAAATAACTCAGTAAAGATTACATAACTAATTTAAACAATATTTTACCCTACTCAATATTAAAAAAAATTCATATTTAAATTAAATTTAAGAAAAAAGCTTTTCTAAGAACAAGCTTCTATTACTTGTTAATAAAACGAACTAAAAAGTAAAAATATAAAATTAAAGAAAAAAAAAAGGTTTTAATATTGGTTAATAAATATAACTAAAAATAAAAAATAGATTGACTGTAAAGAAATATAACACTTTATAAGTTCATTGTAACCTTAATTAGGATTTTTTGTCTGCGACAAAAAAATTCCATATTGTACATAATTATATATTTTTAATATTAAAACTTTACACCTAAATTATTAAATCATAGAGTTTATATCACAGTCCTAATTGTTCTAATAAAAGGGTGTTAAATTTTGATGGCATAATTAAGAACATTTAGGACCTTCTTTTCTTGCTATCACAATGTAACACGCTTTTATTAGAACAATTAGAACTGTGATATAAACTGTAAGATTTAATAATTTAGGTGTAAAGTTTTAATGTTAAAAATATATAATTATGTATCATTTCCGGCTGCATTACTTGAATTAAATTTCGCAATTTGCGTAAATTACAACCAGCAGTTTTTCGATCAGCTATTTTTCTGTTTGTAAATTGCTGTTGGTAAAAATTTTACTAACAGAAAATTGCAGCTCTCATCAAAATGAAATGTCACTTTACTCTCTCTTTTTCTTAATTTTTTTTTGGAGAGCCGGGTACGCGAACAGAAAAACCTGCAAAATTTGCATAATCAAGAGAAAACTGAAATACCCGAACGAAGCTATTATCAAAATCTTTGAAGTTCATCGCGTTTTGTAGTTGTTTCTAATTTGATCAACAGTTCAATATAAAAAATTATACAATCTTGTTTAAATTTGCGTTCTTCTTGCTCGGAAATATTAGAGGCGATAAGCTTACCATCGCATAAACTCCTATATAAATCTGATTACTTCGCAATATATTTGAAATTTTTTTATAATCTATAATTTTTATGTTGTCTAATGTAATACATTCTGACTTTACAAAATTGTACAATATACTTAATAAAGACTCTTTATTTCTGAATACATATTATGTACTTGAAGCCCCTCACTCTGGAAAATTTTATTTACTTTATTAATATTTTTTTAAGGATATACTTCAGGATGGAGATATACATTTCATTCATATCATCCAAGTTATAAAGAATAGTTTTTGCAATGTCTATTTTTAATGGCTCATAAAATTCTAATAATATGTATACTACTGCCTCTAAGGATAGCCAGCGAGTTTGACATGGATGTAGCATCTTTTTTGGCTGCAATTCCAATAGCGCAATTATATTTTTAAATTGAATACCTAAGTACTTCTCTGAGAACTATTGGAAACGTAATTATACACATTGCGCACCAATGTTTCTACACTGCTTGCTACCTTTAAGCAGGCATATGAAGAGCAAAGTGCCAAAGAATGCCATATACATTTAAAAGTAATTAAGTTAGGAATTTCTTTTTCAAAAATTAGGGCGACCGAATGCTTCGAGCCGGTAATGTTTTTGGCTCCGTCTGCAACAAAAGCTAGCATATTATAAGCTTTTATTTATTTTCACTTTGCTGCTGTCTGTAATCAAATTTTGCAAGTTAAATTTGATACACTTTCCGGTGTCCGATTGAGCTGAAATTTTGCACACATGTATAACTCCGATGAGAGTGTAATATTACTTATCGAGAATTCGATAAATTAATCGATAACAGAGTCATCGGTAAAGATTTGTGTTCACAAGGGAATAAAAGTAAGTCCTCAAGAACGCAGGTAACTTCGCTTTGTTTGTGTATGCAACAAACGTAGAAGCTAGGCTGTTATCGCTAAATGTTGCATACTTTTTGTTGCATACTTTTCTGCGCACTTGATTCTCTTTTACAGATTTTTGGCGATGGAACAGAGCAGAGATCTGCAATTAGTAGTTGTAAAATGAACGCGACATAGGAAAAGTCACAATAAAATATGATTTTAAGTTAGTTAACACTCGAATAGAAGAACTTTACTGTTCAAAGTTGACTTCGAAGAAACCTTGTAATTTTGATGCTTTAAAAAAAATGGATAGGATGAGAAACGTTACAAATAACTCAGTAAAGATTACATAACTAATTTAAACAATATTTTACCCTACTCAATATTAAAAAAAATTCATATTTAAATTAAATTTAAGAAAAAAGCTTTTCTAAGAACAAGCTTCTATTACTTGTTAATAAAACGAACTAAAAAGTAAAAATATAAAATTAAAGAAAAAAAAAGCTTTTAATATTGGTTAATAAATATAACTAAAAATAAAAAATAGATTGACTGTAAAGAAATATAACACTTTATAAGTTCATTGTAACCTTAATTAGGCTTTTTTGTCTGCGACAAAAAAATTCCATATTGTACATAATTATATATTTTTAATATTAAAACTTTACACCTAAATTATTAAATCATAGAGTTTATATCACAGTCCTAATTGTTCTAATAAAAGCGTGTTAAATTTTGATGGTATAATTAAGAACATTTAGGACCTTCTTTTCTTGCTATCACAATGTAACACGCTTTTATTAGAACAATTGGAACTGTGATATAAACTGTAAGATTTAATAATTTAGGTGTAAAGTTTTAATGTTAAAAATATATAATTATGTACAATAAGGAATAAGTCGCCGTTACATTATAACCCCTACGGGGCAGCAATTATGAATTTTTAACGAATTATGCATTAAAGCATATTGAAAAAGCTCAACAATTGATTATTATTGCACGCATGCTAGGATAGAGACTAGTACATTCTTATAGTTGAATTCATGTAAATAATACATTCTTTTACGTTACCACCTTAAAGAGCTTCTCCTTTAGTAGTTGCAATTCCTCAGTATTGCAAGGCCGGCGGCAATGTTTAAGCCAAAAGGCTTGCAATGCTTGGGAATCGCTGGTGTTCTCTCAATTCAGCAGTTCCCTAAAAGCAACTCTGTCATTGGAAAATCACCGGTGATCACTTGCATACTAGGAGAGAAGTACCTAATGATTGGCTGGAACGATGAGTCTTTTGATAACTATCATCGGAATAGCATCCAGCCATCATCGTGTCTTACAGGTAATATATAAGTTTTTCTATTGTGATTAACTTTCTATTTTACCTACAAATCTATATCTTGCTTTCGGTGTATATCTATGTATTTATCTTTTTAAATACACTTTTATAGCTATTCTAATTTCTTGGTTTTTATTTATTTTGGTACCAAATCTGCCGTGAGTACGTACCGGCATTTTATTTGTTCGATCTCCCGATTTTACGCATAAGTGCCCGTTCCATCACTTCAACCTCCTTAAATGCATTATCCCACTGATTTAAATATTCAGTGGAATTAATATAAAACTGTTTAATATGATCTTTAATTTTATTAACATTTTCAGTTCCTGTGTTCTCAAACTCTGAAATTATTTGCTTCACCATGAGTGGTAGCATTCCTGCGTTCTGTGATTTTTAATTTAAGTTCTTTTATAAGTAAAGACACTTCAACTTCAACTATTCTGTGATTGAATTTGAGTAATGTAATTATGGAAAAGAGATGCTTGGCAATGTGTTAACCAAAGAAACATTTCTTAGGTAGGATTTAGAACGCTTGGACAGTGGGATAGTTCAAAGAAATATTTTTTTAGTGGCTTGAAAAGTTTTAAAATTCGTTCATTTGCTGGCTTCAAAGTTAGCCATCTTGTTTTACTAATTAATAAATTACTAATTAACAAGTTAATTTGATAAAAGGGTTACCGCCACAAAAATATATGTTTTGTATAACAAAATACAGAACATTTACGAAAAACAGAACATTTTTTTATTTTCCTCCGTAAAAAAACTACGCAGAACAAGCGCGTTAAAAACAGATATGTTCTGCCAAAAACAGAACGGATGGTCACCGTAGGTATACTGCTGTATGTCAGAAATTATTAATTTCGACGGAGGAGGGTTTTTAGGTAAGATGATAGGATGCCTTACATCAAGCGAGACATCTGCTGATTCTAGCCGACCTCCAACCCTCAGACGGATCGAGATACGGTTGCAGGCGCAGAAAAGCTACTTCGCAGGGGAATGGGTTTTTTCTCCCTGCAATGAGAAATTTCGTTAGCAAAATAACTACGTTGAGTATACTTAATTAGTCTTAGTTCGGTCTCGGCCAACTCCTGACAGGGATGCCACTCGTTCGTTTAAGCGTGTGATTCTCTTTGGCGCGAGTATTGCGTGTAAACCTTAACACATAAGCCATAACCCTTCGTACACATAAGCCATAACATAGAATATTTAGTTATGACAGGCCAAGTGTCCTCGGGTACTGTAATATGAACGGCGACCTTTTTTCAAAGGCCCAGGTCAGTTAAATGCGGTACTTGCGAAGCTTGCTTCCAAAAATGATCTTCGCCATGCAAAAAATCTGGACCAGACCACCACAGCTGATGTTGAACGAGTTCTCGAGGCGTTATGCCTCTCGATGCGTACTTTGCCGGGTTCAGTTCGGAGCGTACATGTTGCCAGCACTCAGACGGTAAGACTCCTTGAATATCGGCCACGCGATTTGCGACGAACGTTTCCCATGTGCTGTGATGAGCTTGAAGACACGCCAGAGTCATAGTCGAATCAGTCCAAGCATATAACGGGCAACGGAGTTCGTTCCAGTTCTGTCAAATGCTTCGTACTAACTTAGAAGCGAGGGCGCAGCGCATAGCTCCAAACGAGGTAGCGTTGTAGACTTGATTGGCGCTACCTTGGTCTTGGCCGAAATCAAGGCTACTGTGATTTGACCGTGCGTAGATAACCGCGGTGTAAGCTCGTTCTGACGCATCCGAAAAAACGTGCAGTTCGGTTGATGACTCAGAGGCGTTACAGCAAACCCAACGAGGCACCTTCAGATCGGTTAAACTTTGTAGATCAGAGCGATGTTCAGATCGACGTTTTGCGGCTGTTTCCGGTACGAGCTCATACAAACTAACCTCGGCGCCCCAGATGTACTGAAACCATATTTTGGAACTATCGCAGGGGGGGGGGGGGGGCAAGAAGCGGGTCGAAAAGCGTGCTAGCGTCCGACAGAAATGCTCTCTTCGACAAAATTTTAGGCGGTTTCTTGAGGTTGATTGCGAAAGTGAAATAATCCTCATACGTATTCCAAACGAGACCTAAAGCGTGTACATCTTTCCCTTCAGCAAGGTAGTGAGAAATATTTTCCGAGGCGCTGGATATCCCGTTCCTTATAATTTTCCATTGATCGCAATTTGAAGCCCACTAGCGAAGTTCGAACCCACTTTCGAGAAGTATTTCGGAGACATATTGTTGCAGCAACTGAAGTTCATGCTTACTTGAAGCACCGGTCAACAAATTGTCCATATAAAAATCTCGTTGAATGACAGCCGCAGCCTTTTCGCAACTACTTGATGAGTACCTTATACTTTCTTGCAGCGACTTGACGGCCAAATGAGATGCGGCAGTGACGCCGTACGTTACCTGTAGCATTCTGTAGTCATGAATTGGGTGTGATGGATCACTTCGCCAAACAATCCGTTGCAGATCGATTTGCTTCGGTGAAACGACATAGGGTTCGGAAACGCAGAAGTATGTATACCAAGCTTTGTTGCAGTTGCGGACCAACAAACAGTGCATCGTTAAGAAAGTACCCAGCCGTGTCTTGGCGGCTGCGTTAAATACGGCTCTCAATTTGGTCGTAACACTCTACGCCTTTATAACAGGATGGTGAGGCATGTATAAGGTCCGACTTGTTGTTGCGGATGCGGCTTCCACGTGATTCATGCTGATGAGCTCCTGCATAAACTCGTTGTATTGCAAACGTAAACCTGTATCGGCGGCAAGCTTCCGTTCTATACGTAAAAGATTACGAATGCCCTGGTTCCTAGAGTCTCTCAGCGGTACATCGGCTTTTAGCGGCAATTCGACGACGAAACGGCCATCTGGAGATATTTTATGCGTTTCCTGAAAATGCTGTTCGCAAAATTGCTCCTCCGCAAAATTGCTGCTCTTCCAATTCCCACAGCCTAGTCAACGCCCTTTCAAGCTGTACATCACAAAAATACGTACGCAAACAAGGGGTAGATGGATTATCAACACTTCCGAAAACCGCTCAACCGAAGACTGTACGCTGAGTCGCAGGCGTTCCACAAGGATCCTTCCGAATTTCCGGGCACATAAGCTGATCCATAACATCCATTCCTATCAACAAATCAATACGACCAGGCCTCATAAACTGTGGGTCTGCTAGAGACAACCCTTTGATATGCGGCCATGCAGTTGAGGCGACAGTTTAAGAGTCAAACAACAGACGAGCTTGCTGAAAGCACTAAGCACAGTCTCGAATCCTTACCAGAGCAGTAGCCAGAAAAATTGTCTTACTCGCAGATAATGGGTCAGAATCGGTTTTTAGGCACGAAGATACAGATTCAGGGGCGGGGTTGACTGCCGAAGAAGTGGTTGCGAAAAGAGCGGTTGAATCGTTCCCTGAAGTAGTACCTGCGTTGGCGTATTTCGAGCTGGTGTGCTGGCTTTCGGCTGGGTTGCTGATGTTAGATGCGGCTGGAGTCCCATGCAGTAAGGTGTGATTGTGTTGGCGACAAATGCGGCACGACGAAGAACTGTTGAAACGAGGCTTAAAATGTCCCTAACTCAGTTTAAACAGAGACTCCAATCCTTCACAAATTTTGTTTTAGCAGTATGGTCCAGACGGCTGAATTTTTCGCAGCTATAAATCTTATGATCCGCCTTGCAAAAAGGGCAACTAGTCGTATTCTTAGCGGATGTGGCATGAAGAGATTTGGTGGGCTTGGTAGCAGTAACAGCTTTGCTTGGCTGTACCGAAGTAGCTGACGATAAGATCGAGAGTGATCTGCACCTAACTTCTAAAAATGTTACGAGCTGCTCGAAAGTTGGAGGTTCGTCACCAACAAGTGACAGCTCCCATTGCTTCCTGGTTTCGAACGCGAGTTTACCTACTTCTTCATGAATGAGCCAGTCGTCCCAGAAATGGACAGGTCGGCCTAACGCTTTCAGTTCACGAATGTGCTGCTGATATGAGTTGAGGACACTTTTTACGGAGCTGGCGGTGTCACTTGTTGCTTTGGGGATGTCGGCCATAGCTTTGAAATGTGATTCGACGATGACGAGCATGATCTTGAAGCGCAACTTAAGCAAGTCCCATGCCTCCTTGTAATTCGAATCACAAATTTGGAAACTGCTGACGACTTTCAAAGTTTCACCCTTTAAGCAACTCCGTAAATAGTTCATTTTCTGTCCGTCCGACAGCGCGGCATTACTGTCAACCAGTGAACAGAACGAGTCGTAAAAGCCTACCCATTCAGTTGACTCGGGGAAAACGTGGGTAGCTCCATTTTGGGTAAACGAATGGAGGCAGACACGATTGTAGAAACATTTGTTGGTCGGGTTACATTCGGGGTTGAAGCTTCGGTGTGACACTTTTGCGCACGGCTGAAATTTGCTAAGGCCATAGCGTACCAAGTTTCGGCTTGAGTTAGTGTACTCTCTTCCACTGCAACGTTATCGGCACCACAAGCGACGTCCACCTGTTGTTGTTGTTTTTGTAGCAATGCTCGCCCCACCTAATAGCCGCGACCGATCACAAATTGTCATCAATATCCTCTAACGGGAGTCCAAGGAAACTTGCCGTTTCAACAGGGGTGGACCATAAGGAAAGGGGTGTTAGAGGCGTTGGTTCCACATTACAATTAAAGAGATGGTTGGTGTCATGTGGGGACACATTGCAAGCGGGACATACATTGTGTATGTCGGGGTTGATTCTAGATAGGTAAGAGTTTAACCTGATACAGTATCCAGAACGAAGTTGAGCAAGAGTGACACGCGTTTCCCTGGAGAGTATGCGTTCCTCTTCCGCGAGTTTTGGATAATTTTCTTTAAGTACTGGATTCACCGGGCAATTCCCGGCGTAAAGGTCCGACGCCTGTTTATGGAATTCACCAAGGACCTGCTTGTGTTTTTTCACCTATACGGCTGGGTTCTCAGGTGCCGTATTTCCTCAAAATGCTTACGGAGATGACTCCTTAAGCCCCTAGGCGGTGCTGGTTCATCAATCAGATGTCTGTTGGGATGCCCAGGTTTATGGGTATTCAACAGGAACTGTTTGGTCAGCATCTCATTTCTCTCCCTGATGGGGAGTATTGTCGCCTCATTATGCAGATGGTGTTCTGGGGACATAAGAAGACAGCCCGTGGCGATTCTGAGAGGAGTATTTTGGCAGGCCTGTAGTTTCTTCCAGTGGGTAATTTTTAGGCTTGGCGACGATATGGGTGACGCGTAGCACGTAATCGGCTGGCTAATTGCTCTGTATGTAGTCATGAGCGTTTCTTTATCTTTTCCCAGGTACTGCCAGCGAGGGATTTGAGGATTTTGTTACGGCTCTGAATTCTCGGAACAATTGTGGCTGCGTGCTCACCAAAATGTAGATCCTGATCAAACGTCACACCCAAGATTTTGGGGTGTAGGACAGTCGGTAGCGTAGTGCCATCGACGTGGATGTTCAAAATGGTCGACATTTGGGACGTCCATGTTGTAAATAAGGTCGCGGAAGATTTAGTCTGTGATAATGCCAGGTTTCGCCGGCGAAAAAACTGGAGAGATCAGGGAGGTAGCCGTTTATTTTATTGCATAGCGCATCGATCTTTGGGCCTGGGCCTGTGGCCATTATTGTGCACTCATCGGCGTAGGAAACGATTGTGACTCCTTCCGGTGGTGAAGGTAGCTTAGATATGTAGAAATTAAACAAAAGTGGGGATAGAACACCACCCTGTGTCACCCCTTGTTTAATTCTCCTTGGTTCTGATGTTTCGTTTCTAAATTGCACCGATGCCTGCCGACGTCCACCTCATAATGTGCAGCATTAAATCGAACCGAACGAAATGAATTGAATTTTTGGTATTTTTGAAAATATGAATGCGTAGCGAACGAATAAAAATTAAATTGGTTTGTAATTTTTACAACAAAATCAAATATGCGGTGTATTAATATGGATTAAAATTGCGAGCGATGCGGGCGATCCGGCTCGATGGATCAAAAAATGTTGCGGCAAAGGAGCGTTGCGATAGATTAGCTTGGCAGATGAGGGTGGTAGATCGCACGGAGGCAATGTTGCGGGTCGTAGATTACTTGCGGGTGTGGACTGTATAATGCGGGTTTTTACTTACGCAAAAATATTCGGCTGCAACTGATAGAAAGTTGGCGTGATGTACTGCGGTGAATACCTTGATGCGTCCTTTCCAAAATGACTTGCGGTTAGTTTGTGCGAAAGCACTCCAAATTAGTATAATACTAATGATATTGCTCGATGAGCACTATTAATCGGGGAGTATATGAAGATAGAAATAAATTAGAAAAGAGAAAAGCAGTTATCTATGAGATAGATAATTTGGAATCAGGTTTGCTCCTAGGATATAGCTTTTTGAAGAAAATAGAAGCGCATATTGGCTTGTGCAAAGTAAAAATAATTTATAAAAATATAAGTGGTAAAGATAATGTAGAAAAAAACATTAATATTGACTTTTGTAATAATGGTGTTGCAAATTTAAACCCCTTGGGACAAGGAGGTCCTAAGGCTCCCTTCGAAGTTTTTATCGGCAAAACAAAAAGGGAAAGTGAAACAAAAAAGGCAAATAAGCCTATTAAAACCCCTTGGGATTAAAAAGTCTTAAGGCGCACGCCGAAGTTAGGTTAGGTTGAACTGGCCGGTCCATGAGGACCTCACAAAGATTGAATGAGTCCGTAGTGTTACCAGAAAGTTGTTTTAACGACCAAACTGAAAACCCTATCCAAAACCAGGACCTATGTTATAAAATAATTCCGTCCTCTTGGCAAATACTAGAAACTTCCTAGGACTTAAGCCACTTACGGTTAGATCTGATAGCTTTATCACTCCTAATAGCTGGAGTCTTAACCTGGCAAACGCAGGGCACGAGCACAGAACGTGCTCGATCGTGTAGCATTCACTCATTAAGTTATTCCATCATTTGTACAAACATATATTTCAACCCGTTTTTGAATGTCTTTAAATATATTGACTCTTACATACATATTCATACAATCAAGGCGAATTTATACAGGTGGCAGCATGGCAACATACACACATTTCTCATGTATTTTGTTTTTGTAATTTCGATGGACTAATGCAAAATCATAATTGGCCTGGGCGAAATTCTGTATTCGCCACATTTTTATATGTCAAAATCGAAATTCGCTTCAATGTGTTATGTCAAAGTTGGACGCATTCTGACGTTTTCATTAAAAACAAAATTTTTGCATAATGGTTTTAAATATGCATTTGCTATTTGCTTAATAACGTGAATGCCTGATAACGTGAATTATAATGTGAATTACTTCCGTCGTAAGTCAGGATTGCCGTTAAGCACATAGTTTAGCTCATAAAATAAAATGGCTTCAAGAAAATGTACCTGCAGTGTCTACGGCAATGGAAAAGGGTACGTGTCTTTTTGGCACACATGATACATGGATTTTATGGGTAGATATGCTAAATAAAAATATTTTTTACAACAATATATAATCACTTCTTACATTCATGATCTTACAGAATCTTACTGGTGCCAACATAAATGGTGTACACTAAACAAATGTCACCCACGCCGGCTATACAAGTCTAATGAATGGGACACGAAACTTGGTAAATTCTTTCACGTATACGCTCAAACTTGGAAATATATGGCTACGTTATTGGAGGCGTCTTGAATGGTCTACCGATACCAGGGGTAAAATTTGTTGCATACAATTTATATTTCTGTTTAGTAAACTTTCTATTTATAACATATATAGTGCATTGGGGAACAGTCAGCTGCTTTGTTAGGCCAGCAACAAACAAAAGCCGGTCAAAACGCTTTTATTATCGACGATAGCTGCTTTGTCTTAGTAAATGCAGGTAAACAATTAATCGAATCCTCTAATGGTTCACTTTCGTTGGTAGCATATTAGTTGGGGCAAAATCGCCTACCTATTATACATTAGAGGGTGCTATTTGTAATGCCGGTTCCACAGTTAATTAACTAAAGCAAGGACTGCGCATAAGTACAGAAATTAATTGCAATGACAACGTTGTTGACGTGTTAAACACATTCCTGGGAGAAACTTCTATGATATCATATTCTTGTTCGTCGGAAATGTTCAATGTGGAATTTGGCTTGGCAGCAAAGCGTTCAGAGATTAGATTTGTACCTGCATTTCGTGGACTATATGCACCATATTGACGCTACGATACACGGGGGTGAGATATAAAATAATTAAAAAATAATAATCATTAAATTTTGTATGTTGAATACAAACTATGCTCAATTTATTTATCTTTAGAGTTTTGTTGGTATTGACTAGCCAAACAACTGCGGAAAATGTTACCCAAGCTGCCTATGAATCAACTGGATTTCAAATCTATGAGGTGCTATGTAGTTAAACGAGATACGCCCACATGGCATCGCCAAAATAATAAAGAGCGTTTACTATTTTGTGACGAATATGCCGAAAAGATTGCATTCGTGCAATTTATTGCAGATATTGTTGGTTGCTTGCTGGAAAGGCCACAGACACCATCACCAGCAGGATTAGGCGCAATGATATGCGCTGGTATTACTATGTTGTTGTTGTTGTTGTAGTGCTTCTCCCATAGGTGGGACCCATCACAAATTGTCATCAATATCGCCAGTCCAAGGAAACTTGCTGTTTCAACAGGGCTGGACCATAATGAGAGCGGTGTTAGAGGCGTTGGTTCCAAAATGCAGTTGAAGAGATGGTTGGTGTCATGTGGGGACACGTTACAAGCAGGACATATGTTTTGTATGTCGGGTTTGATTTTGGATACAGTATCCAGATCGAAGCTGAGCTAGAGTGACTCGCGTTTCCTTAGGGAGTGTGTGTTCCTCTTCTGCAAGTTTTGGGTATTGTTCTTTGAGTACAGGATTCACCGGGCAATTCCTGACATAGAGGTCCGACGCTTGTTTGTGGAGTTCACTGCGGGCCTGCTTGTGCTTTTTAGCTACATATGGCTGTGTTCTTAGGTGCAGGCTTAAGCCCCTGAGCGATGTGGCCTCATCAATTAGATGCCCAGGATTCTGAGTATTCAACAGAAACTGTTAGGTTAGCATTTCATTTCCCTCGCTGATGGGGAGTATTCTCGCCTCATTATGTAGATGGTGTTCTGTGGATATAAGAAGACATCCCGTGTCGGTTCTGAGGGCAGTATTTTGACATTCCTGTATTTCTTACAGTGAGTAACCTTTAGGCTTGGAGACCATATCGGGAACGCGTAGCATGCAATCGGGCGGCCAATTGCTTTGTAAGTTGCAATGGGCGTTTCTTTGCCTTTACCCCAAGTACCGCCAAGAGATTTGAGAATTTTCGGTACAATTGCGGCTGCATGCTCACCAAAATTAGGATCCTGATCAAACGTCACACCCAAGATTTTGGGGTGTAAGGCAGTCAATAGCGTAGTGCCATTGACGTGTATGTTCAAAATGGTCGACATTTGGGACGTCCATGTTGTAAGTAAAAAAAACTGGAGAGATTAGAGAGGTAGCCATTTATTTTGTTGCAAAGCTCATCGATCTGTGGGCCTGGGTCTGTGGCCATTATTGTGCAGTCATCGGCGTAGGAAACGATAGTAACTCCTTCTGGTGGCGAAGGTAGGTTTGATATGTAGAAGTTAAACAAAAATGGAGATAGGACACCAACCAGATAATTTTCGATCCACCTTGTAAGACTTCGGGGAAGGGTATACCCTTCCAGGTCTTGCAGTAACGTGGCATGGTTGATCGTATCAGAATAAGAAGAACGAGTACTGTTCTATGGTGGGGGTTTTGATTTAAACCGCAATTTATCTGGGTGCTAATGGCATTTAGCGCGGTGGTTGTGCTATGAAGATTTGTACAGCCATGCTGATGACATGCTAGTTTAAAATTTGCTTTGGAATAGGGGAGCAAAATGGATTCAAGTGTATTGGCTATTGGCGATAGGAGAGATATCGGACGATAAGAATCTCCTATGTTAGCTGGTTTCCCAGGGTTTAATAGCGGAATCACCACCATTTTTCGGGGATGACGAAGGTTGAAAGGGACAAGAGGAAGACTCGTGCTAGATAATTAAATCCCTCTTTGCCTAAGCTATTAGGCTAGGGTATTACTATGAATGTTGTATTATTGTTGCAGGCAAAAGTTATGTACCCAACCCCAGTGGATGCATTAAGCCCAACAACTACAGCATCTCGTAAGAATATATAATTTAAAACGTTTAGAAGATTTTAGTTTATGTTTTTTGATTTTGTATAGGACAAGAGCTGCTTTATAAACGATGGAATTATGCGGTCAAAAAATGCGATTTTATGAAAAAGTACTAAACTGCATAATTCCGAAGTATTATTGCGATTTTAGTGTTACAATCATTGAGCGTATTAACTTATTCATTCCGCATGCTTGGAACATTCTTTTCCATTAAAATATTTGTGGAATCGGTGTACATATTTGGAATATTCGTAAAGGGCTCCTTCGTAAACCAGAACACTGTCAAACAAGGTGCACACAAGAAGGTCCAGTTAATTGAAAAACGTTTGGTCTATTCACGTCACCATGTCTATCAATTTATCTGTTTAAAAACTATTTGTGTTCAGCTCACTTTGCTTTTGGAATAGAGTAAAAGTTATAAGTACATAAGCAGATGACCTGATAAGCACGCCTACGTGAATAGCCAGATTCTTTTAATTATTTAATAATTTTTTTTTTATTTCAGATTTGTTTCAGTGCAACTTCTATTTATTACAATTAAATATCTTAGTGTTTTAACAAAACCTAAACCTATATATGTAAAGATAGTCGTACTAATAATAATACAATAAGTTTTCATGAAAATGAACATAAATAATAATTAAATTGGTATCAAAAGCAAATAACATAAATAAATAACTTTTTAGTCGTATTTTGGAATCGAAAACAATTTATATCCAGCTCTCTTTTAAAAATTTTATTTATAAGCTCAAAAATAATAAGGATCGCGTAAGTTTTATTATTGGTGTGTTATATTTTAGATTTTACCCAAAATATATTTTCGAAGCCTATATTGAAATTCCTTTGGAGTCGGGTGATCGTTTAAACCACCTTTGCTACGCATAGCACCAAAGAAATTTTCAAGTACATCTTGGTTTAGCCGGTACGTCAATATATATTCTGTTTCGTGGCCGCTAAGCCTTTTTAGCAGCCAGTTGCCAAATAAAATGAGATACAGCTCGCCAAACCTCTGAAGCAAATTAAACTGCACCGCATAAAGAACCGAGCTGAAAAACCACTATAGTAAATGCCTCTATCGTATAGCCAAATTTAAGCAGTGTAGCTGATACCAATCGCTTCCAAAAAAAAGACAAACCTGGATAAAACCAGTGTAAATTCTCCGCTGTATAACGCTGTAAAATCCAAAACGGTGGAGCCAACCAGTAAGGGGTGAAGCTTATGCCAATTGCGTCCAAATAAAAGCCAAGATTTAATATTTTTATTATAATTTATTTTACCGCAATCGATGTGACAATGTCGAAGTCCAGCAAGAAAAGAAAGAAATATACATAAGCTAAATAGCCAACGTCGCCCTAATTACAATATTCGATATACATACATACATATCATTGTACATACGTACATATGTACACACCAATTGTGCAAATCACATGATTTAGCGGTCGCCGATTCTTCGCTGCACAATACCGTAGATTGCTTATTAGCTGTACCATCAGCTGATGTAGCAGTCGGTGACCTACTTTGCTTTGCAATTACAATTTGTCAAAGCAGTTTCTCCCAACTTAGAAGTGGGAGAAGCAACAAAATATAAAAAATGTATTTATGGGTGTATGTAGTTAAAGCATATAATAACCCTTTAAGTATAACGGAATTCTTGTGCGTGCAATTGTTCGGACTTAAGCAAGTACAGGCAGTGCTAGTACAATTAGGAGTAGATAATATAATTAGAGTAGTATAGTATGTAATTAAACATCCTCCGCCCGTTGAAAGGCTTAGGCTTTCAAAATGTTGTCGTCGATGGGTAAAAGGCATAGCTTCGCCACGGGTCGCTTGTATACACCATTTGTGGTTTTGAGCACGGCAACACGAACTACACCGTCATTTCCTTGAATCGTTTCCATGACTCTAGCGAGAGGCCACTTTAGAGGAGGATAATTTTCTTCCTTCACCAAAACCATATCACCAACCTTTAGGTTAATTTCGGACGAACTCCATTTTTGTCGCTGTTGCAAGAGAGTTAAATATTCGGACTGCCATTTCCTCCAAAATTGCTGTTGCATGCAGCACATACGCTGCCATCTGTTGAGCCGGTTTATTTCAATTTGTGTTACATTGGGTTCCATGATAGATGTAAAAGGTGCGCCAATTAGAAAATGTGCAGGAGTAAGCACATCTAAGTCATCGGCAAAGTGGTCTTGAGTTCACAATCGCAGCAATTTGGCAAACCAATGTACGAAGCTCTTCAAAGTTCAGAGCAGAGAGACCTGCAATACGATAAAAATGATATTTGATTAGCTTGATAGAGGCCTCCCAAAGGCCACCAAAATGGGGAGAGCGTGGAGGTATTAATTTCCATGCAATGCCGTCGTTCAAACATTGCTCCTTTACTGATAATAATGTAATGTATTTATTTATTACGGCTTTCCTAAGCCTAACTTAAATCTATTTTACATGTTTATAATTGTCTTCTGGACTATGCAATCTAGAATAGTTACATCTATGTCCTACCTTGGAGTACTATGGATGGGAGACTTCCAGATCATGCGAACAAAGCGTTGTGCTTGTGTAGTATGTAGGCATTTTACGCATGTTAGTAAAGCGCGAAGGCAACATCTGCACGGCGATGCACTGAGTTAATCGAGTGATGCGCTTCAGTATGTGCTTCGGCAACCTTTTTTGTATGCGTACAAGAGCTTGGAAGTCTTATATGGTGCTGATTTAAAAAAAGTTCTTTTAGCTCGCTCAGTTCACGTTTTGCTCCAACAAAATTCGTTGCATTATCAGACCATATTGTTTGGGGCTTTCCACGCGTACATACGAAACGTTTTAGTGCGGCTAAAAACGAAGGAGTAGATAAGTCCTTTACTAGTTCCAAATGAACTGCCTTTGTTGAAAAACAGATGAAAAGGCTTATGTAACATTTAATCGGAGGCCGATTTCTGACTTCAGACTTGTAAACAAACGGCCCACAAAAATCTATACCCGTAGTTGTAAATGCTCGGTTGAACTGAACTCGTTGTGAAGGCAAGTTGCCCATCAAATGTTCCATTACCTTGGGCTTAACATGAAAGCAGCGAACGCACTTGTTTATGACACGAGTAATTGTTTTTCTACCACCAATAGGCCAGTATTGAAGGCGAATAGAGGCTAGCAGGGATTGTGGACCGGCATGAAGCAGCTGTTCGTGAAAAATTGTAATAATTGCATCAGTTATCGGGTGCTTCCTGGGCAAAATGATTGGGTGCTTTGCGGAGTAGTCTAAAGATGAGTTCTGAATTCTACCACCAACTCGAAGCAATCCATTTCCGTCGATAAAGGGGTTCAAAGATCGAATGTCCGATGAAGTCTTCACTTGCAGTTTAGCTTCTAACAACTTATAGTCCTCTTTCAAGTGCGACCTTTGGATCATACGAATTAATAAATAGGTTCCACGTTGAAGGTCTATAGGATTTAGTGGCCCAGAGCACCTCGTACCAAGTGGTTGTAAAAAACGGGAGACGTAAGCATATACCTTTCGCAATTTGGCAAAGCAATTAATAAATTTACACCTTACCGACATATCCTGTGTGGCTACATGCACAAACGCACCTTTTTTCTTCTCTGGTAATACCTTTGGTAGGGCAGGAGATACTGGCCATTTGCATTGGTTATTTGCGAGGAATGGTGGTCCCTGCTTCCAAATTGGCTTACTTAATAATTCCTTTGGGCTGGCTCCCTTAGATAATATATCAGCTGGATTCATTTCAGATGGAACATACAGCCATGTCGTGTTTTGCGTCATTGTTTGTATGCTATTAATGCGGTTGGCAACAAATATGTTAAAATTAGCTGGCTCGTTACGCAGCCAGGGTAAAACAATAGTCGAGTCTGACCAACAAAATACCTTACCATTAAAAATGCGAAGATTAGTCACCTTATTTAGTAATTCTGCTAATAGCGAGGCGGCCGATAACTCAAGCTTTGGCACTGTGAGTGTTTTAAGTGGAGCTACACGCGATCTAGAGCAAAGTAGATTTGTGCAAACGATTCCCTCTTTCTCGGCCCGAATATATACGCAAGCACCATATGCTGCCAAGCTTGCGTCGCAAAATCCATGGATTTGTATATCGGCATCAGCCATTTGTACACATCTATCAAATGCGAAACGAGGAACGAGTTCGTATTGGTTACAGATGTCTAGCCACGCTGTCTGAATGGATAGGGGTGGGCTTTCATCCTAATGCAAATTTTCCCTCCAAAGTTGTTGTAGAAATATTTTGGCCTTCGCAACCACAGGCCCAATCAAACCAAGTGGATCGTATAATCTGGCAATAGTTGATAAAATAGTGCGCTTTGTGACCTTTGTTGGTGCTGTAAAAGGCGAGAATGAAAATATAAAAGAGTCTAAGTTAGGTTCCCAAATTAATCCAAGTGTTTTCGTTACGGTAGTGCCATCATGAAAGGCTAAAAAACTTTGCTTTTCTCCATCAGCTATATCCAGTAATAACCGCTTGTCATTTGAACACCATTTCCGCAACTCAAAATTTCCCAAAGAAAGTAACTCTCTTGTTTGGTATAAAATATCACGAGCTTCATCCAAGGAATCTGCACCTGTAATCATATCATCTACATAAAAAGAATTAGTAATGGTTTTTGCCCCAATTGGATAGGCTTGCCCTTCATCAATGCAAAGTTGTTGCATTGCTCGAATTGCTAAAAACGAAGCTGGTTTTGTACCATAAGTTACCGTGTCAAGTTTATAAATACGAAAGTTTTCAGTAGGACGATCCCTCCAGACAATACACTGTAGATAATTATCAGGATCAGATATTTTAACGCAACGATACATTTTGCATATGTCTAATTCTAAAATAAATTCCTAATAAAATTGTAAAAAATAATCAGAGCAATTTTAAATGATCGAAAGTTCAATAGCGTGTCGAATAAGGTGGGCTGTATTGTAGGCCCTGCCATTAAAATTGAGTTTAGTGAGCGTCCATTGCTGGTTGGCGCAGAACCGTCAAATACAACGCGTAGCTTTGTCGTTGTGATATCAGCTTTGTTGTTGTGCTATCTGCTTTGTGAACGCAGTGATGTGGTAAAAAATGTGCACGTATCTGGACTGGTATAACGTCAACCGCTGACATATGACCAAGATCGATATATTCATTAATAAAAGCAGAGTATAGTTGCTTGAGTTCCGGATTACGCTGAAGCTTACGCTCAAGTGATTTAAATCTATTTAAGGCCTGTTCATACGATTCTCCTAATTCTTCTGCCGGCATCTTTTTAGGTAAATGTACCGAATAAGCGCCAGATTCCAAGCGAGTGTAATTTTTAAGAAAGTGATTTTCGCACCTTTCTTCTTCCACAGTCATTTGAGAAGCTGAATTTATACGTTCCTCTATTTACCAAAAACGCTTTAAAAAATTATCAAGTTCTATATTTGTTTCAACCTCACCTGAGATGCCAACAGCTGTCAAACATGAAAGTTTTGATGACTTTGTGGTACTGCTTCCAGACACAACCCATCCTAATTTTGTTTTTTGTAATACAGGTAAATCTTCGGCCAAATGTATTTGCCCGACGCATAACAGGTCAAAGAATAAACTGGCTCCAATAAGCATATCTATGCGCTGCGGATCAAAAAATAGTGGACATGCTAAATTAATGTTAGTTGGAATCTTCCAGTCAACGGATTTCAAAGAACGGCTTGGTTGCACATCGGTGATGGTAGGTGTGACGACTGCTGATAATTTGGTAGAGTAATTAGTGATACGTGAGTGTATTTCAAGATCAACGATATGATCTGCAACAAATCCATTTTGGCCTATGCCAGAAACGGACAATGATGATTTAAATTTTCTTAACTGAAGCTGATTAACTAAGCAATTCGTGACGAAGTTCAGCTGGGATGCAGAGTCAAGCAACGCTCTGCAAGGAACCAGCGAACCAGAACGATTTTTTACGTAAATTACGGCTGTTGCTAAGATTACAAATGGTATATTGGTTTTACTAGAGTTAAACTCAGAACTCACCAATGTGGAACCTGTGTGTTGTGTTGATGGTAAGCTAGAATTGTTCACATTACCTGAAGAAAGTCTATAGTTTGATGTTGACGGCGAATCGTACACTAGTGCGTTGTTGGATGGCGCATTACCTAGATGAAGTAACGTGTGATGTTTCGATGAGCAATATTTGCAGTTGCCTGATCTACAGCTCTTGACCGAATGTCCAGCTCGAAGGCAGTTTATGCAAAGTTGGAATTTTTTCACCTCCTTAAACCGCAAGGAAGGTGAAAGCCGAAGAAAGTTTTCACACTGTACGATGGTATGCTGGTTAGATTTGCATGATTTGCATTCGCTTGACGTCGAAGCAAGCGATACCTTACGATTATTGTTTAAATTTGATCGCTTTCCTACCTGTTTGTCGGACCTTAGTGCAGTTTCTGCGTTTTCCACATTTTCCAAGCGCTGGAAGCGTTTTTCCAAAAATTTAGACATTGAGTCCCAGGATGGTAATTCATTTATGGGTGTTTCTTCTTCCCATTTCTTTCTGGAGGCGACGTCCATTTTTTGAAAAATAAGTTGGATAAGCATACCATCCGCAATTTGCTCCTTCGTACCCATTGTATGCAGTGCGCGTGCCACTGACTCACCTTCGATGCTCCTAAATTGTACAATATCTCTTATATGTGCCTGAAAATTCAAACGTTTATTATCAAATCGTGCCTTTAGTAAATCGATTGCCTTTTCATAATTTTGCTCTGAAATTTCCAAAGAACGTATTGTGTCTAAAGCAACGTCGCGAAGGCTAGAGCGCAAATGTTGGAACTTTTCAACACGAGTTAAATCAACATCTTGATGCACCACTGTGTTAAACATTGAAAAGAAATCAGGCCATTCCTTATAATTACCACTAAACTTCGGAATCTGGAGTACTGATAGTTTCTGTTTGGGCGGTGTAACGATGATGGATTGTTCTCCTGCATTTATTCTACTGGTCGAGGTATCAGATGCTGCTGAACGAAGCCAATGTAATTGGCGTTTCAACTTTGTTTTAGCCTCTATGTAGCGATTTGTGAATGTCGAAAGAATTTCCTCGGAGCCATCCTCATCTTCCAGTTGTGAATGCGCAACATCAAACCTTTTTCTAGCCGCTCCACCTGCTCTATTCGCACTTCAATTGCCGGTTCATCCATATTTCGCAGAGCTTCGAATGTTAGCTTGTCGTCAATCGCAGTAAGTTGCTGCACAAGGGAATCTCGCTTCTTTTTTGCGCCTTCTAAGTCCTCCGATTTCTTTGGCGGCATTATGGATATGATCGCTAATAATATTTAAATAAAGAAGGGGTTAAATAATACGGGCCGTGATCGCAAATCACGTCGGGGTCACCAAATGTTTCGTGGCCGCTAAGCCTTTTTAGCAGCCAGTTGCCAAATAAAATGAGATACAGTTCGCCAAACCTCTGAAGCAAATTAAACTGCACCGCATAAAGAACCGAGCTGAAAACCCACTATAGTAAATGCCTCTATCGTATAGCCAAATTTAAGGACTGTAGCTGATACCAATCGCTTCCAAAAAAAAAGACAAACCTGGATAAAACCAGTGTAAATTCTCCGCTGTATAACGCTGTAAAATCCAAAACGGTGGAGCCAACTAGTAAGGGGTGAAGCTTATGCCAATTGCGTCCAAATAAAAGCCAAGATTTAATATTTTTATTATAATTTATTTTACCGCAATCGATGTGACAATGTCGAAGTCCAGCAAGAAAAGAAAGAAATATACATAAGATAAATAGCCAACGTCACCCTAATTACAATATTCGATATACATACATACATATCATTGTACATACGTACATATGTACACACCAATTTTTCAAATCACATGATTTAGCGGTCGCCGATTCTTCGCTGCACAATACCGTAGATTGCTTATTAGCTGTACCATCAGCTGATGTAGCAGTCGGTGACCTACTTTGCTTTGCAATTACAATTTGTCAAAGCAGTTTCTCCCAACTTAGAAGTGGGAGAAGCAACAAAATATAAAAAATGTATTTATGGGTGTATGTATTTAAAGCATATAATAACCCTTTAAGTATAGCGGAATTCTTGTGCGTGCAAATATTTAGATAATGTGGCTGCTGTAATAAAGAAAATATTAAAAAAATATATATTCATATATAATTAGAAATAATTATAGTTGGTGTAAATAGCTATACTTCACCTTATAACTTTATTTTGAGGAATTTTTTGAACCCCATCAACCTTTGTGTAGCCTTTTGGACCTTTAAGCGTTTGTTAAGGCTACGGATACGAAAGTGAATGCGGCATTTGAAGAATAACCGTTTCACGCTTTCGGGTACTTGGACCTACGCGCTACTGTCTACTAAACGCTTATGTAGATTTTTGCAATTAGAAATTTCTAATGCGTTAATATTATTAAATATTTTCTCCATTGTTTTCACGCCCTGTAGGAGACTTTTATTCGGCTTTTTTAAAAATACTTTGCTTGTTTGGTCTATAAACCCGAACGAAGGTCCAAAATTGCGAAGTTCTTCCAAATTTAGCTTTTTAATCATATAGCCAGCGATGTATGACAAAGCGTCCTCTTGCAAAATACCGCAGTCATCTACGTCGCCGATAGTGTTCAATATTTCTTGCGGTGCAGGCATGCTTTCATCTATACCATCACAGTTTTCTTTATCGCAGCCCGTATTTCCACCTACAATGCTTACATGCGCGATAGTTGTCACGCTTTGACTTACGGTACTGCTCCTTGAATTTAAAGGTTTCAAAGGAGTCGATGCTTGTAGGGGCACGAGCCATTCAGTCGAATCCTTTGAAACATTTCCTGTTCCTCGCAAGGGCTCCGTATTTCGAGCTGAAAAATAATAAGCATCGCGTAAGTTTTATTATTGGTGTGTTATATTTTAGATTTTACCCAAAATATATTTTCGAAGCCTATATTGAAATTCCTTTGGAGTCGGGTGATCGTTTAAACCACCTTTGCTACGCATAGCACCAAAGAAATTTTCAAGTACATCTTGGTTTAGCCGGTACGTCAATATATATTCCACATTTGAATTTTGCCTAAGGTCGTTATATAATCCTACCAACGCTCTATTGGTAATTAATATTCCCTTCTGAAATAGTTCCAGGGTCGTCCTTCCGGGCAGAATGGGCGACAACATGAAATCGTTCATGCGATTAAGCACATCCATTTCATTTGAAAGATTTCTTCCGAAAGGTTCCTAATGATTTAAAACCAATTGCGAGAAACTAAAATTAAATTTTGTAGAACGAATGCTAGCTTTACCGGATAATTAGACGTTTCAAGTTTGGAATTTAAAACATCAAACCAGTCATTAATAAGCTGAATGAAATCAGCAGTCTCGACTGGTTTGTATAAGTCAAACCCTACCGAATAACATCGTCGGATGGCATTGGCAACCGTATTTGAAAACAACTGGGCTGCTGTTTTCACTTTTTGCCGTGCTGAAACGATAAACACATAGTACGTATTAATTGGAATTTAGAGTATTTACAGCCGCAATAAGTAGAAGAGTACAATTTGTAGGTTTTCACATTATATTTTAAGCTTCATGCAATAATCAGCAACTAAAGTTAAAACCGTAAGTACCCACCTGGTCCTTGTACATAAAGGTGTTCGTGCGATATTTTGTAAGCTATCGACACGTCAGAGCCGGAAGTGTGATTCAGCAAATCGCAAATTGTTCTTGTGCCTAGGCGATGTCCATACCATATTATCTCGTCATCTATATAATGGTTTCGCACCAGCTTTAAAAGATGCGGCGCATCTGAGAAGACATATACCTTCGAAGTCTCGTCCGATGGGTGTTGAAACCAAGGCTTATCTGAAAAGAAGGGAAAAAGTTCACCATCGTTTATATTGCATAATTTAAAAACCAAGAAAGTTATTAAGTGCTATTTTACCTGGGCTTATTTTTAGATGGTTATAAAGGGAGCGATTTGTGGTTCCCACTGTGACATTTATGTCCTTTAACGACACAATAATGGAACACAATATATCCTTCGTAATTTTTGTGTCGAAAGCATAAAATACAGGCTGCTTCCATGACTTCAGCAAACCTCGCGCCATCACCACTTGCACCATCTTTGCTGGCTGTCGAGCTTGGTCTCTTGGCTCATCATACTCATACGCCTCTGCGACTTTCATCTCGTCGAAAGAGAGAACACACATTTTGTCACTCTCAGTGAGTTCATACATGTGTGCCCATGCATCGAACGATGGAGCCAGAAGACCTTCGCTCATATCGGTCTTTCGCGACCAACGCTGTAAAGTGGTGACGTGGGGAAGTGGAACCCCTTGTCATAAAGGTGGTGATTAGCTCATTTAGGCATATCGCACTCTAAATGTCCTTCCAGTCCCAAAATACCCTACGATCTATGTTTAAATTATAAAATTAGTCTCAGAATCAGTAAAAAAAAAATAAAACCTTTAACATACCTGGACAAACCATCTTCTGTATTTGACCTTCCCTGAATATTTTTTTGAAATTATCCAGCACACGGTTGGATTTGTCAAGCTCACGACGCAAGTCTTTATTGACTTCCTTTAGTTCTTTTATCTGTTTTTTTAATATCCTAATTTCGGGATCCATTAGCGCCTCCAAAATTATACAGCTGCAAGAATATTTTAAAATATTAGAAGATATTGCATTAAACTTTAATTCACAATTCCTTTTTACATCCACTTACTGGGTTTGGGTTTCAGAGTCCGTTACAAGCTCTCTTGCTGTTTGCGTTTGGACATCTTTACTTGCTGAAGCCAAAGAAGTGTCCTCAGCACCTACAAAGTCCATTTGGGAAAACTGCCCGGAACTAGTTAAAAAACATATTTAGTGTATAATTGCACATTTGTATGCATTTCAACTAGAAAGTAACAGGGCAACTTACCCGTTTTGTAATGGATCGCAGTGTAAAGCTTGAGTTGCCGGCGTACAAATAGTGCCTGTATCATTTGCCAAAGGCCGAAATGGTATTGCTTTTGGCAGTAATCTTACCTTCCTTTCACCACAAATCATGTCCGCGCGCGAAAAATGTTCTGCGCAAATTAAATCTTTCCTTCGTAGGTACATTTGGCAGCTACGTTCCCACAACAAACGTTTTTGGTCGTCGGCAGGCGCCTGCAAGAACGGCCCAGTCCCTCGTTCAATTTTTTTTAAGCAAATAACGCATTTCACCATTTTAGACAAGTTTTATACTATTTTTTACGTAAATATGCACTTGTTTTATTGACAAACAGCGAACGCTTTAAAATATAAATTACCAATTATTTGTAAACACTCAAATGTAAACAATACAAATTTTGAATTCGCCCTGAGTTTGACATAATACAATCTTTTGCAAAAAAAAGTTCCAATCAGCTGACACGGTGCTGCCACCTGGTATGGATTCGCCTTGCATACAATTGTACATACGTATATTTTGGCTCGCTTTGGTACGGTATGAGATTCTATTGACACATTCATTCATTTGTACAAACATATATTTTGTACACCGCGCATCATATGGTAACCTGAGCCTTGGTATGCCACTGCTTAGAGCTTGATCGCGACAAGCCTTTACCTGTAGACAAATTATTAACATGATTCATTTATACTTGCGTTGCACATTCCACATCCAATTTTAATTATGATTAGAATGCAGTTCCCAGGGAACTGAATTGAATGTATATGTGTGTTATACTTAGTTTGTAAGTATTAGTGTAAGCAAGTATTTTAGCTCATAGAAATTTTTTATAAAAGAAAACAACTTTTGAATAAAGAACATAATTCAACCTGCTGCCGTTTCAATTGGCAGTAAATTCTATATGGTGCCGCTAACTGGGCACTCCAACCTAGATTTCGATTTTCTCTTATCCGCAAACATTATAATCGTTTCCTCCTCCAACCCTCACTTCCTACATCTGTTAGCACTGACCAAGCCTCATTTAAAGACATGTGACGTCAGAAGGCAGTGTCCGGTCAGAATACCCGTCATGAATCTACAGTTCTCTCTTTTTAATAATAGAAGAAACTTTGTTAATCTAAGGTTGTAAGACCTACACATAATCTTCGACACTTAACAGCCCCGCGCTTGAACCCCGATTCTCTGTAGAGAATGCTTACACTCTAACACGCATTTAGACGCTGTGCTATGCGAGATTATTGCCTTAATTACTGCTTGACTGCCAATATAAAAGTTAACATGGTTGCAGAGTAAGCTATTCTCTCCCAGTGTTTCTACTGCTTTGGGCACGGCTAATATTTCCGCTTGAAAAACGGCACAGTAATCCGTCAGGCTGTAGGATCTGTTTATTTCCGTATCAGCACAGTATACCGAAAACCCTACTCCTTCCACTACTATGGAACCATCTGTGTACACATGATCGCCTCGACCGCCATTTGAGTACCGTTGCGCCAACCGTCCACCTCTATTGTGGCCTTAAGATCTCCCTCAAGGCGCAGATAGGGAATCATGTAGTCTGTTCGTTTTGTGATTGTTGACGCTATACTACTATGGTCGTATGGTCGGCGCTCAAGCTGCCCCGAGGCACAGGGCATGGTTGCAGTTGTTAACGCTATGTTCTTTGCTACCAGGCATACAGGTGGAATGTGCGGAATGGCATACAGTGCAGCCGTCGGGGTTGTTTTCAGGGCTACCGTAATGCTAAGCATTGATAGTCTACCTACCGCTCCTAATTTTTTGAGGTAGGTTGTTTTTTGTGTGGCTTTCCACCAAACAAGGACTCCATAGTATAGAATAGGGCTTACAATCGCTGTAAAAACCCAATGAAAAAGAGATGGAGATAAGCCCCACGTACACCTCAGCATTCTTTTACATGCATAACGTGCCGTCGAGGCGTTCTTCACCCTCTCCTCCACGTTGAGCTTCCATGAAAGCTTACTGTGTATTTCCCCTGTAGGGTCACCCTCCTAACTTAGGCCTGGTCCAATTTGGGACCTTGTACCTCTTTGTAAACAATACCATATCCGTCTTCTCCGCATTGACTTTTAACCCGACATTTGATGCCCAGGTATGAATATCCCGAAGCGCCCGATCCATCAAAGAGCTAATCATTGGAAGGCACTTTCCACTTATGACAATTGCAACGTCATCTGCGTAAGCCGTAAGTTTCACGGGTCCCTCATCGAATCGCCTGAGCAGTTGTTTGATGTCCAGAGTCCACAGCAGAGGTGATAGCACCCCTCCCTGCGGCGTGCCCCTGTCCACTGATCTCGTGGCCTCGTACAATCCCCATTGTGATTTAAGCTTCCTGCAATTTAACATGCAGTCGATCCATCTAGTTAAGGCTGGATGTACTTTAATGTAATTAAGACCATCCATAATCGCCAGTTTAGAAACATTATTGAAAGCCCCGGCAATGTCTAAGAAGACTCCTAGATCATATTCCTTATACTCCAAAGGCTTTCTCTATGCTTATTACCACCCTAGCAATGCGGTGTCTACCGACTTGCCTTTGGTGTACGCATGTTGTGTTGTGGAGAGCAGCTTTTCATCCACGTTGGACTTTATGTACACACCTATCAGCCTCTCAAAGGTTTTGAGCAGAAATGATGTTAAGCTAATGGGTCTTTAGCCTTTGGGATACACGTGACCGATCTTCCCCGCCTTTGGTAGGAAAGCCACATGAGCAGTTCTCCAAGAGTGCGGTACATGATTCAGTCTTATGCACCCATCGAATATTATTTTAAGCCATTCCACGACCGCTCTACTTGAAACTTGTATCATGGCCGGGAATATACCATTTGGGGCCGGCGATTTAAACTTGGAAAACGTCTTCACTGCCCATTCGATCATTGTATCGGTCACCAAGCCCGGCACTACCCGCTCTGTGGTCGAAGTTTGAGTGCTGTCTGCTGGCTCTTCTAAACCATCATCCGATGGGAAATGTGTATCGAAAAGCACCTAAAGGGTTTCCTCACTATTACTTGACCCTTTCCCGTTCTCTTTCTTTATTAGTCCCTGGACTATGTTTCCCCTTGCTGGGACTTTTTTCAAGCGTAGTGTTTCGCTGGAGCCGCTCTATGTCCATAGAGAAACTTTTCCATGAGATTCTCTTCGCACTGGAAATTTCATGCTTGTAGATCCTCAGTAGATCCCTGTACTCGTCCCGACTAGTGATGGACGATATGGCGATTTTGAGCTATCAGTGAAAATAGATATGGCTATTTTTGAATCGCGGCTAGTTTTTATAGCTATAGCGATCGCTTTATTTTAAAAAGCGATTCTATACAGCAGATATGATGGGGCGATACAGCGATTTTGAGCTATCAGTGAGTATAGATATGGCTATTTCTTACAGCTATGGCGATCGCTTTAATTTTTCTTTAATAAGCGGCGGCCACCGTGGTGTGATGGTAGCGTGCTCCGCCTATCACACCGTATGCCTTGGGTTCGCACCCCGGGCAAAGCAACATCAAAATTTTAGAAATAAGGTTTTTCAATTAGAAGAAAATTTTTCTAAGCGGGGTCGCCCTTCGGTAGTGTTTGGCAAGCGCTCCGGGTGTATTTCTGCCATGAAAAGCTCTCAGTGAAAACTCATCTGCCTCGCAGATGCCGTTCGGAGTCGGCATAAAACATGTAGGTCCCGTCCGGCCAATTTGGAGGGAAAATCAAGAGGAGCACGACGCAAATTGGAAGAGAAGCTCGACCTTAGATCTCTTCGGAGGTTATCGCGCCTTACATTTATTTTTTATTTAAGCGAATCTGCAATGGATATAAAAAATGAATGTTTAAGTTTGTTTACCGGAGTAGATTGAATGTTATACATTAATTTAATTTAGTATATATGAACCAAAATTGGAATAAAAAGAAAAAAATATGTACCTTTTATTGTAAACTGATGTAATGTGAAATTCTAATTTTCTGTGATGTTATGATATATATTATTAACTGGCTGACGGCAATATGTTCAAACTCGTATTACACTCAATGAGACGAAACTAGCTGAAGTAGATGTCTATGCATCTTTGTTTTATAAATTATGCTAATTGAAAATGCTTTGATTTTTAAATGTAAGATGAATCAACCCGAAATAAATCTGTATATGTAACACCATAAAAACATGATTTATTTACTGTATTATACTACACCGATGCATAATATTTGTATAGTAAAGTGAATAAATTTTTAATGAAAAATACAGAGCAAAAATATAGCAAATTCTTTAAACTGTTATAAAAATATTCTTTAGCAGAAAATTAGCCACCCACTTCAGTGCGCTAGAAATTAGCCGGAGAATTCAACCATATGACAAAGCTTGAATTGCTTTCTCCCAAAAAAATTTAATTTTGAGTTAATCTGTTTACAATAACACGATTGATATATGTTTCTATAATTCTTTCATTTTTCCATCAAAAACACAAATTTTATAAAACTATTAACGGCTACAGCCTAGAAGTATTAACTTATGAATAACACATGCATTAGTTTCGGTAACGTTTTACAAGACGGAGCACCACCTAATTTTTATCGAAATTTATCAAAGGTCGTATCAAAAGACGCGTCTCGACCTCCGTTTTAAGAATCCGAAAGCCAAATTTAATTTTTATTTCTGTCAAAAGATATAAGCAAAAAATCGGTTCAAATTTCCATGTGGTTGTTGTTTTTTGCCACATTTGGTGTACACACACATACTATGTGTATCTATGCAAAAAAATTGTGGATCGGGTCCCATATTTCGGACCCTCCCAGGGTCGTTTTACGGTTTTTTGTAAATAACTTTTGACTGAAATAAAATTTTTGATTTTCACTTTCCGATTCTTAAAACGGACGCGTCTTTTGATACCACCTTTGAGAAATTTCGATAAAAATTAGGTGGTGCACCGTCTTGTAAAACGTTACCTTAGTTTCATGTCCGCATCAGTTTTAGCAATCGTAAAATAGGCAATTTTTTTTTGTTTAAGCCAACCTTATTTCCATACCCTCCTGTGTTTGCGATTCTTTTAAATTTTTATCGTATTCTGTTTCTAGGCGCACAAGTGGACCAAAAACTTTCTCGTATTGATAATAATCTTCATAACGCAATATCACTTATGATGATTCAGTATCTATACCTGGCGTCTCTAAATCCTGAAATGTTGCATCAATATTTTCCTTCCATAATTCCTCCAATTTGTTTATTTGTGTTGCTGATATTTGTCGTGCACGCAGCTGCTCTTGCTCGGTAGGCACCTTAACCAACCACGACAAAAACGAACGATCAGTTATAAGTGGCTTCCATTGTTCTTGATCCCAACTCATATCTTTTCAAAGAGTTTTGCGCTGCACATGGTTGATTAAAATTTAAATTTATTCGTTTAAATAGATACAGTTTTTAATATTTACTCCATTTTCAGCTTACCGGCATAACAACACTACAACAGAATCAGCCTGTGCTGGAATGAATCCTAATACAAATAAATTACGTACGCCACACGAGTAACATTTTAGGACTGTATATCCAAGTGGACCCTCAGAATGTAGGGTGACTTCCCTATGTTTAGCCTCACCGAATGATTAAAAATTTGGGATCCAGATGTGCTTCCATTTTTTGCAATTATTGCACATCACTTCTTCGTCGAAATTGTTGTTGCACAAGTTTGCTTTGTTCCATTCGCCGTTTCCACAATTTCTCTGCACAAAAAGCAGCCCTTATTACCACCCTCTGTAGACGAGAATTTTTTTTCGTTGTGCAGTTCTTAAGACAACTATCCCGATTTTCCATAATAGCTGGTAAACTTTTGTAAAGGTATATTCTTTTCAATTTTCGAGAAAATTATTCCTTTTTGTATCTAATAAACTTTTGTACTCAGTCGGAAAGTAAAGCGCACAGATGAGTAGTGATGAACGATATTTCACTATCGATGATTGCATCGCCGCTATCACTATTAGTATTAGAATTTCATGCTGAAGGAAAATCGCCAATCGCTATTGGCGATATTCTGCCAGAGGTGATTGTCATTCAAAAGAATCGAATGAAGGAAAATCGCCAATCACTGATATATTTGGATTGCAATAGCTATTAGCGATTTGTCAATAGCGGCGATGCAATCACCAATAGCGAAATATCGTGCCATCACTAGTCCCGACACGCTTCGCTTTCCGCGGTCTTTGCTAATTTAATCATTTATTTTACCTGTCTTAGAAGACTCAGCTCATTGCTCCACCATGGCGCCTTTGCTTTTCCTCCGAAGTTAATTCCGGCAAAACCAAATTTAAAAATGTTAAAAAGGTACAAAAGCCTAGTATATGTGAAGAATCAAACCCCTTGGGCGCCTGCCGAAGTAATTACCGGCAATAAGAAAGAAAAATGTATAGAAAAGTGTAAAATATGTAAAAAATAAAAATAATGAAACAAATTTTGAAACATTAAATATAAAAATGCAAGACGAGAAGCTCTCGGGATTTCAAACTCATATAAAAGAAAAAATTGCTAAAACACATTCAAGAATGATTAAAAGCTTTCCGTTTATGACAAACGTAAAAGCTGAAATAAGAACTAAAAATGTTGAACCCATATGGAGTTGGCAATGCTTTGTCAGTAAATTTATTCGTTAATAAAGAAATTAACAAAGTGTTGAATGAAAACATAATAAGGCCTAGTAAAAGCCCATATAGCTCACCGATATAATTTTTCAAAGAGCAATGGATGATATATTGCGTGAACATATGGAAAGATTTGCTATGCTTACATGGATGGCAAAATTATATTTTCAGAAAATATAACACATTTGTGAGATTTGGAAATGATAACAGAAGTGTTGGGAAAAGCAAACATGAAAATTTCACTTGAAAAGTCGAAATTTTTGAAAGGGAAATAGAGTTTTTAGGATATATAATAGCACAAAATCATATTAAAAAAAACCCAAGAAAGTAAAATTTTCCAATACCTGAAAATTTGCGAGAACTAAGAGGATTTTTGGGAATTGCAGGATATTATCGTAAGTTTGTTAAAGTTTTTGCAACAATAGCAAAATCACTGAGTAGATATCTATCCGGAGAGAATGGAATACAAGCACTGAGTAAATTAAAAAAACATTTGGCGTCAGAGATGGAATTGACGCAACCAGATTATTCAAAGGTTTTTGTTCTTACTACCAATGCCTCTAATGTAGCAATAGGCGCTGTGCTCTCACAGGAGGGTAGAAACTCTTAATAAAACAGAAAGAAATTATGCAACAAATGCAAACGAATTATTTGCCATTATTTGGGCATTGTTTTATTTATTTATTTTATTTTTTTATTTGGGCATTGAAGACTCTTAGAAATTATTTATATGGTGTCACTAATCTAGAAATTCATACTGATCATCAACCATTGACATTTGCTTTGTCACCTCGTAACCTGAAAAGATGGCATGCATTTATAGAGGAGTTTGCTCCAAAATTTATTTATAGGCCTGGTAGAACCAACGTTTTGGCAGACGCATTGTCACGTCTTGAATTAAACAATATGTCCGATGATCCACAGGATTCACAGAGTAACGAATCACAACATTCCGCACAAAGTAGTGAGAGTATTAGAATACAAGAAACCTGTAAACGAATTTAAACAACAGATAATCCTGTATAGAAACAGATTTACAATTCACGAATTGAAAATTTCGGAAATAAAAGGCATATAATAGAATATGATACAGTTGAAAATTTGCTAACCATTTTGAAGGAATTTATTCAACCAAAATTGGTGACTGCAATTCACTCTACAATAGAGGATTTATATGAAACCCAAGGACCCCTAAAACAAACCTTTCAAAACAAATTTGTTTATACAACTCTCTTTCCAATGTATATTATTAATAGAGAGGATCAGTCTGGAATAATTGAACAAACTCATAATAGAGCTCATCGTAGCTTTAATGAAAATATAAAACAACTAGAAAAATTGTACTACTGGCCAGAAATGAATAAAAAAAAAATGAAAGAATACATTCGTAATTGCCCAATATGCAACAAAAATAAATATGATGGACATCCAAAAAGAATACCAATAGGCAAAGCCCCAGTTCCAGAAGCAGAAAGAGAACAGCTTCATTTAGATATTATTTACGCACAGAAGTTAAAATGTATACATGTGTATATGCTTATTCTAAATTTTTAGTAATAAAACATATATATGGTAAATCTAATATTTAGGAAAAGGTTTTAGAATTACTGCAAACTTTTACGGATGTTAAACGAATAACTTTGGATAATGAACCAAGTTTCACAACGCCAACATTTAAATCTTTGATGCAACGATTGAATGTCGAAATTTATTTTTGTGACGCGCGACACAGTACAACAAATGGGCAAATAGAAATAGTCCATTCGACAATAATAGAAATAGCTAGATAGAAAGCACAGGATAAAATGCTAACAACTCAAAATAAGGATAGATTTGAAAACCAATATTGCCCAGGGAAAATTATTTATGAAAAAAATATAGGAGAAAGATACAAGCTGAAACCTAGATATAAAAAACACCACGTTAAGGAAAATTTAGAAAATAAAATAATAATTAACAATAAAGATAGAATCATACATAAGGATAACATAAAATCATAAATATTCGTAGATATTCAACATGATATTATTCATAATAGCATCCCTACTCGGCTAAATAATCGCCGACATCGTGGATTATACCCGACAAAATTATGTACTGATTGAGAATGAAGATTATGAAGATATTTTTCACATTACAAATTTAATATATTTAGGCCCGGTTTTTCAGTACTTGGTTAAGCTAAGCTTAAACTAAGTTTGCTTAAACTCTAGTCAAATTTAAACTCCAGTTAAACTACTGATCAATTTTTCAGTCACAGTTTAAGGTCGCCTTTGGGGGGAAAAAATCTCCAGCGAAATATACCTATATCTAGTTCCGGAAGTGATATCCAACATCATTATTTAATTATTCTTAAACCAGATAATTCTCGCGTTGATATCCAACTTCATTCTCCAATTACTATCCAATTGAAAATACTATGAAAAATTTTGTAAAATAAAAAGTTTTCGAGTTATTTCCAACGCCATTCATATTTTCCAATTATTATCCTAATTTCAAGAGATTTTGAGAAATGTACAGTTCTCAAATGAATATTCAACACATTTCTCCAGTTCATATCCTACATTGCATATCGAGCTGAGGTGGAATTGAATAAAATCTCCAAGGCACCAGCAAAACCAACAGCTGTTTATTGTGAGATATAAACATCTGGTTGATAGCAGTAATGAAGCGTAATTAATCAAAAATAAATTATGTAGACGGCCGCCATGGTGTGATGGTAGTGTGCTCCGCCTACCACACCGAAGATCCTGGGTTCACGCCCCGGGCAAAGCAACAACATAATTTTAGAAACAAGGTTTTTAAATTAGTAGAACATTTTTCTGAGCGGGATCGCCCCTCGGCAGTATTTGGCAAGCACCCAGATTGTATTTGTGCCATGAAAAGCTCTCAGTGAAAACTAATCTGCCTTGCAGATGCCGTTCGGAGTCGGCATAAAACAAATAGGTCCCGTCCCGCCCATTCGTAGGAAAAATTAAAAGGAGCGCGACGCAAATTGGAAGAGAAACTCGGCCTAAAATCTCTTCGGAGGCTATCGCGCCTCACGTTGATTTATTTTTTAAACTATATATTTTTAATTTTATTTTCGTGAAAATACTGTAGTATGGAATCTTACATTTGAGTCCAGTTAGAGAATCACAAAGTGTTAACTAGATTTTTTCAACTTAAGTAAGTTGAGCCACTGTTTCGAAACAATTCTTGAGATTTTAGAAGTATGCATAGGAGCACTAATGGTACTCAAGCCTAAATGCTTGTTGGGTATATTCAACGCCATTTCCAACGAACGCAAATAACTGATAGGTTAACTAGATTTTAACCCTGTCAGATCGGCCACTTAAGCTTAGCTTAAACTTCAGTCAAAGTATGCTGAAAAATTGCAGAATAAGTTTAAGCGTACTTTAACTGACAACTTGTACTAAAAAACCGGGCCTTAGAGGAAATTATTTTAGGTAGAAAAGAGGGATAAAGGAGTTGGGAACACTTTGGAAATGGATAGCAGGAACTCCTGACCATGATGATTTTATAAAAATTAATGACAAACTGAATGAATTAGTTGAAAGTAATAATAAACAGTTTACTACAAATTCAAAAATGTTTAAAGTAATCAAAGAATTGACAAATACAGTAAATAAAATGAAAGGACACATTTGCTAGAGCATTAAAAATTAGATACATTAAACAGGAACTTCAAAATTTAACAAATACCATCACTTTCGGAAAAATAGGAATTTTAAACCCAGTAATCCTTCACTTATTTGAATTGAAAAACATAACAAAACATCAACATGGTTTGATGTCAATTACAGATTTAATGGATATATTAGAATTCAAAATAGTTCAAAAAACAGATATAATTGTACTATATATAAAATATCCGAAAATAAAATTTACTTGTTAATATTACGAAGCTAGAGCTATAGCACAGATAGACGGTAAGCTCATAAAAGATAAAAATTTTATAAATTTTAATAATGAGTTTTTAATGTACAAGATTGTAAAATGGAAATTACAAGTACTTATTTTAAAATAAACAAAAAATCACATGTTTATCGGAACTTTTAAATGGAAAACAAGGAAAATGTAAGAAAATTAAGGAACAAAATAATAAAATTGTAATAATTACGCAGGGAGTTATATTAATTTCATGCGTTCAATTATGTTCAGAATCAAAATTTAACAGGAACATACTTAATTATTTTCGAAAATCAAACAATAATTAATAACAAAACTTATGTTAATGTTGAAACAAAAATATGGAATTATTTAAAACATAATAACGTAAATAATTTTGAAATAGTTTTGTAGAATATATTGAATCAACTAATAAACAACTTAAATTTGAAATTATAAATCTTTTAACTAAGAGAAATGGAGATATCAAAAGCATTCATTTTTTTGTATATTTTTGTGGCTTTTTGCATGATTCTGATAATTTACCTCTGTGGAATGTTGCAGAAATCAGGTAAAATTAAAAAGAAAAACGTAAATTCAGAATTGCAGCATATGACTTATAATATCATTTTGGAGAAAATAAATAATATAACTGAATCCGGAAAGATTCATCTTAGAGACGGCAGCCTCCACACACAAACCTTACCGTAACTGTAAACAAAATTGGTATTTTCAACCAATTCATGCTGCGAACTGAAATCGCATTTTAAATAAACACAAGTTCGCCCTTTTTTATTACAGCTGAAATTATTAAAGAATTTGATCTTGAATCAATGATTCATGTTACTAAAGAATGGTATTGTAATTCATAGTGGAAAGGTGCCAGCACGACCACAGTCACTACCATCGTCCTCAATAATGCATTGCAATGAACTAGTCAAGTACTATCAACCGGCAATCGAGGACGCGCTCGTGGATATATTTATTTACATATATTCGACTATCTTTTTCTATACCAACTTTGTGGAAAGTAAACTATTGAAAATTATTAATTACATTTGAAGATCAAAAGTCCTTTTTTTTTATAAAGTTAACCTGTAAAGTGCAGGGTGAATAATTGAAGAAGAAAGTAAACCTATAAAAACCTATAAACTCTTTTTATTCAAGAAAGAAGTGAAGAGTGTAGTGAAGAGAGACCAAGTGAGTATTTACTTGTTGTCTTAAGAATACAAAGTATCCTGCTTTGTTTACTTGATCGAATATTAGCGCAACTATTCATATGTAGCTTAATTAAAGTCTTGATGAATTTCCTATCAAAAAGAAATTAATATCTTTGTTTCAAGGCTAATGTATTTCACAATATGGTGAAATTAATATAAGCTGATATTGTAAATAAGAATAAATTCAAATATAGTTTTTAGTTTTTGAGCAACCTCCAACCAGCTTGTATAAACTCGGCCTCATGGCCTAAAATAGAATAACCGTAACTTGTATGTACATATGCATACTTCCAGCAGTGGTGGTGAATTTGGAATCACTTGCTTTGCTGATCTCCGTGCATACAATTGTTGTTGTTATTGTACCAATAGAATTCACCATGCTTACATTCTTTGCATGATGGCCATTTTAAGTTCTTTGACTTCAGTACTTATGTATGAACTATTCTACATCAGCGTGTACCTGACTTGTATATGTATAATATTTTGAGTGCGAAATGAAAATATTTAATTGAGTGCAATTATTCTACTGTGACAAATATTAGCAACACTAAGGGATACTATCATCTCTAAGCCGATACTAAGCAGTGACTTGTATGCACATCAACAAATCAATCATTATGTCTACCCATATGTCCACACAAGCAGCGGAGAGAAACGCACAAACACATGCATATATCTGAGATACTCCCAAAAGTAGGCAATCATCGGTGGAACAATCATTATGTCTACACATATGTACGTACACGCAGCGGAGAGAAACGCACAAACTCATGCATATATCTTATCTGAGATGCTCACAAAAGTAGGCAATCATTTGTGCAAGTATCACTTGCATATGAGAAGCTATAAACGTGCATCTGTAGTTAAAGCTGGTAATTTTATAGCTGGTAAATTCTAGAAACCCGTTATTGAATATTGGAGTTATTTATTCAACAGTTTAGTGATTCGAACGTTAGTAGAAGGTTGCAAATAAACGGAATTGCACTAAATTCGTACAGTTGGTGTCAGAAGAGGAATTTTTGAATAAATTCCGAAGATTTCGAAAACAACTTGGACATGGCAAAGTTGAGTGAATTGAGGATCCAGCAACTGAAGAAGGAGTTGGAGAGCCGTGGATTGAATACAACCGGCAATAAACTCGAACTTCACGTACGGCTACGAGACGCTATGGAGACGGAAGGCATTAATGTGGACGATGGTGTCTTTCATCCTGATGGGGACGAGACAAACATCACAGGCAGTTACCAGCACAGACTTGAACGTGATATTGGCTGCAATATCTGCACAAACATCGACAGTGGCATCACAACTGGAATCGCAGGAGAACCGTATAACAGCCAAGATTGAAGCAAGGGGAAAACACATATTTCATCACAGCTGGAAGAACAAGAGGCATATATGGCCTCCCAACTGGAATCACAGGAGATACGAAAAGAAGCACGTTTTTCAGAAATGTCGTCACAAATAACATCGAAGATTGAAGCACAAGAAACGCTTATTTTAGAAATGTCGACACAGATTACATCCAAGATGGAAGCACAACAGGAGCCTTATCATAGCAGGTGGCACAAATGTCTTCGCAGTTAGAAGCACAGAATACAAAAATTGTACAAAATGGATGCCGAGATAGAAGCTTTGAGAGATCGTATACAGGAGTTGCAAATAAATCGCCCAGCAGTTTACCTTTGGATAAAGACACCATCCTTTGACGGTTCTGTTCCTTTCCACGTCTTTAAGCTACAGTTTGAGAAGAACGCAGCAGTGAACAACTGGAATGCTGAAGATAAAGTTGCAGCTCTATTCGTAGCATTGAAGGGACCAGCAGCCGAAATCCTACAGACGATTCCCGAAGGAGAGCGGAACAACTATGAAGCATTGATAGAACGACGTTACGGAAGCGAGCACAGGAAACAAATCTACCAAATAGAATTGCAGGAGTTTGCTTCGGACATTGAAAGATTGGCTCATCTTGCAAATGCGGACGCACGCGTGGAATACACTGAAAGGGTAAAGTTTCAGAGCTTTATAAATGGCATACGGGACGTCGAAACGAAGCGAGCCACATACGCGAACCCAAAGCAAACATTTGGTGAAACCGTATCCCATGCATTGACTCAGGAAACGGCATCACTATTGAGTAAACCAGCATACAAAGCTCATCGTGTGGAAGTAGAAAGGCCAGAGTGGATAGACACAATTTTGGAAGCACTGAAGGGATCACAACAGAAAAATGCGGGAGTTATGAAAGGTTTCAAGTGCGGCAACCCAGTTCACATTGCACGTCATTGCAACACCGGTCCTAATACTTCCAACAATGTGGGTGGCCGTAAACGCAGAGCTGAGGGAGATGAGCAAATCTCCAAGTCCACTCAATCGTTAAACTAAAGAGAGTCAGCCGCAAGGGGCGACAGCTGGCTCCCTCAATTGAATGCCCCATAATCTCTATCTCGCAAATTGGAAGAAGGTCAAACAATGTTACTGTCAGAGGGCATGTAGATGGAAAGGAACGTTTACTGACTGTAGATACGGGTGCATCTCATTCCATCATTCGAGCGGATTTAGTCAACAAGAAGATAAGAGCATTGCATGGAGCAAGATTGCGTACAGCAAACAGAAGACACCACGGTTCTAGCGGAAGTAGCATGTGAAGTCGCAATTGGGAACGTCACGGTAGTATACAATTTTATAGTGGCAGAGATTGTTGATGAAATCATAATTGGAGTGGACTTCTTAATCTACCAGGGAATCAAGATCAACATGTAAAGCAAGACGATGCGATATAAGAACATGGATGTACCACTTAATTTCAGCTACGAGAGGCTACAGCAGTAAACGAGTGCTGGTGGAAGATAGTCAGCAAATACCACCAAAAGCAGTCATCTGGGCAAAGGTTGATGGAGATTGTGGGTTGTCGAAGCAGCAAACAAATCAGCACCGAACATACTTGTAGGAAAAACCCTGGCTATGACAAGCCAAGGTTCAAGATGGACGTATTCCGGTAAGAGTACTCAATGAGTTCAAGTCACCACGCAAACTGACCAAAGGAAGATGCCAAGAGGCTGAAGTAATTATTATTTGTGAACAGCTCCAGGAACACGTTTAATCTAGTAATGCTGATCTTTCAAATGACATCACGGCATGGACGGAGGGGCTAGAGGAAGATTATCAGAGTAAGGCAAAGCAACTGCTCCTAAAGTACGCAAACATATTTGACCAGGATGGTACCAAACCAGGCCGCACCAATGTTGTGAAACATCAAATTGACACTGGAGACGCGAGGCCGATACGTCAAGCTCCTCGTAGTGTTCCACTGGCGAAGCGGGAAGTTGTGAGTCAAATCGTACAAGAAATGAGTGACAGCGGCGTCATCGAACCATCAGCTAGTCCATGGAGCTCACCTGTGGTACTTTTGAAGAAGAAGGATGGGAAAATGAGGTTTTGCGTGGACTACCGCAAGTTGAACGACGGCACAAAAAAGGATAGCTACCCATTGCCAAGAATTTACGACACCCTGGACTCGCCCTCTGGTACGAAATGGTTTTCCACATTGGACTTGAAAAGTGGCTACTGGCAAGTGGAGGTGAAGGAGGAAGACGAAGAGAAAACAGCCTTCAGCGTCGGAGATGGTCTTTGGCAATTTAAAGTTATGCCTTTTGGACTTCGTAATGCACCAGCTACTTTTGAGAGACTCATGGATCAAGTATTGAAAGAACTACATTGGAAAATATGCTTGGTGTACCTGGAAGACATCATCGTATTGGGCAAGAACTTTGATAAACATCTTAAAAACGTGGAGGAAGTTTTGCAGAGAATAGCTGGCGCTGGTCTGAAACAAAGTCCCAGAAAGTGTGCACTGTTTAAAAAGGAAGTAAATTATTTGGGTCACAAGGTAACGACAGAGGGCATCTGTACTGCGAATGAAAAGATAGAGGCAGTAAAGGATTGGCCCACTGAACCTGCATGAATTGAGAAGTTTCCTTGGGTTGTGCACATATTACCGCCGATTTGTACCAAACTTTTCCAGCGTAGCCCATAGCCTCCATGAGCCTACAAGAAAAAATAAATCTTTTGAATGGAAGAAGGAGCAAGAGGTGGCTTTCCAAACATTGAAGGAGCCTTTGTGCACTGCCCCAATGTTGGGATATCCGATTCCCGGAGCAACATTTATTCTAGATACAGATGCGAGTAGATATGCTATAGGAGGCAGGAGGTCGATGGACAGGAAAAGGTAGTTTCATTTTACAGCCGTTCAATTGGAAAACCAGAGAGGAACTACTGTTCCGGGAAATGTGTAAATCATTGGGCATTCGAAAAACACGGACAATTGCATTGCATCCTCAGTCCGATGGTATGGTGGAACGTTTCAATAGAACCTTGGAGGAGCATTTAAGGAAAGTAGTAGACAAGTACCATAAGGAGTGTGATACACACATATCATTATTCTTGATGGCTTACCGATCGGCAGTGCATGAGACAACTCCCGCAAAGGAAATGTTTGGCAATGATCTTCGACTGCCAGCTGATTTGAAGTTTGGGCTAGATGCCGATGCGGAGATAAATGTCAAGAAATCCACTGGTGTCTTGGAAGAAGAGCTGGGAGAGATACACGATCTTGTAAGGCAACGAGCAAATATTATGAGTGACAAGATGAAAGCCAGATACGATAAAGCAATTAATTCGGAAGGTTTTCGGGAAGGAGATTTGGTGCTGTTATACAACCCACAACGAAAAAAAGGTTTGTCCCCGAAATTGCAGTGTAATTGGGAAGGCCCATACAAAGTTGTAAAACGGATCAACGATGTAGTGTACCGCATACAAACCATTGGGAAACCACGAACGCAAATGAAAGTGGTTCATTTGGAAAGGCTGGCAGCGTTTAGATCGAGAGATTTGTCTGATCTCGACGATCAGATTTAGATGGAGGGCAGTGTGACGAATATTAGCAATACTAAAGGATACTATCATCTCTAAGCCGATACTAAGCAGTGACTTGTATGCGCATCAACAAATCAATCATTTTGCCTACCCATATGTCCATACAAGCAGCTGAGAGAAACGCACAAAAACATGAACATATCTGAGATGCTCCCAAAAGTAGGCAATCATCGGTGGAACAATCATTATGTCTACACATATGTACGTACACGCAGCGGAGAGAAACGCACAAACACATTCATATGTCTTATCTGCGATGCTCACAAAAGTAGGCAATCATTTGTGCAAGTATCACTCACATATACACGCGCATATGTGAAGCTATAAACGTGCATATGTAGTTAAAGCTGGTAATTGTATAGCTGGTAAATTCTAGAAACGCCTAGAAGTATGCGAACGAGGAAATCGAAGAGTATAAAAGAGCGCAAGCTGAGGTATCAGTAACCAGTTTGATTAAAGCACGCTATCTGTTGAGAAGTAGAAGTGTTATTGTGAAGTACTTTAATAAATGCCATTTTGCATTATTGAATAGTGGAGTTATTTATTCAACAGTTTAGTGATTCAAACGTTAGTAGAAGGTTGCAAATAAGCGGAATTGCACTAAGATCGTTACAATATATTCAATTTGCGTACATACGTATGTTTTTATGATTTTTAATTCAATTTATATGTAATTCATTGTTTCAAATATGTACATATGTTGTGAGGATTCAAGAAGCCCTCAACTTTTGGGGTCCTCACATACTTTACATTCAAAGGCGGAACGAGGCCGAGACAAACTACACATATGGAGTTTATTGCACAATTTAGAACTTATATTCAGTATATTATAGGAAAAGAGAATAGATATCTGACAGATTATGTCGAGCTTTTGAAGTCGAAGCCAATAAAAATACAGAATTAAATTTTAAAATGTTGCAAATTGAACAAGAACAAGACCATGAATTAAATGAGTTCAAATCTTCAGATACATCGCATAATTCTAAATTTTTCAAAGTTCCATTTGCTAAAATTTAATATTTGGTGCGAAATTACATTTGTACCGAACAGTTTACGAATGACAGTGTTTAATATGCTACATAGGAAATTAACATTTGGTCAAGGTACATCCTGTATTAAATGTCAAAAATCTAAAGTAAATCATCATACTAAATATCCAGTAATAAAAATTCCGATTCCTAAGAAAAGATTTGATCATACCCATTTAGATATTGATGGACCTCTGCCTAGGTGGAAAACACATCGTCATAATTTAACAATAATTGATAGGTTTACTCGTTGGACAGAGGCTTAGCCATTTCAGCAAAAATAATAGCAAACAAATTTGTAAGAGAATATGTTTCGCAGTTTGGAGTTCCTTTACAAATCACAACTGATCAAGGTGCGCAATTTACGTCAAAGTTGTTTCCAGAATTGGCAAAATTGATTGGGAGTCATCATATCACAACTTCTGCATATCAGTCTCAAGGAAATGGTATGGCAGAACGGTTGTATAGACAGGTAAAAGCATCGATTAAAGCAAGAAATGAAGTCAGTAATTGGTATGATGAGCTTCCGGTAATACTTTTGGGTTTACGATCGTATACTTAGATGGAAAGCATTCAGCTACGTAATCGGAAATGGTGAATGGACAAAATTTACGCCTTCCCGACGAGCTAGTATTTCCTTCTCATGAAAATGTTTCTTCTACAGATATTTTAGGTAGTTTACTAGAAAAATTTAAATGCTTTAGTTCAAACATAAGACAGGATCAAAATTCTGATACTGGTTTTTATATTCCATAATATTTAGAAGACTGCAAATATGTTTTTATTCGTGTTATTAATAATAACAATTTGTAGCAACCATTTGAAGAACCAAATAAAGTTGGGGAGAGGGATAAAAAATATTATAAAAGGCGCGTTCTATTCTAAGCAAGCATGAAAAGAACGCTCGGATAAAATTTCCCTGCATGTATTTAACAACACTGGTAACATTTCATCTGTCAAAATCATCTGTTGTTTATTATTGACGTTTTCTTTGTTTGTTAAGCGCGAAAATTAAAACATTTTTGTAAATTATCAATATTTGTTGTGTTTTGAACACCTATCTTGGCGCTTTTTTTTATATTGTCGTTGTAAAACTCGTGATATTTGCAATACAACATTTTTGAAAACAAAGCAAAATGAGTGATTTGGAAAACTATTTGGTAAATTACTAATTAATTAAAGAAATTAGAAAGGAATAAGGTGTAGTGATCTTTCAGATTGGATCTCTTCTCTTGGATGACCAGAGTGAATTGCGTGACACTCAAAGCTCAATGCGCAAGTTACGTCTTTAAGTTAGACGTTGGGCAGGGTACTACTTACGGTTTGATCGGCACTAAACAAGAACGATACTTTAGTTTCGATATTATTTAAAATTCTATATTTAATATTGGTTACTCATTATAGTTGTAAAAATGATTTATTTCGCATTATTATTTCCACAAATTTTATTTGTTCTTCAGATTTGAAGGATTATATTTCAATTCCTTTCACTCGACCGAGATGGACAGGTCGTCTTAATTTCCGGGCAACAACTGCCTCTTCAATATTTCTCAACCTTTTGCTTAACATAAATACCTAAGGCATCTTTCCGATGCACATACATAATTACTTATTTACAAAGCTCACTCAACAATTCACATATTCCCACATATGTACTTTGGCTACAACATAGTTTCAGTCAGCATTATTATTTATTATACTTATTGGGGTATCTCATTTAATTCAGGAATGTTTTGCATTCCCGAATGTTGACACCAATAAGTATGTCAGTTTGTATATCTGTATGCCTCTGTAGAACAACATAAGCAGAGTCATCAACTGAATTGGTTTCTATTAATGTATGTATGGTTGTTCATTTGTATGCTTCCAAAGTGGAACCATACACAAAGCCCAGTTTAGCTGGTTGCAACAAAGTATCTTATTTACTTTATTTATTGTGTGGGTGGCCTGATGTGGAATGCTGAGCAAGCATTACTTAAAACAACTAAGTTTTTATTTTGGGTGAACAAGTATATTTTAAAATATATTTTTAAAATATTCTTGTTTTCCCTTTTTCTTCTTTGCTCCACATAACTCCCCCCCCCCCCCCCCCCCCCCCACCGTTAGAGTTAGGACTCTCCTGAGGCCTTTTATCTAAATTTACAATTTGCTTGGGGGCTGTCTCTACTAACATTATTCCCCCAGCGTTAGGATTAGGCCTTTCTTTATTTTTTTCATTTACAATTTTTATTTTTAATTTTTTTTTACGGAAAAATACCGCCAGCACGGCGATCAGTATTAGCAAGAATATGGCTTTTGTTATATTTATACCATACGAAGCATTTTTATGGTATTTAGTTCTTTAATTTCTTTAAAATTTTCGACATTATTAATTTCCATTTCCTTAAACAGTATGTCCTGTTTTTAGCTCTGATTTAACATTTTTACAGGGTAGTGAAATTTTTCTGCTAACTCTACTTTATTATTTTCAAAAATTTCATTGTCTATTTCAATTTTACAATTTGTGAATGTTATCAAAAAGTTATCTTTCAATACAATTTCTCTATAATCGGAATTTTGGCTTAAGGCCCTTTCATGTGCATTTGCAATCAATAATGTATCATCATCTATGTTAACAATTCTGGTTTTATTATTTCTTTTAAACGGACAATCGTTTTTAAATATGCAGTTTTTGCTTCGTTTCAAATCCTTTAAAGGAGTATCTTTTCTATAATTTAAATGTATTTTTTTTACTGTAATAAAAAAAAAATTAACTCTTTTCCTGCTTCAGGCATCCCCATTATGGGCTGCTGTACTGAACCTATCATCATCATTATCATCGGGGTTTGGGTTAGGTAGATTCGCAAATTGTTGTGGTATTTTTATGTTGGAAGGGTGAACGTTTTGCAACGGGTTAATTCTGAAATATGGTTGATCTTTATGCCTTACTCTTTTATAATTTTTAATTGGCCCCGTTTCCCTATTTTCGGTGTAATCTTCTCTTTCTGAATTATGCTTGGCTATTGTTTTTTCTTTTGCTACCTTAATTCTATCTTGTAATATGGATGGACAAATGCTTTCTTTAGCGAACCTTGGAGAGCACTTGAGAGTTGAGTGATATCGATCATTATAGTTAGCTATAACCATCTGCATCCTGATTTCTGTTGAAAGACTCGTATCATCAATTCCTGTTAATTTTTCCAACAGGGTTGAGTGAAGTCTCTCAATGTCTGTATTACCAGTGTGGTTATTGGGTTTAGTTAAGTGGACCTCAATATTTTCGGCATTTAGATACTGTACTAATTGTTCTGCTCTAAATTCATTATCCAATATAACTTTCCTAGGCTTCCCGAATTTTGCAAATTGTTCCATTAATATGGTCTTCTTTGACCTCCAATTTCTATCAGTAATTCTATATGCTGCTGCACATTTTGTTAATTTGTCTATTGTGGTAACAAACGAATGTTTGCTGAAGTGAAAAATATCTATGTGAACAATTTCATTTTTATCTGTAGGGGTTTCTGTTATACAAAATTTTGGTTTTATAGGCTTCCTATCATATATTATCGGTTGGCACTTCTCAGAGTTATTTATTATTAACTGAACGTGATCCTTAATTATTGTGATACAAAGAGATTTGTCTATGCAGTTCTTCTTCCTGAAAGATATCTGTTGCTCTCTTTGTGCACTTATGAATTCCAGCTTGCTATTAAAGGAGAATATGGATATTAGTAACAATTGAATTTTATCATAATCCCTATCTTCAACTTCAGAAAAAATTCCAACTTTGCCACCCTTAATGTGCCTTTCTAATATTCTTTTTATGGTTACTTCATCATTCATAGGGTCAATTTCTATTATTTTTCTACTTGTATTATTTGGACTTCAGCTTGAGGGCTATATGTCACTATGATTTGAGTCTTGTACTTATTGACAATTTCCTCATTTATAGCAAAATGCTCTAATAATTCTTCCTCGGCCGAATGTATCGTATCCGACATTTCCAAATTTAATTCCTTATCATTATTTTCATTTATCTTTGGTGTATTCTCGATTCGGCTTAAAAAATCTGCTACCACATTATTCCTTCCTTTTACATATTCTATTTCGTAATTGTACTCCTGTAATTTCTGGTGACGTTGCGAAAACTCTTTTCCCTTATATTTATTATTAAGGTATACAATCAGACAGTGGTCAGTGATTATTTAAATTTATTTCCATATATGTATGGTCTAAAATATGTCATTGCATAAATAGGGTTTATATTACACCCTTTTTTCAAGCATTTAATCATTGGATATGCTATTTTTGAATAATCCTTTATAAATTTCCTGTAGTACCCTGTAGCTCTCAAAAAGCTCTTCAGTTGTCTTTCTTTTCTTGGTACTTTTAAATCTAAAATCACTGCACTTTTCTCTTTATTGGGTTTTATACCTTTAGTTAAGTTGTGCCCTAAACATTTGTTTTCTTTCCTTAAGAAACTGCACTTATCCGCTTGAATCTTCAAATTGTGCTTTTGCGACTTTGAAAAAATTTTATCTATGGAGCTCAAATGTTCCTCCAATGAAGTGGAAAATATCAAAATGTCATCCAAATAAACGACACATATTTTATTAATATACTCCCTCAGTATGTCATTCATAAGTCTTTGAAACGTAGCCGGGGCATTTTTCAACCCAAACGGCATTCTAACATACTCGTACAAACCTAATGGTGAAACAAAAGCTGTTTTTTCAATATCCTTAGATGCCATTAAAATCTGATGGTAGCCTTTTGCGAGATCAAGAGTGCTAAAGTACTGTGCTGTGTCCAACTTGTCCAAGATTCCTTCAATATTTGGCAAGGGATACTTATCGTCAATGGTTATCTGATTAAGCCTACGGTAATCAACCACCAAACGAAGCTTCCTATTCCCCGATTTGTCATCTTTCTTTGGCACTATTATAATAGGGGAGCTATACTTACTCCTACTCTTTTGAATTATACCCTGCTTTTCCAGGTCTGTTATTTGCTTAATAGCCTGCGTATTGAAATTCAGAGGGACAGGGGGAGGCAACTATCTCGTTTGCGCCCGTAATATTCCCATTCAATGTATTTGTTGTTATTTTATTCCTCTCAACAACTGGCAAATTATATTCATCAAATGTTTCTCTTTTCATAATACTGATGGTGGATCTCGGATCCACCAATGTCGAAAACTTTTTTTTAAATAGTATTAAAATTATTAATATTTTATTTTCACCACCCGAGGCTAGTTTGTAAAAAACTCGTCATTTGTGTTGGTGTTTTCCACTTGACTCGCAGCATCGACGCCCATGGGTTGAGGCCCATTTGAACGTCTTGTCTGCTGGGAGGTATTTTGCCTGTTATTATTATAATTGTTATTCTGTTGCCGACTACTTACCTTTTGACCATTTTGGGGTCGGCTACCTACCTGCTGACTGTTCTGAGGTCGGTTACTTACCTGTTGGCCACTTTGCCTGTTATACCGACCTGACTCATATCTATCGTTTGTTTGCCAATTATTAGGCTGCCCATTTCTGATATTTGAAAAAAAAATTATTTTGTGAACGCCCGCTATACCTACCTGAATTATTCGCAACCGTACCACCGTTATTATTATTATAGCCGCTGCTATTCTGCCTTGCAAAATTATTATCCTGCCTATACCCACTATTTTGTGGTCGGGAGTTATAATTTTGTGTTCGCTTATTTCTGATATACATTGGATTCAGATTTCCCGAATCCATTCCGATAAAATTACACTAGTCAACAAGAGGAATTACTTTGAAGTATAACTATTTAATTTCGATGTATTATGGCCCCCTAAGTACAAAAACACCAAAAATTTAAAATTCTATGGATACGATTTTTTTTTTCATTTTCTAAAATCACGAATTTTCACAGAGCTCTTTCCATTTATTTTAACATATCTTGGAAATTACTTATTACCGCGAAATTTTCTTCAAGTCTTGATAAGAAATTTTTTTATATGATCGACGGTTATGGAGTTATTCACATAAAAATGTAAAAAAAAATTTTTTTTTTGAAAAATCGAACATTTTTTGTTTTTAAAAAATTCATAAAAAATCGAAGGTTTTAAAATCTTACCATTTTTTTCACGGTCTTAAACATTATAATAAATAAACATTATAAATAATTGAAACCTTGTTTCGTGAAAATACATGAATAAATGCTGGTTTTATTGACAATAAAGTGAAAATACCCAATTTAGCGAAAATTTTACATATCAAGCCTATTATTGTTTTTGACAAACAAATTATTTAGGTATGGCATTTTGCGCAACTTTGTCTTTTTAAAGCTTGCTACGGGCATCGCCAGAAATGAGAAAACTCCATAATGACACTCAAGAAATTTTCCCCGTAAATTTTTCTTAAGGCAAAACGCAGATCATAAGAAGAAATGCCTCATATTGTATGGAAAATTTAAGTTGCCAACGCGGGTTTTCGTAAGAAAGAAGTATGGTTGTTGTTGTTGTTGTAGCGATTAGGTTACTCCGAAGGCTTTGGGGAGTGTTATCGATGTGATGGTCCTTTGTCGGATACAGATCCGATACGCTCCGGTAACACAGCACCATTAAGGTGCTGGCCCGACCATCTCGGGAATGATTTATATGGCCACATTAAACCTTCAGGCCATCCCTCCCTCCCCACCCCCAAGTTCCATGAGGAGCTTGGGGTCGCCAGAGCCTCGTCTGTAAGTGAAACGGGATTCGCCGCTCGAAGGTGAAGTTGACAATTGGGTTGGAGAAGCTATATATTGCGCTACACAACCCCTTGAATCCCAAAGAAGTATGGTCATATATATTTGTTATCAAATATATACAACTTTTTCCTTGGGGCATTTCTTGCGATGTTCTCAGAATGCTTAAATCATGTTATACCTACCTACTGAACATCCCAGCCTGCCATAGCATATGAAGTTCTTTTGAAAACCCCTTTTTACAAACCCTTTCACAGGTAGTGGTTAAAAAATTTACAGACTCATTAGATGCCTGCCCTGTATGGTATATTGTCGCCGATTGTGACAAATTTAAGGGAAAAAAAGATACATACTTTTGTAAATCGAAGTGGCCTGCGACTATTTAAAGTAGTTCATTTAGTTCGTTCAAAGTTATTTAACTAGTATTCCTGATCGCGAAAAGTCAAGTTGTCAACAACAGCAAAAAACTATTAACTGGTTAGTGAATTTTAAAAAAAATGAATAATAACAGTGGAAAATTTGTCTGCAAAAATTACTCGAATATATTTTGTTATGTATGTGATCTTTACACTACAGCAAAAGGGCGTAGAAATTACACTATTCCACCACAAAATTCATATAAGGTTTATTTTAAAATAGATGTTGAGAATTTGAGCCAATATTGGACGCCAAATTCAATTTGTGATAGCTGTATATATATTTTAAAGAAATGGAAATCCTACCCTCAGTAAGTAACAATTACATTGATTAATTAAAAATATTTATGATACTCATTTTTCACAGAGAAAACAAGCAAATTGAAAAACCTATGATGTGGAGAGAAACATGTGATCATGATGCTAACTGTTACTTTTGTTTAAGTAAAAAAAAGGATTTGGAAAACATATGATTTGGTCTTATCCCACGATTTCAGCTGGTGGTTTTACTCTTCCCGTGCTAGATTCAGATGGAGTTCCATGTCCTGAAAATCAACATAATACGTATACTGAAGCTCCTCCATCGCCTATTCCTTCGTCTTCAGAAATCTCCAGCGTATTAGATGGATTTTGCCCAAAGCCTCTGACACAGTCCTTGTTAAACGATCTTATAAGAGACCCAGAGCTTCCAAAAGATAAGTCAGAGCTACTTGCATCCCGTATAAAAGAAAGAAATTTATTAGAAAAACAGGTTACGATAACTACCTATCGTGAGCGACATAAGCCATATGCTTGTTTTTATAATAATATAATAAAGGTATCTTAAATAGCTAAATAAACAAAAATATTAAAAATACGTATTTTCCCTTCATTCACTTAATTGTTAATAATATTACCGTTTATCCATGGATTTTCATGAAATAAAGCTTACCTTATTTGAAATGCTCATAGTTATAATAAAAGTTAATAAAAGTTCTAAGTTTTTGTCGATTGTTCGATTTTTTACGAATTAAAGAAGAAAAAAAAATGGAAATTTTTAATACAAAAAATCGATTTTTTTATAATGCGATGCAAATTACTCTAAAATCAATAAGTATTTAAAAAAATGGTATTTGAACAATTTTAAGGTAATTTCAGTTACGTCTTTAAGTTAGACGTTAGGCAGGGTACTACTTACGGTTTGATCGGCACTAAACAAGAACGACACTTTAGTTTCGATATTATTTAAAATTCTTTATTTAATATTGGTTACTCATTATTTTTGTAAAAATGATTTATATCGTATAAATATTTACACAAATTTTATTTGTTCTTCAGATTTGAATGGTTATCTTTTAATTGCTTTCACTCAACCGAGATGGACAGGTCGTCTTAATTTCCGGGCAACAACTGCCTCTTCAATATTTCTCAATCTTTTGCTTAACCTAAATACATAAGGCATCTTTCCGATGCACATACATAATTACTTATTTACTAAGCTCACTCAACAATTCACATATTCCCACATATGTACTTTGGCTACAACATAGTTGCAGTCAGGATTATTATTTACTATGCTTATTGGGGTATCTCATTTAATTCAGGAATGTTTTGCATTCCCGAATGTTGACACCAATAAGTATGTTAGTTTGTATATCTGTATGCCTCTGTAGGACAACATAAGCAGAGGCATCAACTGCATTGGTTTTTATTAAAGTATGTATGTTTGTTCATTTGTATGCTTCCAAAGTGGAACCATACACAAAGCCCAGTTTAGCTGGTTGCAACAAAGTATCTTATTTACTTTATTAATTGTGTGGGTGGCCTGATGTGGAATGCTGAGCAAGCATTACTTAGAACAACTAAGTTTTTATTTTGGGTGAAAAAGTATATTTTAAAATATATTTTTAAAATATTCTTGTTTTCCCTTTTTCTTCGGTATATGAGGCACTCCACATAACTCCCCCACCGTTAGAGTTAGGACTCTCCTGAGGCCTTTTATCTAAATTTACAATTTGCTTGGGGGCTGTTTCTACTAACATTATTCCCCCAGCGTTAGGATTAGGCCTTTCTTTATTTTTTTCATTTACAATTTTTATTTTTAAGTTTTTCTTGGAAAAATACCGCCACCACGGCGATCAGTATTAGCAAGAATATGGCTATTTATACCATACGAAACTTTTTTATGGTATTTTAATTCTTTAATTTCTTTCAAATTTTCGACATTTTCCCCCCCCCCCCCCCCCCCCCCCCCCCCACCGTTAGAGTTAGGACTCTCCTGAGGCCTTTTATCTAAATTTACAATTTGCTTGGGGGCTGTCTCTACTAACATTATTCCCCCAGCGTTAGGATTAGGCCTTTCTTTATTTTTTTCATTTACAATTTTTATTTTTAAGTTTTTCTTGGAAAAATACCGCCACCACGGCGATCAGTATTAGCAAGAATATGGCTATTTATACCATACGAAACTTTTTTATGGTATTTTAATTCTTTAATTTCTTTCAAATTTTCGACATTTTTAATTTCCATTTCCTTAAACAGTATGTCCTGTTTATATCTCTGATTTAACATTTTTACAAGGTAGTGAAATTTTTCTGCTAACTCTACTTTATTATTTTCAAAAATTTCATTGTCTATTTCAATTTTACAATTTGTGAATGTTATCAATTATCTTTCAACACAATTTCTCTATTATCGCAATTTTGGCTTAAGGCCCTTTCATGTACATTTACAATCAATAATGTATCATCATCTACGTTAACAATTCTAGTTTTATTATTTTTTTTAAACGGACAACCGTTTTTAGATATGCAGTTGTTGCTTCGTTTCAAATCCTTTAAAGGAGTATCTTTTCTATAATTTAAATGTATTTTATTTACTGTAATAAAAAAAAATTTAACTCTTTTCCTGCTTCAGGCATCCCCATTATGGGCTGCTGTACTGAACCTATCATCATCATTATCATCGGGGTTTGGGTTAGGTAGATTCGCAAATTGTTGTGGTATTTTTATGTTGGAAGGGTGAACGTTTTGCAACGGGTTAATTCTGAAATATGGTTGATCTTTATGCCTTACTCTTTTATAATTTTTAATTGGCCCCGTTTCCCTATTTTCGGTGTAATCTTCTCTTTTTGAATTATGCTTGGCTATTGTTTTTTCTTTTGCTACCTTAATTCTATCTTGTAATATGGACGGACAAATGCTTTCTTTAGCGAACCTTGGAGAGCACTTGATAGTTGAGTGATATCGATCATTATAGTTGGCTATAACTATCTGCATCCTCATTTCTGTTGAAAGACTCGTATCATCAATTCCTGTTAGTTTTTCTAACAGGGTTGAGTGAAGTCTCTCAATGCCTGTATTACCAGTGTGGTTATTGGGTTTAGTTAATTGGGCCTCAATATTTTCGGCATTTAGATACTGTATTAATTGTTCTGCTCTAAATTCATTATCCATTATAACTTTCTTAGGCTTCCCGAATTTTGCAAATTGTTCCATTAATATGGTCTTCTTTGACCTCCAATTTCTATCAGTAATTCTATATGCTGCTGCAAATTTTGTTAATTTGTCTATTGTGGTAACAAACGAATGTTTGTTGAAGGGATAAATATCTATGTGAACAATTTCATTTTTATCTGTAGGGGTTTCTGTTATACTAAATTTTGGTTTTATAGGCTTCCTATCATATTTTATCTGTTGGCACTTCTCAGAGTTATTTATTATTAACTGAACGTGATCCCTAATTTTTGAATAAAAAAATTTGTCTTTCAGTGTATTATATGTTTCTCCAATGCCGCTGTGCATCGATTCATTATTGTCATACAAAGAGATTTGTCTATGCAGTTCTTCTTCCTGAAGGATATCTGTTGCTCCCTTTGTGCACTTTACGAGTTCAAGCTTGCTATTACAGGAGAACAAAGATATTAGTAACAATTGAATTTTATGATAATCCCTATCTTCAATTTCAGAAAAAATTCCAACTTTGCCACCCTTAATGTGCCTTTCTAATATTCGTTTTATGGTTACTTCATCATTCATAGGGTCAATTTCTATTATTTTTCTACCATGTATTATTTGGACTTCAGCTTGAGGGCTATATGTCACTATGATTTGAGTCTTGTACTTATTGACAATTTCCTTTATAGCAAAATGCTCTAATAATTCTTCCTCGGCCGAATGTATCGTATCCGACATTTCCAAATTTGATTCCTTATCATTATTTTCATTTATCTTTGGCGAATTCACGATTCGGCTTAAAAAATCTGCTACCACATTATTCCTCCCTTTTACATATTCTATTTCGTAATTGTGCTCCTGTAATTTCCAAAAGCCAGCTCTGGTGACGTTGCGAAAACTCTTTTACCTTATACATATTATTAAGCTATATAATCGGACAGTGTTCAGTGACTATTTAAATTTATTTCCATATATGTATGGTCTAAAATATGTAGTTGCATAAATAATTGACAGAAACTCCTTATCGGTAGTGGCATACTTTTGCTCATGATTATTCAATGTTCTTGAAATATAGCATACCGGCTGACCCTGTTGTGACAATACTGCGCCAATGGCGCATCTGTTTTGATTGAAAATTCCTTATCATGCTCTGGGTATTTAGGGATTGGATGGGAAGAAATGAGAGATTTGAGATTCTCAAAGCTCGAAATATATTGTGGGTCATTAGGGTTTATTTTACACCCTTTTTTCAAGTATTTAATCATTGGATATGCTATTTTTGAATAATCCTTTATAAATTTCCTGTAGTACCCTGTAGCTCCCAAAAAGCTCTTCAGTTGTCTTTCTGTTCTTGGTACTTTTAAATCTAAAATCACTGCACTTTTCTCTTTATTGGGTTTTATACCTTCTTTAGTTAAGTTGTGCCCTAAAAATTTTTTTTCTTTCCTTAAGAAACTGCACTTATCCGCTTGAATCTTCAAATTGTGCTTTTGCAACTTTGAAAAATTTTTATCTTTGGAGCTCAAATGTTCCTCCAATGAAGTGGAAAATATTAAAATGTCATCCAAATAAACGACACATATTTTATTAATATACTCCCTCAGTATGTCATTCATAAGTCTTTGAAACGTAGCCGGGGCATTTTTCAACCCAAACGGCATTCTAACATACTCGTACAAACCTAATGGGGAAACAAAAGCTGTTTTTTCAATGTCCTTAAATGCCATTAAAATCTGATGGTAGCCTTTTGCGAGATCAAGAGTGCTAAAGTACTGTGTTTTTTTTTCTCGGACGTTGTGGCAGCGCACTGCCCTCAAGTGGCCCGATGAAACCAGGCTAATCCTGTTTTTGTTTTTTCATACTATTTTTTTTTTTTTTGTATCCTAATTCTTATTTATGTGTTATTTATAATTTTTTTGTTACCGAGTCTTTGAGAGGCAGTGGCTTCTTAAGCGCCGGGATCTAAAACCACTCAGCTACAGAGAAACTCATCAGCTGAGAAATATAGATTCACAAAATACAATAGACTAAAAGTATAAATATAATTTTTTAATTATTAAGAGAAGATAGATCAATTATTCTCGAGTGAGAGTTATAATACAAACATTGGAAAGGATCGTGTAGTTGGAAATTGCTTCTGCATTGTTTAAGAATTATAGGTTTATAATGCCTTGAAACTCGGCATGGAACATTCAAGTTTACTTCGTTCAAAAGAAATGGGCTTGAAATCGATCCATTTAAAAGTCTAGCCATAAATAGTACACCTAGCATTTCTCTACGACTTGCAAGTATAGGAATATTTATTAGTTTTAACCGATTAGTGTAAGGAGGAAGATTATACGGAGAGTCCCATTGAAGATTTCTCAAGGCGAAAAGTAAAAACTGTTTTTGAATTGATTCTAGTCTATCCACATGAACTTGATAACGCGGATTCCAAATTATCGATCCATATTCTAATATCGGCCTCACCAATGATGTAAAAAGGGTTTTTGTAACGTAAGTATCACTAAACTCTTTTGCCCATCTTTTCACAAATGCTAAAACTCCTCTCGCTTTATTGACTGTGGCATTCATATGAGGGTTGAAATTAAGTTTGCAATTCATTGTAACTCCCAAGGCGACAAAAACATCAACGCTTTCCAGAGTTTGGCCATTAATTGTGTAGGAAGCTGGCTGTATGTTCCCGCGTGAGAAACACATGGATTTACATTTTTCTATGTTGAGAGGCATAAAATTCGCATTACACCAAGTAACTAAACGATTTAAATCCGCCTGGAGTACAGAACGTTCTTCAACCGACGCGTATGACTTAAAAAGTTTTACGTCGTCGGCATACATTAAAATTTTAGAATATTTTATAGTTGTGGAAACATCGTCTATAAAGATCAAAAACAGAATAGGACCGAGATGGCTGCCCTGAGGCACACCGGAGGGAACATCGATGACATTCGAACAAATGTTTTTAAAAATGACTCTTTGAGTTCTACCGCAAAGATAGGAGGAGATCCAGCAAGTTAGGCCAGGTTGAAAACCAAGCAATTCGAGTTTATAAACAAGTAATGAGTGGCGTACTTTGTCGAATGCTTTTCTGAAATCAGTGTATATAACGTCGGTATGATGATTGTTTCTAAACCCATTAAAGACATGAGTTGTAAATTCACGCAAATTGGTTGTGGTTGATTTGGCTCTACAAAAGCCATGCTGAGAACTATCTATCAATGTAGAAATCGAAAATGTAAGGTGATTAGTAACGATTGCTTCGAAAAGCTTAGGAATAGCGGAGAGCTTTGCTATTCCACAATAGTTTTCAATAGAAGACTTGCTTCCTTTTTTATGGAGTGGGATAAGAAAAGATTCCTTCCAAGCCGTCGGGAAAATGCCATTTATTAAAGAGAGGTTAAACAGATCAGTAAGGGGCTGGTAAATGTATTCCGCACATTTTTTAAGAAAACATGTTGCGATCAAATCGGGACCGTATTTGAAGGATTCTTTTAGGGTCTTTAGATGTAGTAGAACATCTTCAGGCAGCAGATTTTCGACATTTTTAATTTGCATTTCCTTAAACAGTATGTCCTGTTTATAGCTCTGATTTAACATTTTTACAAGGTAGTGAAATTTTTCTGCTAACTCTACTTTATTATTTTCAAAAATTTCATTGTCTATTTCAATTTTACAATTTGTGAATGTTATCAATTATCTTTCAACACAATTTCTCTATTATCGCAATTTTGGCTTAAGGCCCTTTCATGTACATTTACAATCAATAATGTATCATCATCTACGTTAACAATTCTAGTTTTATTATTTTTTTTAAACGGACAACCGTTTTTAAATATGCAGTTTTTGCTTCGTTTCAAATCCTTTAAAGGAGTATCTTTTCTATAATTTAAATGTACTTTACTTACTGTAATAAAAAAAATTAACTCTTTTCCTGCTTCCCATTATGGGCTGCTGTACTGAACTTATCATCATCATTATCATCGGGGTTTGGGTTAGGTAGATTCGCAAATTTTTGTGGTCTTTTTATGTTGGAAGGGTGAACGTTTTGCAACGGGTTAATTCTGAAATATAGTTGATCCTTATGCCTTACTCTTTTATAATTTTTAATTGGCCCCGTTTCTCTATTTTCGGTGTAATCTTCTCTTTTTGAATTATGCTTGGCTATTGTTTTTTCTTTTGCTACCTTAATTCTATCTTGTAATATGGATGGACAAATGCTTTCTTTAGCGAATCTTGGAGGGCACTTGATAGTTGAGTGATATCGATCATTATAGTTGGCTATAACTATCTGCATCCTCATTTCTGTTGAAAGACTCGTATCATCAATTCCTGTTAGTTTTTCTAACAGGGTTGAGTGAAGTCTCTCAATGCCTGTATTACCAGTGTGGTTATTGGGTTTAGTTAATTGGGCCTCTATATTTTCGGCATTTAGATACTGTATTAATTGTTCTGCTCTAAATTCATTATCCATTATAACTTTCTTAGGCTTCCCGAATTTTGCAAATTGTTCCATTAATATGGTCTTCTTTGACCTCCAATTTCTATCAGTAATTCTATATGCTGCTGCAAATTTTGTTAATTTGTCTATTGTGGTAACAAACGAATGTTTGTTGTAGTGATAAATATCTATGTGAATAATTTCATTTTTATCTGTAGGGGTTTCTGTTATACTAAATTTTGGTTTTATAGGCTTCCTATCATATTTTATCTGTTGGCACTTCTCAGAGTTATTTATTATTAACTGAACGTGATCCCTAATTTTTGAATAAAAAAAATTGTCTTTCAGTGTATTATATGTTTCTCCAATGCCGCTGTGCATCGATTCATTATTGTCATACAAAGAGATTTGTCTATGCAGTTCTTCTTCCTGAAGGATATCTGTTGCTCTCTTTGTGCACTTTACGAGTTCAAGCTTGCTATTACAGGAGAACAAAGATATTAGTAACAATTGAATTTTATGATAATCCCTATCTTCAATTTCAGAAAAAATTCCAACTTTGCCACCCTTAATGTGCCTTTCTAATATTCGTTTTATGGTTACTTCATCATTCATAGGGTCAATTTCTATTATTTTTCTACCATGTATTATTTGGACTTCAGCTTGAGGGCTATATGTCACTATGATTTGAGTCTTGTACTTATTGACAATTTCCTTTATAGCAAAATGCTCTAATAATTCTTCCTCGGCCGAATGTATCGTATCCGACATTTCCAAATTTGATTCCTTATCATTATTTTCATTTATCTTTGGCGAATTCACGATTCGGCTTAAAAAATCTGCTACCACATTATTCCTCCCTTTTACATATTCTATTTCGTAATTGTGCTCCTGTAATTTCCAAAAGCCAGCTCTGGTGACGTTGCGAAAACTCTTTTACCTTATACATATTATTAAGCTATATAATCGGACAGTGTTCAGTGACTATTTAAATTTATTTCCATATATGTATGGTCTAAAATATGTAATTGCATAAATAATTGACAGAAACTCCTTATCGGTAGTGGCATATTATTAAGCTATATAATCGGACAGTGTTCAGTGACTATTTAAATTTATTTCCATATATGTATGGTCTAAAATATGTAATTGCATAAATAATTGACAGAAACTCCTTATCGGTAGTGGCATACTTTTGCTCATGATTATTCAATGTTCTTGAAATATAGCATACCGGCTGACCCTGTTGTGACAATACTGCGCCAATGACGCATCTGTTTTGATTGAAAATTCCTTATCATACTCTGGGTATTTAGGGATTGGATGGGAAGAAATGAGAGATTTGAGATTCTCAAAGCTCGAAATATATTGTGGGTCATTAGGGTTTATTTTACACCCTTTTTTCAAGTATTTAATCATTGGATATGCTATTTTTGAATAATCCTTTATAAATTTCCTGTAGTACCCTGTAGCTCCCAAAAAGCTCTTCAGTTGTCTTTCTGTTCTTGGTACTTTTAAATCTAAAATCACTGCACTTTTCTCTTTATTGGGTTTTATACCTTCTTTAGTTAAGTTGTGCCCTAAAAATTTTTTTTATTTCCTTAAGAAACTGCACTTATCCGCTTGAATCTTCAAATTGTGCTTTTGCAACTTTGAAAATTTTTTATCTATGGAGCTCAAATGTTCCTCCAATGAAGTGGAAAATATTAAAATGTCATCCAAATAAACGACACATATTTTATTAATATACTCCCTCAGTATGTCATTCATAAGTCTTTGAAACGTAGCCGGGGCATTTTTCAACCCAAACGGCATTCTAACATACTCGTACAAACCTAATGGGGAAACAAAAGCTGTTTTTTCAATATCCTTAAATGCCATTAAAATCTGATGGTAGCCTTTTGCGAGATCAAGAGTGCTAAAGTACTGTGTTTTTTTTTCTCGGACGTTGTGGCAGCGCACTGCCCTCAAGTGGCCCGATGAAACCAGGCTAATCCTGTTTTTGTTTTTTCATACAATTTTTTTTTTTTTGTATCCAAATTCTTATTTATGTGTTATTTATAATTTTTTTGTTACCGAGTCTTTGAGAGGCAGTAGCTTCTTAAGCGCCGAGATCTAAAACCACTCAGCTACAGAGAAACTCATCAGCTGAGAAATATAGATTCACAAAATACAATAGACTAAAAGTATAAATATAATTTTTTAATTATTAAGAGAAGATAGATCAATTATTCTCTAGTGAGAGTTATAATACAAACATTGGAAAGGATCGTGTAGTTGGAAATTGCTTCTGCATTGTTTAAGAATTATAGGTTTATAATGCCTTGAAACTCGGCATGGAACATTCAAGTTTACTTCGTTCAAAAGAAATGGGCTTGAAATCGATCCATTTAAAAGTCTAGCCATAAATAGTACACCTAGCATTTCTCTACGACTTGCAAGTGTAGGAAGATTTATTAGTTTTAACCGATTAGTGTAAGGAGGAAGATTATACGGAGAGTCCCATTGAAGATTTCTCAAGGCGAAAAGTAAAAACTGTTTTTGAATTGATTCTAGTCTATCCACATGAACTTGATAACGCGGATTCCAAATTATCGATCCATATTCTAATATCGGCCTCACCAATGATGTAAAAAGGGTTTTTGTAACGTAAGGATCACTAAACTCTTTTGCCCATCTTTCACAAATGCTAAAACTCCTCTCGCTTTATTGACTGTGGCATTCATATGAGGGTTGAAACTAAGTTTGCAATTCATTGTAACTCCCAAGTCGACAAAAACATCAACGCTTTCTAGAGTTTGGCCATTAATTGTGTAGGAAGCTGGCTGTATGTCCCCGCGTGAGAAACACATGGATTTACATTTTTCTATGTTGAGAGGCATAAAATTCGCATTACACCAAGTAACTAAACGATTTAAATCCGCCTGGAGTACAGAACGTTCTTCAACCGACGCGTATGACTTAAAAAGTTTTACGTCGTCGGCATACATTAAAATTTTAGAATATTTTATAGTTGTGGAAACATCGTTTATAAAGATCAAAAACAGAATAGGACCGAGATGGCTGCCCTGAGGCACACCGGAGGGAACATCGATGACATTCGAACAAATGTTTTTAAAAATGACTCTTTGAGTTCTACCGCAAAGATAGGAGGAGATCCAGCAAGTTAGGCCAGGTTGAAAACCAAGCAATTCGAGTTTATAAACAAGTAATGAGTGGCGTACTTTGTCGAATGCTTTTCTGAAATCAGTGTATATAACGTCGGTATGATGATTGTTTCTAAACCCATTAAAGACATGAGTTGTAAATTCAAGCGAATTGGTTGTGGTTGATTTGGCTCTACAAAAGCCATGCTGAGAACTATCTATCAATGTAGAAATCGAAAATGTAAGGTGATTAGTAACGATTGCTTCGAAAAGCTTAGGAATAGCGGAGAGCTTTGCTATTCCACGATAGTTTTCAAAAGAAGACTTGCTTCCTTTTTTATGGAGTGGGATAAGAAAAGATTCCTTCCAAGCCGTCGGGAAAATGGCATTTATTAAAGAGAGGTTAAACAGATCAGTAAGGGGCTGGTAAATGTATTCCGCACATTTTTTAAGAAAACATGTTGGGATCAAATCGGGACCGTATTTGAAGGATTCTTTTAGGGTCTTTAGATGTAGTAGAACATCTTCAGGCAGCAAATGTGGGGCATATATTGAGTTACTAGAATGGAGCTCATACGGATAATTTGTAGGTGATGAATCAACCACAGCAGAGTAATTAGAGTGAAAGAATTGAGCGAAGGAGTTTGCAATCTCTTGATCGTCGCTGGAAATGCTATTTCTAAACTTCATGGCAGAAGGAAACCCGTTAGTTCTGCGAATTTACGAAATCATAAAAAAACTTCGGATGGCAAATAATGTTTCTTTAAATTTTACATATGTAAGCTTTATAACACTTTTTATTAAGTTCAAAATACTTATGACGGAAAATACCGTACTGTGCATAATGAGAATGTAAACCGGTTCTCTTATATAATTTGAGTAAACGTGATTTCTTATTTTTTAAAGCTTTTAAATCTTTAGTAAACCAGGCTTGCACTGGTTCAATGTACGAGCATGTGCGTTTGGGCACATGTTTTTCAAATAAAGTATAAATGGTTTTATTAAAATGTAAAACGTTTTCCTCTACATCCTCTTTATATCGAGGCCACGTTATTCACAAAGCTCTTTATTTAAATTGTTGAAATTAGTTTTGGAAAAATCAAAGCATCTGGTAGAGACACGTGTTTTGTTAGTGGAGCCTACTTCGTTGCTTATGATTTCGTAATTTATCTTAAGAGAAGGATGGTAAACGTGTTCTGGCAAAACAAGAGGTTCACACCGATTTATAGAGAATTTAGATATGTCGTCAACAAATGCTAAGTCTAAGAATTTTCCATACTTATTCGGAAAGAAGTTGATATGATTAAGGCAAAGATCAGTAATTCCATCCAAAAAGTCATTGTTATGCATCTTGGATGATACGGGGACAATATTTTGATCAACGGTATTCCAAGATATATGTGGTAGGTTGAAGTCGCCTAAAACAATCATTGAGTCCGTGGGCTTTATCATCGAATTGACTGATTGTAACAGTGAAATATGGTGCATATACACTGATAGATCAGAAGACGGTGGAATATAGCAAACGGCTAAGTAAATATGACCCCGGCCTAGTGAGATTCGGATGCATTTAAACTCGATGGAATCAACTTCGGCTAAATTAACATCTTCAGATGGAATTGAAGAATGTACAGCTAGCAAAACACCACCTCCGGTCGTATTTAAGCGATCATTTCTATAGGTCTGATACTCACCGCAAAAAATTTCGGAATTTAAAACATTGGGTTTCAGCCATGTTTCGGTAAAAGCAATAATATTATAGTTATAGTGAATGGTTTTCAAATATAAGTCAGTTAATTTAGTATTTAAGCCTCTAACGTTTTGATAGTAAATGCTTAAGCAAGATGTTAAATTATGTTTTTTGGATCGGAACTTTGAGGAGGAATTTTTGCTACATTTTGAGTAATCTCAATAGTCTTATCCACAAATTCGCTAACAAAAGCCCCTGGCGGCCAAAATGCGCTGTCCGAAAGTTTATCAAAATCTTTTGAGTAGACATCAATTCTAAATGAAGAAATGTTTCTTTCGTAATTAAATTTAAATTTTCTTAAAGTCATGCCGTCAGCCTTAATTTTCGAAGTGACATAAGACTTGATATCCTCAACGGAACTGTCTTTGTCAAAGCGAGATACAAAAATCGATTTTTTGAGCGGGACTACAACCAGCTTCTTAGCCGGTGCTTCTGAATAAGAAGTCACAGATTGAGAAGTTACAGTTTCAGAAGTTACAGTTTGAGACTCTAAGGTTTTTTCCGCGGCCTTAGAAGTGGATGGAACCACAGCTTGCGGATTAGGGGAAGCCAAGTCTATGAGCTGCACTTGCGGAAGATTAATGTTCTGAGCAGGATTAAAATTCAAAGCATTAGGTGAGTCTTCAGAGTGTTTTTGTTTATTATCGCGGTTGTCTTTATTTCTATTTAAACAATGCGGTAACAAACACTTGAAGGTTTTGAACAAGCTATCGTATTGATTGAACTTTTCCGTGATTATGGAAAACTCTTTAGCAATTTCAGAACACGCATTTCGTGTTTGTCTAAATAGTTTAAATAGGTCAACCTCAGTTGATCTGCATTTAATGCATGACCAACGTACTCCCTTCTCCCCATCATTGACAGTGTCAACAACTCTAGCCGTCAGTCCCGCGCACTTTCCATGGGCGAGCCCATCGCAAAGCCAGCAAGAGACAAAACGTTCGGATTCGCTTTTTACCTTACAGTTTTTGAAATGCAAGTCATTTTTTATAGAAAGGTGAAAATAGACTAGTATAAGAATATAGAAATGGTAAAGATATGTTTGTAAATTACAAAGAAAAAACAGTTGAAATAGCACTGAGAATGGGAAAGGTTATATATAAAGCAACTCTGAAAGTTTGGGAGCTTAGCGGCCCAACTTGTCCAAGATTCCTTCAATATTTGGCAAGTGATACTTATCGTCAATGGTTATTTGATTAAGCCTACGGTAATCAACCACCAAACGAAAATTCCTATTCCCCGATTTGTCATCTTTCTTTGGCACTATTATAATAGGAGAGCTATACTTACTCCTACTCTTTTCTTTTTCTTTTTTCTATTAATGTATGTATGTTTGTTCATTTGTATGCTTCCAAAGTGGAACCATACACAAAGCCCAGTTTAGCTGGTTGCAACAAAGTATCTTATTTACTTTATTTATTGTGTGGGTGGCCTGATGTGGAATGCTGAGCAAGCATTACTTAAAACAACTAAGTTCTTATTTTGGGTGAACAAGTATATTATAAAATATATATATTTTAAAATATACTTGTTTTCCCTTTTTCTTCGGTATAGGGGGCATTCTACATAACTCGCATACAAATTGAGCACTCCATAATTGCAGCAATACAATAAATGGGCCGGAAGATGTTTTGCGCATAATACCACTAACAAAAAGCAAGGGTGAAGTGCTGTTAGAACGTTCCTGGTTGCTACCGTTGTTGCGCGAAGGCGCCAGGGGTGCTAGATTAAAATTTTTCAAAGAATTAATTTTACCTTTAGCTTCGGATTGTAATAATAAAAGGCATAAATATAACAAAAAAATTAAGTTGCGATAACCTCCGAAGAGATTTAAGCCGAGCTTCTCTTCCAATTTGCGTCGTGGTCCTCTTATTTTTACCTACAAATTGGCCGGATGGGACCTACTTGTTTTATGCCGACTCCGAACAGCATCTGCAAGGCAGACGAGTTTTCACTGAGCGATTTCATGGCAGAAATACACTCGGAGTGCTTGCCAAACACTGCCGAGGGGCGACCCCGCTTACAAAAATTTCTTCTAATTGAAAAAAACTTGTTTCTAAAATTTTTAATGTAGCTTTGCCCGGAGCGTGAACCCAGGATCTCCGGTGTGGTAGGCGGAGCACGCTGCTTTCACATCACGGCGGCCGTCAATATGGACAAAAGAATAAACAATCCACCCCACATACATATTAGTTATTGTGTTGTCAGTTTTGGGGTTTATTCCTAGGCTTTTGCCGTCAACCAGCAGATCCTGAAAAATTACGATTAATTGCTCCTACTTTGAGCAAAGTACTTGATAATAATCCAGAATTTCGGGCACCAATTTTTGATGGTTTAACGGAACTGATTTCTAATGAGGATAGGATGAGCATTTGCAACAAGCTGTGCGGTATGCCACCGGTATGGTGGCGATGTCAGTGGCAGCACAAGCGACGATATCGACGATGATGGTGACGCTGGTACTACAATTAAGAAAGCCCCTAAATAAACGTGGCATGGATGTTGACTCCAGTAATGGTATGGTACTATGATTTTATAAAATATTACTGCTTTTTTAATAATATAACAATTTGTCAACTCTTGCAGATGAGGAACACCCCACTACAAGCCGAAAACGTAAAGCAACAGATGCCATAAGCATGCGCTCGGATAAGACGAATACTTCAAAATATTGTAACGAATTTTCTTGCAAATCCTCTTATTTGCAATCCTCTGCTAAGTTCGAATCACTAAACTGTTGAATAAATAACTCCAATATTGAATGATGGAAAAATGGCCTTTATTAAAGTACTTCACAATAACACTTATACTTTGCTACTCGCTGGCTTAATAACCAAACTGATTGAAATCTCAAATCAAACTGAATTACTTCTTACTCGCCTGCACCGCTTTTATAGTTTACGCAGCATACTTCTAGGCTCTTCGATTTCCAGAAGTTACTAGTTGTTTCGGCTACAAAATCTCCAGCCACAACTACGTGCACAAATGATTGCCCTCTCTTGTGACCACTGAGATAAGATATATGCATGTGTTTGTGCATTACCGCTCCGCTGCTCGTATACGTACATATGTGTAGACGCAATTATTTATTCGTTTATATAGATACATAAAGATTGAATTATTGATGTGAATGTTTGTAGTTTACAGTCTCTCGCGCGCACATAGCCGTATAAGTAAATGCATCTGTGTGTGTGACATCTCTCTGGGCTGCCTTATATATGTGTATACTTCATTTGATTATTAACGTAAATACTGCTTGGCATGGCCTTAGCATCGCCTTAGTGATGGGATAATTTAGTGATGCTAATATCCGTGACAATATATAGCCTGTGGCAAGTGTATACATCGTCCAATAGGTGGTGCTAGAAATGATGCAATATCTATGAAGTCTGGCTACTCAGCGAACTCGGCCAAATCGCGAAAATCTGCAGCAGGTGGTGCATATGCGGGTAGTGACTATACAACAAAGAAACCTAAAGGCGATATGAAGAAAAAACGCAAACTCGATCCGTTTACATATATACCGCTCAGTCGAAATACGCTAAATAAAAGGTAAGATTTACTATATACTGCAAAGCCAAATCAGTGGCTAAAGAATTTGAAATAAGGTTGAATTCTGTTATTGAAAGAAATCGCTATGACGGAATGGGTCGTGTAGTTTCGTAACATTTCACGATTGTTTTGGAACCATTTTTACTTTTTTGTGGAGCTTTGTATGTATGTATTATTTCTTAAAGTTTATGTCCAACTTAGAATAAGTCGATTGGCAACACTATAAATCTGTGATAATCTTTTACAAGCTCGATTTATGTTTTATATGTTTTTTTTATATTTCTTTGCAGAAAACAAGCAAAACACGCAGGCACATTCAAAAATATCGTATATATAAAAAAATAAATAAATGTAAAGCGCGATAATCTCCGAAGAGATCTAAGGCCGGGCTTTTCTTCTAATTTGCGTCGGGCTCCTCTTGATTTTCCCTACAAATCGGCCGGACGGAACCTACATGTTTTATGCAGACTCCGAACGGCATCTGCAAAGCAGATGAGTTTTCACTGAGAGCTTTTCATGGCAGAAATACACCCGGAGCGCTTGCCAAACACTGCCGAGGGGCGACCCCGCTTAGAAAAATTTTCTTCTAATTGAAAAACCTTATTTCTAAAATTTTGATGTTGCTTTGCCCGGGGTGTGAACCCAGGGCATACGGTGTGGTAGGCGGAGCACGCTACCATCACACCACGGTGGCCGCCAAACGTACATAATGCGCGCAAAGGTGCATTGAAAGGTGTTAAACATAAAGGTTCCAAGCCTTACAAAAAATAATAAAATTATGAAAAACTGCATAACGCAAAAAAATGTATATCCAAATACTTACGTATATTGTATATTTTAAAGTAATCTTGCTGCTAAATTAATGAGTTATAAATCAAAAATAATCACCCCTATTCTGCATTTCGATTACGTTCCCGTTCTACGCTCCGCTTCAATCGAAGTTTGGTATTCTGCATTACGACGGAATTGTAAAGAGAAGAGGAAGAGCAAATGATTTTTCGAAATCAGCTGTTGGTACGGAATGTGTGAACATTGGAACAAAATAAATTAAAGAAAATTTGAAAAAATACTGAAAAACGTTTATATTTATTATCCACGCCATTTTGTACAAAAAAAAGCAATAGAATATATTGCCGCAGTGTTATATTTTTTTGAGTGAAGTGCTTTCATAATTGTAAGTGTGTTTCTGTCGTTCTTTTGGCCAATTCCCTGCCGTGGCCACCAAGTTTTGTTAAAATGGATTCCTGCACGAATATAGTTGACATTTTCTGAATTTTAAGGATGCTAATTTCATTGCACTGCCCTAAAATACTTTATGAAGATTTATTTATTCTTTCCGCAAGGATTGTTTACGTTTTCGCTTCACCTTCCTCTACTCCGGCAGCTTGCTTTGGCATATATCTGGACCCAACGAACAGACACAAATTATAGCTGTCTATTATAATGGAATCAATAGCCGCGGCATTATTTATGGAGTTGGAAAGCAACGCATACGAAAATTGCCAGGCGAGAATGGAAAGGCAAATATTGCGAGATTTGTGTAATCCATTTGATATGAGTGACGAATTGTAAGAAATTGAACTTAAAAGTGGTATAGTTTAATGACTTATTTTCTTATTTAGGTTCATAAAAAACTTTCGACTTAACAAGGATGCTTTCAAGTATGTGTTAGATACTTTTGCGGCGCAAATACGTCCAAGGACTTCATCATCAAGCCTTCTACGTTTCTTAACAAGTTTTACTTACATTTTTGTTAAAATTCTGTTATAAATTAATAAAAAAATAAAAAGAAAATATTTTTCCGCCAACTAATTTGCAACTTAGAAAAACGGAACTACGATCGAAATGCAGAATACAAAAAATCGAACGATTCGAAGTTGGATCGAAAGAGATTGGAACATAGAATACCAAAATTGCCAAATCGAAAAAATTCCAATCCAAGTCGAAATGCAGAATAGGGCTGAATAAGCAGAAAATAAAATTAAATAACGTTATTTAAACTGTAATAAATTCTGTCACATATAATTATTTAAATAAGAGATTAGAATTAGTTAGCAACTACGCAAGGATATGTGAATAAAATATTTGAACCGTTTATTGAAATTGGCACAAGTTCATTTCCGAAATCATTGAATTTATTGCAATTTTGGTAAGCTACAGGTATTTCCATTCAAGCAAGCATTCTTAAAACCGTATTCGAAAAAACTTAACTAAATCATTGGCAAAAAGATGAAATTTCTTTTTTAGTTTTTTTGTTAATAATAATACTGACATGAGTCCAGTTGATCATAAAATAATCGTTTCCTTTTCTAAATCGACTAATTCTATTTGCACGGTAAATTATCTTATAAATCACAAATGCAGCATCGTTTTCAGTTTTTTGTGTGAGTTATTAGCAAATATTCGTTAGGTAAATAGCAGTGTGCCTATTTGCAAAGTAAAATTGAACATGTTTATAATCCAGACTGAGCTCTACAAAGAGTAACATACCTCTACCGGTTGTTTATAATTAATCTAAATAATTCGATACATACAAAAATGTACTTATGACACTGTACAAAGAAACGGCTAATCTGTATAGGTATGCGCTATTATTAAAAATACTTTAATATTGTTTCACCTGATTCACCAAATAAGGTAAATAAAATGTGTTTTAACTAAAAAAAAAGCTAAAAGCAACTTTTCAATTGTTTTAATCACTTTCCTTCATAACAACATAATATAACAGCATAAACATTTCATACATTTAGTAATTTTTTAAATTAATTCGTTCTTCAATTTCATAAAATATAAGGCAATTTACAGATTCCATCTGTTTTAAATTTTTTTAAAACCACCAATTTCATAAAAACAACCGTTTAAACATATCATACTTCTAGTAGAAATAAAAATTAATTTGTACTTCAATTTCCTAACATATAAAGCAATTTCAAATAAAAGGTAGTGTGTAATGCACACGTTTTTAAGATTGATAAACATCAAACATTTTAATAATGAACTAACACCTGCGAACAGAAAAATAGCAGTGTCAATTTTTAATAAATTTCGTCAATTAAATACTTTTTTTATTTCCGGTACTTCACGAAAAAACTTCCACGGCCTATTGATAAATGATTCAAGGTTCGATTCGAGCTCAAGGCCAGAACAATAATTTTTTTCTAATGATAATTATTGTTATTTTTTAATTTTTCTAAATTTGGAAAATTGTATTTTTTTTTGGAATAGTAAGTAGAAAATTTTTCAGACAACCTGCCATACTGCGCAGATAGATCCATTTCAAAGGGTGGCAAGCCTTCATCATCAGTACGCTTTAGGCATGCTGCGCTAACCATTTAGCTATACAGCGGTGGTTTGTTTGACTGGAAAATTTGCTACTTCTATTCCTTTTTACCAACTATATTTATTCAGTGTTGCGCCATCTGGTGCAAATCACTGATAATGCTGGATTTTTGTTTATTGTCAATTACTTTGTTTGACATTCCCAAGTGCTCATGGTTTATTAACAATTGTTTTTGTTTTTATCGGCCTATTGATAAATGATTCAAAGTTCGATTCGAGCTCAAGGTCAGAACAATAATTTTTTTCTAATGATAATTATTGTTATTTTTTAATTTTTCTAAATTTGGAAAATTTGTATTTTGTTTTTGGAATAGTAAGTAGAAAATTTTTCAGACAACCTGCCATAGCTGCGCAGATAGATCCATTTCGAAAGGTGCCAAGCCTTCATCATCAGTACGCTTTAGGCATGCTGCGCTAACCATTTAGCTATACAGCGGTGGTTTGTTTGACTGGCAAATTTGCTACTTCTATTCCTTTTTACCAACTATATTTATTCAGTCTTGCGCCATCTGGTGCAAATCACTGATAATGCTGGATTTTTGTTTATTGTCAATTACTTTGTTTGACATTCCCAAGTGCTCATGGTTTATTAACAATTGTTTTTGTTTTTATCGGCCTATTGATAAATGATTCAAGGTTCGATTCGAGCTCAAGGCCAGAACAATAATTTTTTGCTAATGATAATTATTGTTATTTTTTAATTTTGTTTGACTAGCAAATTGCTACTTCTATTCCTTTTTACTAACTAATAAATAAGACTCTGTTCTCTCAGCAATAACTTCAGAAATTAAAAATCTAAGTAACATTGTGGGTAAATTGTTAATACAGCCCATAATCAGTGATTCTGCTACTGAGAAAGCTGTGAGTGTCAAACCAACCAATTCAAGCACAACAAAGAATGTGCAATTAAGAGAATTGGAATTAAATTTAAACAAAAACAACAACAGAACAAGTCATAATGCTGGTTTGCCTTCTCCCTCTGCAAATGTTGTACCTGCAGCTATATCCAATGCTGCGTTGGAAGGCTCTGCTACGACTACGCCTACGCCTCGCATACATGCAAACAAAAATGCAAAAGGCAAATCAAGTGAAGCTACTATCCCTAGCTTTGCCGCGGTCGCTGCGCCTCGCGATGCTGGGTTTAATCAATCTTCTGAGCGCCAAGTACCCCAGTGGGAAATCGTTGCGAAAAATAATCGCAGAAAGCGAAATAAGCCCATTGTTGTGGGTAATTCAAATAATAATGAATTAAAAGTTGTTCCCGTTTTTAAATATCTGCATATATCGTCATTCGCGCCAAGTGTTAAGGAAGCTGATATCTTGGCCTATGTCTCAAGTCGTGCTAAAATTGAGACTAGTTTATTACTCTGTCATACTCTGGTGAAGAAAGATATTTCCCTTGACAAAGTTAGTAAAGTTAACTTCAAACTGGGTGTTTCTGAATGTTCCGTTGACAAGGTGCTTGATCCAGCTATATGGCCTGAATTTGTGAAAATTCGTCCATTCCGTTTTTTTCAACAAGAAGGTGCATCGCTCCAGCAGCGATAACTAATCCCGTTAATGTAACTAATCCCGCTAGTGTAACTGGTCCCAAGAAGTTGACCGCTCCCAAGAAGTTGAAAATATATTTTCAAAACGTTTCGGGGTTGAGAACTAAGTCTAAGCTGCTATTCGCATTGAGCTCAAACCTAGATTATGATATTTTCGTACTCGTTGAAACTTGGCTAAACGAGAGCTTTTACGACAGTGAATACTTTGATACTAATCTCTACAATGTGTTTCGGAAGGACCGTGATTATACTAAAACTGTTCATAGTAGAGGTGGAGGTGTTTTAATCGCAGTCAAAAGGAAATACCGCTCCTCACTGGTTATGTTAGACAATAATGATACACTCTTGGATCAGCTATGTGTGTCAGTTAAAGGCGTTTCAAATATCACTATTTGTGCTTCGTACATACCTCCTTCTAGTGATGATGTGCTTTATTGAGCACATGTAGATAATATTCGGGACATTGCATTTAATCTTCTTGATAATGACTGTATTTGTGTTCTTGGTGACTTCAATCTGGGAAATATTGATTGGTCCTATATTGATGATTGTAATCAGCTTTTTGCTAATAATGTCAGCAGCATATCCGAAATTTATTTGATAGATAATCTAATGAGTTGCGGTCTTACTCAGATAAATAGCTTTTCTAATCAACTATCTCGTATCTTAGACTTAATTTTTGTTAATGTTAACGTAAATTATGCAATTTCTGAGTGCCTTGATCCTCTTTCCACTCCTGGTATTCACCATGTACCGTTAATTCTAAAGATAGAATTCTATGAGTTTAGTTCTATTTGTGCCGTTGATGAATCTATCAGTTATCGCTTTAGAAATATGGATGCTTATATGGTAAATTTTGCAGTTGATTCCATTGACTGGATTACATTATTTTCCCATGTTGAAGTCTCCAACTGTTATGAAATTTTTAAGCATAAGATTAAGGAAATTTGCAAAGCACATATCCCTGTACTTAAAAAATACAGATACAAAGTTCCTTGGTACACCAAAAAGCTGTTAAAACTTAAAAATTTGAGAAATAAATATTTCAAGAAGTTCAAGCTGTCAAATTCTGTGACTCATAAATAGATATATTTACGTTATTCAAAGCAATTTAATTTTTTGAACAAGGATCTTAAGCGTAGTTATATTCGTAAGTTTGAATCGGATATAAAATATAGTTCTAGCTCATTTTGGAGGTATGTCAACTCCAGAAAATCTTGCTCAAGTATTCCGTCTGTGGTTTATCTCAATGGTGCTCAAGCCCAGTCTACTGCTGAGGCTGCTAATCTCTTTGCCCAGTTCTTTAAGTCTAATTTCGAAGCTGACACTGACGTGAATGCGGAGTGTTTCACGAACATTGGTTCCCCAGTAAATCTTGGATCATTAACTTTAACGCTTGATGATGTTGAAGAAGGGATCCGACAGCTGAAGACATCTACAAATACTGATGTTGAAGGGTTGTCATCATATCTTTTTAAAAGTTGTTCTGCATTCGCTGTCCCTCTGCTGCTTCTGTTCAATAAATCACTAGAGCGGGGTCAGTTCATTGATGCCTGGAAGGTAGGCTCTATTAATCCAGTATTTAAAAGTGGCAACAAGAATAATATTGCCAATTATAGACCAATCGCTAAGATATCCTCCGTATCAAAATTATTTGAGACTATTGTAAAAAATAAGATTTATTTTGCAGTAAATATGTTTATCTCCATTGAACAGCATGGTTTCGTAAAAGGTCGTTCAACGGTCACAAATCTGGCAGTGTTTTCGGAGTATTGCATCTCAGCGTTTCAAAACCGACTTCAAGTTGATACTGTATACACAGACTTTTCAAAAGCTTTTGACAAAGTAAGTCACAAAATTTTAATATTGAAACTTAGAGCTCTAGGATTTCACACCACCCTTTTAAATTGGTTTGAATCCTATCTTTCGTGTCGTAAATGTAAGGTCGTTGTTGATGGGTTCTCATCGGATTCGTTCATTGCGACGTCTGGAGTTCCTCAGGGTAGCATATTGGGTCCACTCCTCTTCATTATCTTCATAAATGATATATCCAGTTGTTTCAAGTACACTAATTTTCTTTTGTATGCTGATGATTTAAAGTTGTATTCGTCAATTACAAGTAAGGAGGACGTGTCGAATCTCCAATCTGATTTAGATAATGTCGCGATTTGGTGTAAACGAAATAAACTAAATTTAAATATTAAAAAATGCTCACATGTCTCCTACTCTAAGTCTCGCTGTCTTCTGCCTACATCTTACAATATTGATGGGCTTCCACTATCCACTTTAAGCGAAATTATCGATCTAGGTGTTGTATTCGATTCCAAATTTCTGTTTCACAGACATTTGAGCTACGTAATTGCAAAGGCATATTCAACACTTGCATTCATTAGACGTTTTGGCTCTGACTTTTCTGATCCCTACACTTTAAAATTGCTGTACACCTCACTTGTACGTTCCAAATTAGGATACGCTGTTTTTATCTGGAGACCATACTATGATTTTCATATTAAGAGGCTTGAGCGAGTTCAAAAAGTGTTTGACCGCTTTGCGTTGCGGTCATTAAACTTCAGAGACCCGATTCCCCCTTATAGGAGTCGTTGTTTGCTTATTAGCTTAAAGTCCTTAAATACTAGACGGTCCATTCTGTCCCTCACTTTTGTGTTCGACTTAATAAGTGGATTCACTGTCCCTTCTTGCTTGAGAGAATACGTTTTAATATCCCGCAGAGGAGTTTACGGAATCACGATATTTTCTGGTTGGACTTTGTTAGAACTAATTACGCAACTAATGCTCCGATTTTTAGAGCTTTGAAATAATTTAATTCGCTTATGAACCCTGGAAATCTTGATTTTTCCTCTACGAAGGAAGTATTTAAACAAAGATTAAATGAACTTTTTCTTAGCTAATTAGTTTTTAAGTTAAAATAATAATGGTTGTTATTTTTTTTAGATGCTTTTTCTTCTTGTAATCTGTGTGAAAATTTTTTATATTTTCTAGATTAATATTGAAATAAATAAATAAATAAATAAATATTTATTCAGTGTTGCGCCATCTGATGCAAATCACTGATAATGCTGGATTTTTGTTTATTGTCAATTACTTTGTTTGACATTCCCAAGTGCTCATGGTTTATTAACAATTGTTTTTGTTTTTATCGGCCTATTGATAAATGATATAAGGTTCGATTCGAGCTCAAGGCCAGAACAATAATTTTTTGCTAATTTTTTGCTCATCAGTACGCTTTAGGCATGCTGCGCTAACCATTTAGCTATACAGCGGTGGTTTGTTTGACTGGCAAATTTGCTACTTCTATTCCTTTTTACCTACTATATTTATTCAGTCTTGCGCCATCTGGTGCAAATCACTGATAATGCTGGATTTTTGTTTATTGTCAATTGCTTAGTTTGACATTCCCAAAAGCTCATGGTTTATTAACAATTGTTTTTGTTTTTATCGGCCTATTGATAAATGATATAAGGTTCGATTCGAGCTCAAGGCCAGAACAATAATTTTTTGCTAATGATAATTATTGTTATTTTTTAATTTTTCTAAATTTGAAAATTTGTATTTTGTTTTTGGAATAGTAAGTAGAAAATTTTTCAGACAACCTGCCATAGCTGCGCAGATAGATCCATTTCGAAGGGTGCTAAGCCTTCATCATCAGTACACGCTTTAGGCATGCTGCGCTAACCATTTAGCTAGACAGCGGTGGTTTGTTTGACTGGCAAATTTGCTACTTCTATTCCTTTTTACCAACTATATTTATTCAGTGTTGCGCCATCTGGTGCAAATCACTGATAATGCTGGATTTTTGTTTATTGTCAATTACTTTGTTTGACATTCCCAAGTACTCATGGTTTATTAACAATTGTTTTTGTTTTTATCGGCCTATTGATAAATGATTCAAATTTCGATTCGAGCTCAAGGCCAGAACAATAATTTTTTTCTAATGATAATTATTGTTATTTTTTAATTTTTCTAAATTTGAAAAATTGTATTTTGTTTTTGGAATAGTAAGTAGAAAATTTTTCAGACAACCTGCCATAGCTGCGCATATAGATCCATTTCGAAGGGTGCTAAGCCTTCATCATCAGTACGCTTTAGGCATGCTGCGCTAACCATTTAGCTATACAGCGGTGGTTTGTTTGACTGGCAAATTTGCTACTTCTATTCCTTTTTACCAACTATATTTATTCAGTCTTGCGCCATCTGGTGCAAATCACTGATAATGCTGAATTTTTGTTTATTGTCAATTACTTTGTTTGACATTCCCAAGTGCTCATGGTTTATTAACAATTGTTTTTGTTTTTATCGGCCTATTGATAAATGATTCAAGGTTCGATTCGAGCTCAAGGCCAGAACAATAATTTTTTGCTAATGATAATTATTGTTATTTTTTAATTTTTCTAAATTTGAAAAATTGTATTTTGTTTTTGGAATAGTAAGTAGAAAATTGTTCAGACAACCTGCCATAGCTGCGCAGATAGATCCATTTCGAAGGGTGCTAAGCCGCCATCATCCGTACGCTTTAGGCGTGCTGCGCTAACCATTTAGCTATACAGCGGTGGTTTGTTTGACTGGCAAATTGCTACTTCTATTCCTTTTTACTAACTATATTTATTCAGTGTTGCGCCATCTGGTGCAAATCACTGATAATGCTGGATTTTTGTTTATTGTCAATTACTTTGTTTGACATTCCCAAGTGCTCATGGTTTATTAACAATTGTTTTTGTTTTTATCGGCCTATTGATAAATGATTGAAAGTTCGATTCGAGCTCAAGGCCAGAACAATAATTTTTTTCTAATGATAATTATTGTTATTTTTAAATTTTTCTAAATTTCCCGGAAATTTTTCCCGGAAAAATCCCTAAATTCGAAAGCCCCATTAGTTTTGTCAAACAATCGTTGGTAGAGGCGGTAGAGATTTTTTGGGAAAATTTAACATTTCTTTGTACATAAAGAAGATAATAAATGAATTTAATATGGAAACTTACGAAAATAAACCGTCTCCAAATATCTTGAGTGGAACAGCTAAAGAAAATCTTGATAGAAAAGGAAATGAAAACAAAACTAGAGTGGATAATCCCTTAAGGAAGTTTGTAACATTGGCAAACGAGGAGGGCATAGGCGAGGAGGGAAAAATTTACGTGAACCCCAAATTACCTTTTGGCAGAAAAGTTTAGAAAAATTATTGAAACTACTTATGTGGGAAACCAAAGGGAAGTAGTTGCAAAGGTTAACTTTGAAGCAAAAATAGCAGTAACATCTAATAAGCCAACATTCTGTAAGGCAAGGCTACTATCATTTAAGGAAAAAATGAGGTTAAAAACATTATTGAAGACTTGCTTAAGAAAAGCATTATAAGACATAGTGATTCACCCTACGCGTCACCAATAGTTCTCACAAAGAAAAAGTCAGGTGCTAGTCGAATGTGCGTTGACTATAGGAACCTAAATAGGTTGATTGCAAAGGATAATTATCCACTTCCGATGATTGAAGATTGTCTAGAATACTTAGGTGAAAATAAAATTTTTTCAGTTATAGACCTGGAGTCAGGATTTTATCACGTTAAGATGGCAAATGAATCTATCAAATATACATCGAATGGTCAGTATGCATTTTTAAGAATGCCTTTTGGGTTAAAAAATGGGTCGGCTATATTTCAGAGATACATAACCACAATTTTGAGAATATTTATTGACAATAATGAAATTATCGTGTACATGGACGACATTATAATCGCGAACAAAACACTAAACGAACATTTCGAATTATCTACTTCAACGAGTCTTACAACACCTGAATGGGTATGGATTCCGAATTAAACTAAATAACTGTAAGTTTGCTTACGATGAGGTGGAATACCTAGGGTATAAAATAACAGATCGTGGAATACGACCTTCCGAAAGTCAAATTAATACAATTAAGAATTTCCCAAGACCTAGAAATCAACGCGAGTTGCAATCATTAGAAAGATTGTGTTCATATTTCCGAAAATTCGTTAAATCTTTTTCTGTTATAGCCCGTACTTTATACGAACTGCTGAAAAAAGACGCTAGGTTTATATTCACCGAGAGATGCGTTACAACATTTGAAAACCTTAAAAAACATTTAATATCAGTGCCCGTTTTAGCAATTTACAACCATAAAAAGGACACCGAACTACACTGTGACGCAAGTTCCTATGGTTTTGGTGCTATTTTGCTACAGAAACAGTCTGATAAAAATTTCCACCCAGTAGCTTATTTCTCCAGGAGAACGTTAGACGCCGAAAAACGGTATCACAGTTTTGAACTGGACGCATTAGCAATCATTTATGCACTTCGTCGATTCAGAGTATATCTAGAAGGTTTGGAATTTAAAATAGTTACCGATTGCAACTCCTTAGGACAAAATCTTAGCAAAAAGTCAATCAATAGTAGAATAGCAAGGTGGGCGCTGGAACTAGAAAACTATAATTATACAATAGTCCATCGAGCGGCTAAAAACATACCGGAAAAAAGCAGAGGAGGACATTAAGAAAGTACAGAAGTACCTGGCAGATCAGATGAGTTCAAAGAGGGAGATTTTGTTGTAATTAAGAATGTGGTTACTACAGTGGAACTTAACAGAAAGCTTCTGCCAAAATTTAAGGGGCCGTATCTCATCCAGAAGAAGCTTCCCAACGATCGATACGTAGTTCAAGATATAGAAAATGGGCAAATAACGCAAATACCCTACGATAGTGTAATAGAGGCCCGTAAAATGAAAAGATGGAAAACCAAAGAAAGCGACACTGAACCATTATAACTACTTATGTAAAATTAGTTTGTAAACTATAGACACAAACATAAACAGCCTGTGATAGATTGCTGTAGTAGATTAAGCCGCAGTGTTTACAATATGGTAGCGCTAGCAATGATGAATATGAAATGAATAACGTGAATGCACACGGCTCCCTTTATGACAGGGAACCCAGTATAGATATATGGTCCGGCCTGAGCGAAGTTTTTCCAATGCTTCTTTGCATTCCAGAACACTTCTTGATAACTTACTGTATGATATTGTTGGCTTAATCGCTGCCTGACTTTCGTTATATATATTGACGCGACTGCAGCTTAAGCACGCCGCCTAAATAAAATATGGTAATATAATAATAAAAATATGGTAGCACTAGCAATGGTGAATATGAAACGAATAACGTAAACGCACACGGCAACACTGTTTGAAAACGATCTGAAATAAAACGACATTAATGATGTATATTGGAACGATTTTCCGTCATCCCTTGTCAAATTTGGTTTTGAGACAAACCTTCGGCGTTGTGCCATCATCAGTGTCGATTTTCGTTCGAAAATCGTTTAAAAATACATCATTTATCCACCCTGTCGGAAAATCAGTAAAACAAAATAAGTCAAAACGACATCACTTTGTGAATATTCAACAGAAATAAGACGTTTTTAAAAATTTTCTGACACCATGTTTGCACGACAATAGCGACCGACGTATTAGCACACGTTTAGAGTTTGAGCCAATACATAAAACATTTCGAGAAGGTTTGAAAATTTGTGTTTTAATGAGTTTATAAACTATTTGAACTCAGTAGGCCGATTCTGTAACAAATTTAAACAACATTTCTTTTTGTTTTCTCTGTTTAGCAATTTTCTTTTTATACTCAGTTGAGCAGAGCTCACAGAGTATATTAACTTTGATTGCATAACGGTTGGTTGTACAGGTATAAAGGAATCGAGATAGATATAGACTTCCATATATAAAAATCATCAGTATCGAAAAAAAATTCGATTTAGCCATGTCCGTCCGTCCGTTAACACGATAACTTGAGTAAATTTTGAGGTATCTTGATGAAATTTGGTACGTAGGTTCCTGGGCACTCATCTCAGATCGCTATTTAAAATGAACGATATCGGACAATAACCACGCCCACTTTTTCGATATCGAAAATTTCGAAAAATCGAAAAAGTGCGATAATTCATTACCAAATAGGCATTAAGCGATGAAACTTGGTAGGTGAGTTGAGCTTATGACGCAGAATAGAAAACTAGTAAAATTTTGGAAAATGGGCGTGGCACCGCCCACTTTTAAATGCAGGTAATTTAGAAGTTTTGCAAGCTGTAATTTGGCAGTCGTTGAAGATATCATGATGAAATTTGGCAGGAACGTTACTCTTATTACTTTATGTCTGCTCAATAAAAACTAGCAAAATCGGAGAACGACCACGCCCACTTTTAAAAATTTTTTTTTTTTAATTCAAATTTTAAAAGAAAAGTTAATATCTTTACAGCATATAAGTAAATTATGCCAACATTCAACTCCAGTAATGATATGGTGCAACAAAATACAAAAATAAAAGAAAATTTCAAAATGGGCGTGGCTCCGCCCTTTTTCATTTAATTTGTCTAGGATACTTGTAATGCCATAAGTCGAACAAAAATTAACCAATCCTTGTGAAATTTGGTAGAGGCTTAGCTTCTAGGACGGTAACTGTTTTCTGTGAAAAGGGGCGAAATCGGTTGAAGCCACGCCCAGTTTTTATACACAGTCGACCGCCTGTCCTTCCGCTCGGCCGTTAACACGATAACTTGAGCAAAAATCGATATATCTTTACTAAACTCAGTTCACGTACTTATCTGAACTCACTTTGTATTGGTATAAAAAATTGCCGAAATCCGACTATGACCACATGCACTTTTTCTATATCGAAAATTACGAAAAATGAAAAAAATGCCATAATTATATACCAAATACGAAAAAATGGATGAAACATGGTAATTGTATTGGTATATTGACGCAAAATATAACTTTAGAAAAAAACTTGGAAAAATGGGTGTGACACCTACCATATTAAGTAGAAGAAAATGAAAAAGTTTTGCAGGGCGAAATCAAAAGCCCTTGGAATCTTGGAAGGAATACTGTACGTGGTATTACATATATAAATAAACTAGCGGTACCCGACAGATGATGTTCTGGATCACCCTGGTCCACATTTTGGTAGATATCTCGAAAACGCATTCACATATACAACTAAGGGCCACTCCCTTTTAAAACCCTCATTAATACCTTTAATTTGATACCCATATCGTACAAACACATTCTAGAGTCACCCCTGGTCCACGTTTATGGCGATATCTCGAAAAGGCGTTCACATATAGAACTAAGGCCCACTCCTTTTTAAAATACTCATTAACACCTTTCATTTGATACCCATATCGTACAAACAAATTCTAGAGTCACCCATGGTCCACCTTTATGTCGATATCTCGAAAAGGCATCCACCTATAGAACTAAGGCCCACTCCCTTTTAAAATATTCATTAACACCTTTCATTTGATACCCATATCGTATAAACAAATTCTAGAGTCACCCCTGGTCCACCTTTATGTCGATATCTCCAAAAGGCATCCACCTATAGAACTAAGGCCCACGCCCTTTTAAAATACTCATTAACACCTTTCATTTGATACCCATATCGTACGAACAAAGTGTAGAGTCACCCCTGGTCCACCTTTATGGCGATATCTCGAAAAGGCGTCCACCTATAGAACTAAGGCCCACACCCTTTTAAAATACTCATTAACACCTTTCATTTGATATCCATATCGTACACAAAAGTTCTAGAGTCACCCCTGGCCCACCTTTATGGCGATATCTCGAAAAGGCATCCACCTATAGAACTAAGGCCCACTGCCTTTTAAAATACTCATTAACATCTTTCATTTGATACCCATATCGTACAAACAAATTCTAGAGTCACCCCTGGTCTACCTTTATGGAGATATCTCGAAAAGGCGTCCACCTATAGAACTAAGACCCACGCAATTTTAAAATACTCATTAACACCTTTCATTTGATACCCATATCGTACAAACAAATCCTAGAGTCACCCCTGGTCCACCTTTATGGCGATATCTCGAAAAGGCGTCCACCTAGAGAACTAAGGCCCACACCCTTTTAAAATACTCATTAGCACCTTTCATTTGATACCCATATTTTACAAACGCATTCTAGAGTCACCCCTGGTCCACGTTTATGGCGATATCCCGAAAAGGCGTCCACCCATAGAACAAAGGCCCACTCCCTTTTAAAACACTTATTACACTTTTCGTTTGACACCTATATTGTACAAACGCATTCTAGAGTCAACCCAGGTCCACTTTTATAACGATATTCCGAAAAGGCGTCCACCTATAGAACTAAGGCCCACTCCCTTTTAAAATATTCATTAACACCTTTCATTTGATACCCATATAGTACAAACAAATTCTAGAGTCACCCCTGGTCCACGTTTATGGCGATATCTCGAAAATGCGTCCACATATAGAACTAAGGCCCACGCCCTCTTAAAATACTCATTAACACCTTTCATTTGATACTCATATCGTACAAACAAATTCTAGAGTCACTCCTGGTCCATCTTTATGGCGATATCTCGAAAAGGCGTCCATCTATAGAACTTAGGCCCACGCTCTTTTAAAATACTCATTAATACCTTTTATTTGATACCCATATCGTACAAAATAAATTCTAGAGTCACCCCTGGTCCACCTTTATGGCGATATCTCGAAAAGACGTCCACCTATAGAACTTAGGCCCACTCCCTTTTAAAATTATCATTAACACATTTCATTTGATACCCATATCGTACAAACAAATTCTCGAGTCAGGCCTGGTCCACCTTTATGGCGATATCCCTAAATGGCGTCCATCTATAGATCTATGGCCCACTTCCTCTTAAAATACTCTTTAATACCTTCCATTTGATACACATGTCATACAAACACATTCCAGGTTTACCCTAGGTTCCTTCTACAACATGGTGATTTCCCTTACTTTGTCTCCACAGCTCTTAACTGAGTATATAATGTTCGGTTACACCCGAACTTAGCCTTCCTTACTTGTTTGTTATGTGATTCTGTAACATTTTAGACAATACTTGAACTTGCTCATTGGCAACAATAAAAATCACCTGATTTTCTTTGTTTATATTTGTGGCTAGCCTAAAGACATTTCATTTTGTGTTGTTAATGACATTTGTATTGTTTACACAGTTTTGAGAATCTAAGATAAATATTTACAAAATTTGTGAATATTGTGAAAAATGGCATTCGAGTATATTGGATTGCATCTGCCCCGTAATGAGCAACTAAATATGCCTACTGCTGACCGGCGCCGGCTCCGGGAAGTTGATGATCCATTCGATTTGGCTTCAACGGAGTTCCGTAAATTGTATAGATTGAGTTCCCGTATAGCTAAGGATCGCAGCTGAACATACAGTTAAAAGAATCAAGAATAACAGCGCTATGACCCGAAAATAGCAGCTGTACAATCGGAAAATGAAAACTTGCAAATGAAAGGGCGACGTAGCGAAGCAATATGTAATATTGAAGCAGCAAGGGTCAAATGGAAAAAAAAATTCGACGCAAGGTATAAGAAGCCATCGCCATATGAAGAAGGTCGTTAGTGCTTATTGAGGCCCCACCCTCAAGTACCGTTCTACGATTTAATCGATATGTTGTCGAAGACATGGAGGGTATACAACATTCGCAGCGAAGGTATAGTACGATTGCAACATCAGACAAAATGAAGCCGTGGTGTGCATTGTTCCCGGAAATTGATGGTGATGGTGATCCCGAAGATTATGACTATCATGGTTAACTGGAGTTTCTGTCAGGAGAGGCCGAGATGTCATCACACCTTTTGTATCTACTGGCAACTCTGTATATTTTCATTTTATTTAAAGTTCATTCTCCCTTGTGTACTCAATTTATCATATATTGAAATGTTCATTTTTTATTCTTGAAATGTAAAGAAAGAGTCAGTCGTTAACTTGAATTGAATAAAGCGAATGTCATTTTAAATTCTTTAAATCGGTTGTCCTGAATTCTGTCTGGGTGACACTAGCTTATGCCCGTGGGCTTCACCCCACATTTCTATAAAATTATGCAAAATAAATAACACAAATTTTAAACTTATTTTAGGGTTGTGTATTTGCCAATTTAGGTATTGCTGAAAACCATAGGATATACAGTATTTTTTGTAATATTATTTGAAGTATAAATAAAAAGATTTTTCGATGACCCAACTCTGCAGCAGGCTACGTATAATTGGCCATGGGTGAAACATGAGTTGGTAAGATTGACTCCTACTGCAGCTAATGACTGTCCTTGAGCTTTATTGATAGACATTGCTAAAGCCAACCTAATAGGAAATTGGAGGCGATTAAAATTGAAAGGTATATCTGTCGGTATTAATGGAATCCTTGGTATGAAAACTTTGTTGTTTTCGAAATTTTGAATTTTATATAGATATAGAAGATGTAGATAGACTGAAGTTGATAAACAATTTTAGCGGCGACATATTACTGAACAACCAAAAGGAATAACAGCCAAACAACTCTGTATTCAAACTTTAGCTGTTATAATAATCTAAGTTTGTACGGCAGCCATAGTTCTGAAAAATCCCATTTGTAGGGAAGGTGCCACACCCCCTTTCCCAATTCTACATTTTACTGGAGGTGTTAGGACTTAACCTCATATAGCTCCTTACCAATTTTCATTATCCTACCATTACTACATTCAGAGATATGCAGTATGATAAATTGCATTTATATGGGAGGTGCCACGCCCCCTTCTTCTGTGATGTATGCCTTTATATGATTATATTTTATCTTTTGGATCTAACTACTTTGCACTTTTATACTCGCACAAGTTTTGAAAGAATTCAAAAAGTTTAAGCAGCCATTTGGAATTTTTTTTTGAGGAAGTAAGCGTTTTTTTGTTTTTGGGTAGAGAGTCGTGGATTTTGTTGGTGAATTGAAACGTGTACAAATGTATTTTACAGTCAATTACAATTTTTTTTAAATAATACTAAAATCCGCTAAGAAATTTTAAATTCGGAAATAAAAAAAGTACATTTTAATTCACGCAAGGGCTGTGCCTCTGTTGCAAATTGCAAAATATTATATTTGCGTATTAAGTTCAACCAGTTTTTCTGACCCTAACAAGGGTGTGAGGACCAAATAAATCCTCATTAATTTGGCCCACACAAAACGACCCCACAACATATTTGACACGACATTAACACAACAAGTGGCCACAATAGGCTCTAGCAACACGATCAACCAACCAGTCTCAGCAATACAACGAGCGGTCGCAACATTTAACAGCAACACGGCCAACCAACAAATCTCAGCAACAAAACGGGCGCTCGCAACATTCAACAGCAACACGGTGACCATGGCAACGCAACCATTTGAGCTAGCAACACCAAACACAACAGCCATAAAAGGAGCGACACAGCAGCACAGGAGTCAGTCAGCACGCGGTTGTGGTTGCGACCGGAGCTACTATTGGAGCGCTCTGGAAGGCATATCGGTTTTGACCATTGCAAGCCAGTGCGGTTCATAGGAGAAAGGCGTGGACTAAGAATTGTGGGTAAGCTGGTTTTGACCGCTCTACAACGCTTAAGCCAACGCTTGCTCTCTCGTAAGCAAACGTCCTCCACAGCATCTTGATCTCGCGCTCATCCAAACGTTAACCGTGGCAGAAGTACGTCGGCATCCGCAGTAGCAGTGAATTGAAGTGAAACGCACCAACGTGACTGTACCGAGGCTAACGGAATCCACCTAACGGAACGCGAAGTTGTGATTGTTACCCGAGCAGCCACTGGAGGGCATCTGAAAGGCGTATCGGTTTTGACCATCGCAAGACATTTCCCTTCATAGGAGAAAGCCGTGGGCTGAGGATTGTGGGTAAGCTGTTTTTGACCGCTCTACAACGCCTTAGACCACGCTCGCTCCCTGCGAAGCAAAGGCCCACAACGACGCGAGCCCGCGCACCACCGCCGTAAGCCTCGGCAGAAACAGCAGCGCTACGCTAGCATACGACGTTGGCCGCAGCAGAATTATACGAGCATACGACGCTGGCCGCAGCAGCGATACGCAAACATACGACGTTGGCCACAGCAGATTCACGCAAGCATACGACGTAGGGCGCGACAGAGCATCGCCTCAGCAATACAAGTAAACGCCGACGTAGGGCGCGACGGAGTATCGCCCAGCAAATACGAGTAGACGCCGACGCAAGGCGTGTCAGAGAATCACCCAGCAACCAGCAATACAAATAGACGCCGACGCAAGGCGCAGCAGAGTAATACAAGTAAACGCCGACGTAGGGCGCGACAGAGTATCGCCCAGCAAATACGAGTAGACGCCGACGCAAGGCGTGGCAGAGAATCACCCAGCAACCAGCAATACAAATAGACGCCGACGCAAGGCGCAGCAGAGTAATACAAGTAAACGCCGACGTAGGGCGCGACAGAGTATCGCCCAGCAAATACGAGTAGACGCCGACGCAAGGCGTGGCAGAGAATCACCCAGCAACCAGCAATACAAATAGACGCCGACGCAAGGCGCAGCAGAGTAATACAAGTAAACGCCGATGTAAGGCGCGTCAAGGCACCGACGCCACATACTAACGGGATCCGTCTAACGGAACACAGCGACAGAGCATCGCCTCAGCAATACAAGTAGACGCCGACGTAAGGCGCGACAGAGCACCGCAGCAGAGAGAGACGCCGTCATAAGGCGCGTCAAGGCACCGACGCCACATACTAACGGAACCCAGCTAACGGAATACGGCCGGACCGCTAAGGCCCGCCACCGCAATCAAGGATACCGCAAGATAATCCAAGTGAAATTGAAAATGAAGTATACAAACACGTTTTATTTTATATTATAGAATTTAGAATCAATAAAGAGAGTGAAGTTTTTTTATATTAAATCGATTTGCAAGGTGCCCCTTTAATACAAATTTATTGTAAACGGACGCTGGGCACGGCGAGTATACCCCAGCAAATATCAAAGAAGCAACGGGACACGAAAAAGCTTCGTTACAATTGGCGCCCGAGCAGAGACCCTGCAAATCGTACAACGTCAGAAGGAACATTCCTGACTAGAAACCTAACCGTAAAATGGCCGACCAGATTGATACCACGTGGTTAGACAACATTTCAAAGGAGCAGCTGATATCCATCGCACAGGAATTTGGTATTGAGCACACAGGCACCACCCGGGAGATCCGAAAGCGCATAGCAGCTCTGGCTTCGAAAGCAACTGTTGACGCGGAAATACAGGAAATATTTTTATCCATAGAAGCCGCTTATAAGGGAACAGACACGAGTGACTTAAATGAGGTTAAGACACCGATTCCGTCAAACGGAGGGGAAACCATGAACAACACTGATAGACCAGCAGAGCGAGACCAGTTCGCGTTTCCTCCCAGGAACACAGCACCCCCACAAAAGAACTTATCATCAGGAATAGCAGTACCAGCCAACGGCACCTCCCAGACACCAATCCCTCCGTTAGCGTTCATCGAGCAGCTAGAGGAGTTAGCCGAAGTGTACGCGCTAAACGTGGATCTCCTACCAACAACCATGCCAGAGCTACTAGGGGGCACCGCGCTACAATGGTATCGGAATAACAATGCGCACTGGGAAAGGTGGACAAGCTTCAAACAGGATTTTTTATGTTTCTTCCTGCCAGTCAGGTATTTCGAGCGTCTCGAGGACGACATACGCCAACGAAGGCAGCATAACAAGGAAAATTACAAGGATTACGTGCTAGCTATACAGAGCTTGATGAGACACGCAGGGTACACCAGCGAACAGCGGCTGGAACGAATCTTCCGTAACAGCCACCCCGATTACCTACTTTATATCAGTCGGAGGGATTTCACCAACCTCGCGGAACTCTTAGCCCTTGCTGAGGAATTCGAGAACATACATGAGGGCTATCGACGACCATCAGAGGGACATCGCCGCGAAGTTACGCGACACGTCGTAGGTGACACAACTTTGGTTCCACTGCCGCAACCTGTAACCCCACCACCGCAACCTGTAACCCCATCACCGCCACAACACCGAACATACCACACCACTCGCCTCCAGGCAATCAGAGGTTCGACCCCAACAACGTATGTAGGAGATGTGGTGAACAAGGACACTACGCGTATAGATGCCGAAACCCACGGGAAATTTTTTTCTGGGGGTGTGGCCGCAGTGATATACGCACAATCGAATGCTGCCGTCGACGTCAGAGGGCTTCACAAAGAACAAGGCGCAGTGAGCCCAAGGGACCCAGCGCCGTATCGGCAGTAACCATGTACCAAGGGCACGGCCGCCTTTACGCCGTAGCCAGGCTCGGCGCGGAATCAGCCGAGGCAGTCATCGATACAGGGGCGTCGAGAAGTTTCGTTTCGAGCAGCCTTGCAGAACGTGTGGTAAACTCGGGAAGCGGAGAAATGGTGAGAGTGGCCATCAAAATAACGATGGCAAACGGGACTAACACTACCATCTTCGACGCCATAAGGACTGAGGTACGCCTCGGAGAAGCGTCACTCTACACAGTTTTACACGTCATGCCCGGAGCGATCGACGACATCATACTGGGCCTAGATACGCTAGGAAGCATGGGAGCCACTATATCATGTGGAGAAGGCCACCTCGTGCTAACCAGACCCCTTGCCCAGCACCCACCGAATCCGGGAGCCGCGGCAGAAACTATTCAAAGTACACCATCAGCCAGAACGGATATTGTAGTTATCCAGTTAAGTAAGATAGAAGTTGGTTTTATTTTAAATTATTTTATTACCAAAACTAACGTATGATTTCTAACAACACAAAAATAGAATAATTTTCAAACCAGAAAATTTTTGAAAAAACAGCAAAATCAAAACTGAAAATTCAATATTTTTTTACATTTACAATAACAAAATTTTTAAGTAATAAATATTAAAGTAGAATAAATATAACTTAGTATAAACAATAAACAAATTGAATATAAGAACCCTACAGTACAAATAGTGTGGAGATTGAAACCACGTTTTAAACTTTATACTATATTTTATTAATTCGCCTAAAAGTATACGTCAATATTTTTTATTTTTCACAACCCTAAAAAATTTTGAAAATTGAAAATCAATATTGAAATTTAAAATATTGATAATACATTTAAAAATTAAAAAGTTCAAAGTAACTAAAATACAAAGTTAAATAAAGATAATAAGAACCCTACATTACTCCCCCTTCAAGAAAATTTATCATTAAACAAATTGAATGTAACTCTCTTTTTATGTAAATTCTTGGTGTTGTTTGTGTCTGTTGTCTCAATTATTGCCGGTTTTAATCTATCAATAGGAATAGTTTTAATATTATTATCTATTTCAAGTTTAAAACATTTTTGGTCTTTTTCCACAATTTTGTAAGGTCCTTCATATGGTTGTTGTAATGAATGTTTATTAATGACTCGAACGAATGCAAATTTACAAGTTTTAAGATCTTTTGGAACATAAATTCCAGTATCAGCATCTTTATGATGACTTAAATTTGATCTAACATTTCGAAAATTTTCACGTAAATTACTTAAAACTTCAGTTGATGAGAAATTTTTAGCTGATGGCACAACAAGTTCCCCTGGCAAACGTAAATTCTGACCGAAAACCATTTCCGCTGGTGTAGCCGAAATATCTTCTTTGTAAATAGATCGCAAACCAAGTAATATGACAGGTAACTCGTCATACCAATTATTTGTGTCCTCTCTAGCTATTATAGTAGTCTTTAATTGTCTATGGAACCTTTCAACCATACCATTTCCTTGAGGGTGATATGCGGATGTTGTAATTTGGTGACTACCAAGTAATTTAGTTAACTCTGAAAACAATTTCGATGTAAATTGGCTACCTTGATCAGTTGTTATCTTTAACGGAACTCCAAACCGAGAAATATATTCTCTAAAAAACTTATTTGCAATTGTAGATGCTGAAATATCTTTTAATGCATATGCCTCAGGCCAACGAGTAAATCTTTCAATAATCGTTAAAATATAGCGATGTCCTTTTGAAATAGGTAATGGTCCAACTATATCTAAATGGATGTGCTCAAATCTATTTTTGGGAATTTGAATTTTGACAACAGGGGATTTTGTATGACGATAAACTTTAGACTTCTGACAATTAAGACACTCTTTTGACCAAATATTAATATCCTTATTCATATTAGGCCAATAATATTTTTTAACTATGAGCCGTCGTGTAGCTCTTGTACCAGGATGTGCAATTCCATGCAGCATGTCAAATACCGTCTTCCGTAATTTACTCGGTACAAATGGTCTAGGTGTATCTTCAGAAACTTCACACCAAATATTGAAATTTAATATAGGTATATTAATTAACTTCAAATTTAAAAATTGTGTTTTAGATATTAGTTCGTTTAAATCACTGTCATTTTGTTGTTCGTTTTGTAAAATTTTGAAATTCAGCTCTGTATTGTGTATTGCATTAACCTCGAAAGCTCTAGATAGCGTATCTGCTACAACATTGGATTCTCCTTTAATGTATTGTATGTCATCAGTAAATTGTGCTATAAACTCCAAATGTCTCGTTTGTCTGGGACTCCGTTCTGTTTTTGAATTTAAAGCTGTAGTTAAAGGTTTGTGGTCCGTAAAAACTGTAAATTGTCGTCCTTCCAAAAGATATCGAAAATGTTTTATATTTAAATAAATTGCCAATAATTCCCTATCAAATGCGCTGTACTTAATTTCGGTTGGAGAAAGTTTTTTAGAAAAGAATGCAAGAGGTTCAATTTTGTTATTATACGTTTGTTGTATAACACCACCAATAGCCGTATTAGATGCATCTACTGTTAAAGATAATTTGGCATCTTTGTTAAAATGATTTAACAATATCGTAGATGCAAATTTATCCTTAATGCATTCAAAAGCTTCACTCGATATATCGTCCCATATTAAAGTTTTATCACGTTTCTTACTTGTTCTGTTAATTAGATCATAAATTTTGTTCGTAAATTCTGCTAATTTTGAAATATATCTATGGTAATAGTTTACCATGCCTATAAATTTTTGGGCTTGCTTAACTGATTTCGGACGTTCAAAATTGCGAATAGCTGCTACTTTTTCGTCAGAAGGTCGAATACCTGTACCAGAAATATTATGCCCTAAAAAGTCTATATTTGATACGCCAAAAGTACATTTACTTGGTTTAATGTTTAAACCGTACTCTGAAAGGCGTTGAAAAAGTATACGCAAATGTTTTAAATGTTGTCCTTCGTCTTTACTTGCAATAAGTAAGTCGTCGATATAAGAATATACAAAATCTAAGTCACTGACTGTTTCGTTAATGAATCTTTGGAAAGTTTGTGCAGAATTTCTAAGTCCGAAGGGCATTCGCATGAATTCAAACATACCGAAAGGAGTTGTAATCGCAGTTTTATAAATGTCTTCTTCAGCCATAGGAATTTGGTGATATGCTCTAACTAAGTCTAATTTCGAAAATATATTTTTATTACGAAGATTCATATTAAAATCTTGTATGTGTGGTAAAGGATAACGATCTGGCACAGTTACAATATTTAATCTTCTAAAATCACCACATGGACGCCAATCATTCAACTCTTTTTTAGGTACAAGGTGAAGTGGTGATGCTACTGAAGAATTTGAAGGCCGACAAATGCCTGTTTTAACTAAGAAATCAAATTCCGTTTTAGCGACTTTGTATTTTATCGGATCTAAGCGTCTGGGCTTAGAAAATGGAAGACTACCTTCTGTTACAAGTCGATGTACTGTTGTATGTTTAACAGGTTTCGTATAATCTGGTTCTGCAAAAAGTGACGGAAACTCTCTTAATAATTTCGTAAATTTATTATCAACCGCAAATAACTTTGGTAAAGGAATGTCACAAAAAGAAGAAATGGTATTGACCGAAAGATTTGTTAAGGGATCCACTAATCGCTTATGTTTCATATCAATAAGGAGACCATATTTACAAAGAAAGTCTGCTCCAATTATTGGCTTAGCTATATCCGCTATCAAAAATGTAAAGGGAAATTCACGTCTTAAACCTAAATTTACGTTTAAAAGCCTTTTCCCATATGTGGAAATTGTTGAACCATTAGCTGCTGTAAGAATTATATCTGTATGTTTCGTATGTGGAAATTTACACAATGGTAACACTGAAATTTCTGCTCCACTATCGATCAAAAAATTTAGTTTATTATCTTTATCAAAAATGAACAAGCGACGAGTTGAAAATTCCAAATTACCGTTGTTCGTCGCTGCAACAACGGTTGAATTTAGTTTGTTGAATCTTTATTTTTATTATAAGAACACGGTTGTTCACAATTTCGGGCATTACTTCCAAACTTGTAGTGAAATCTACACAGCCAATTTGGATTATTACGCGAATTGGAACGACGTCTAAATGAATTTCTAAAATAATTTCTGGAATTCGACCGTGATCTAGATTGATTTTGATAAACTTGAGTTTTTATTTCAGATAATTCTAAAGAAAGTTTTTGAAAATTTTCAAACATCAAAGAAGTAGTTTTTACCAAATTTTCAACCACAGAATTTTGCGCTACTGAATTCGAAACCGCGTTAACCGAATATACTTCATTTTTATTTATGACTTCCCAAATATTATCAGCGAGTTTTGTCAATTCATTTATATTAGTTGAATTGGAACTAGCTAAAATCGCACTTAAATTTTTGGGAAGTTTTCTTATCCAAATCTTTTTAAGAATATTTTCACTGAAATTTGAACCGGCAAGTAAAATCAATGATCTATAAAATTCTGAGGGTTTACGATCTCCCATCTCAGAATCACTAAAAATTTTATCTAGCTTTGAACTTTCACTTAATGAATGCCTTTCTATTAAGATTTTCTTAAGCTCAGAAAACTTATTAACTTGGGGGGGATTTTGAATAAAATCTAACACCGTTAAAATTACTTCCTGTGGAAGTGCGGTAATAATATGTTCATATTTTGTGTTTTCTTGCGTTATATTTTTAGTGCTAAATTGTGTTTCAGCATGTATAAACCACGCTTCTGGACAACTAGTCCAAAATTGTGGAAGTTTGACTGATGTTGCTGAAATTTCGTTTTGATTGCAATTATCATAGGGATTTGTATTACTTTGTTGAGAAGTGTTATTTGGTATATTTATTAATGAATCATTTGAATTGTTAGAAAGTGTAGGTGCTTGTGTATTCTGTTGTGGTGAACGAAACATTTTATATATGTATATGTATATTGAATTAGTCAAAGAGGGAGTTTACAATTTAAATGTTTAGCCCTACAAATTAACTGGGTTAAAAGAAAGAACAAAACAAAAATAAATAAATAAAATTGTATCAAAAATTTCAATGATATGCAAATTGAACTTTCCTATTTACGCAAGACAAAGTATCTAAGGTACATTTTCAAATGATCTAATTATATATAGATTGGCAATTATCTCCGAAAATTCACTTAATTTTCAGACGACTGAATTTAAACAATATTTAAATGTCCACCACTGATTATTTAATTACGAATAGAACAACCCTGCCTTCTATTGGATTATCAAATCACCAAACTAATGCTAATGAACAAAATACACTATTTATGTGTGACGTCCACGGAAATCAGGCATGCTTAACGAACGAAACGATATCATTTCGTTACGATAATCAACGCTAATAAACGAAACGAAGTCACTTCGTTTCGTTTATTAACGTTAAGATCGTCAAATTAACGTGTAGAAGTGACTTCGTTTCGTTTATTAGCGTTGATTATCGTAACGAAATGATATCGTTTCGTTCGTTAAGCATGCCTGACGGAAATATAAACGAAAAAGAACGCATGTTATGTTGATTTGCACATCACTGTATATGCAATAAAATAAAATGTCTTTATGACATATATACATATAAATAAGTTATAAAACCATCAATATATATACCAATACATTTGGTTTATAATGAATGAATTCTCCACGTGTAATCAAATTTATTAATATTAATCACTCACTTTTTCGTCACCAGTATTTGTATATTACCCAACATTTTCGGTTAGCCTTCTATACACTGGTAATTCTTTATAAATTGTCACAGTTCGTATGAAGCATTCAAATAAGTGTTGTTGTATTTACGGGTAGACACTTATTCATAGACTTTAGTATTGACATTATTATTTAAATTTCGAGGATAATGAATCGTTAACAAAGTTGATTGTTGAGATAGATCAGATCTCCTTGGGATAGATAGTTGCCTTTAGTTCCGCTATTGGTGTAGTTGTTGTCCTGTCTGTTTTAATATAAACAACCCTTAGCAATAAGTGTGTTGATGGTGATGGCGTAAGTTGTAAGACACAATTTATTTGAAACTGCAAACAGAACTGCACACTTTCTCTTGTTTTTTTTTTTTAATTCGATTCTGATGATAGTTTATTCTTATTTTGCCATTTAGTTTATTTACGCGACTTCTATGTTGTCCATTAGTGACCTCTTCATTTAGCTTGATTATGTTCTGGTGGTCTTACTGCTCGTCAATCTCGTATATGTTGGCAGAGATCGCCAATTGTAGTTATCCAGTTAAGTAAGATAGAAGTTGGTTTTATTTTAAATTATTTTATTACCAAAACTAACGTATGATTTCTAACAACACAAAAATAGAATAATTTTCAAACCAGAAAATTTTTGAAAAAACAGCAAAATCAAAACTGAAAATTCAATATTTTTTTACATTTACAATAACAAAATTTTTAAGTAATAAATATTAAAGTAGAATAAATATAACTTAGTATAAACAATAAACAAATTGAATATAAGAACCCTACAGATATCGCCAGGTACGACAGCCCTGGGACTATTCAAAATTCAACATCATCAAGAACGGATATCGCCAGGTACGACAGCCCTGGGACTATTCAAAGTACACCATCAGCCAGAACGGATATCGCCAGGTACGACAGCCCTGGGACTATTCAAAATTCAACATCATCAAGAACGGATATCGCCAGGTACGACAGCCCTGGGACTATTCAAAGTACACCATCAGCCAGAACGGATATCGCCAGGTATGACAGCCCTGGGACTATTCAAAATTCAACATCATCAAGGACGGATATCGCCAGGTACGACACCCCGGGGACTAATCAGAGTATAACACGAGCGAGAAAGGGTAACGCCGGGTACGACACCTCTGGAGCCCCATCTGGAACCATTCAGAGTATAACAGCACCGAGCAGCAGTAACTTCAAGCACGACGGCATTATGCAAAACAACGACGACGGCATACAGGAAGAAGCGGAACGAGTGCGCGGTTTTCTGGCAAAGGAACTTCGAAAATTCGAGAGCATGAGTGGAGTGACGACAATAGCCGAGCACAATATTGTCCTGACGGACGAACGCCCCATCAAGCAACGTTATTTCCCACGCAACCCAGCCATGCAGACAATCATCAACAGCGAAGTTGACGAATTGCTCCAGAAAGGATGCATCGAGCCATCCTGTAGCCCACACAGCGCACCGATCGTACTGGCCAAGAAGAAAAACGGGAAGTGGAGGTTATGCGTGGACTATCGGCAGCTCAACGCCCGATCCGTACCCGACGCATACCCCTTACCCAGAATACAACATATATTGGACAAGCTACGACGGGCGAAGTATATCAGCAGTTTGGATTTGAAAAATGGCTACTGGCAAATACCACTGGAGCCCCAGAGCCGTCCCTACACAGCTTTCACGTACCGGGACGCGGGTTATTCCAGTGGCGCGTTATGCCGTTCGGCCTACACTCCGCACCTGCAACGTTTCAAAGAGCACTAGATCAGGTTATTGGACCGGAGATGGAACCCTACGCTTTCGCTTACCTCGATGACATAATCATCATAGGATCCACCTTGGAGGAGCACATTCGCAACCTGAAAGAAGTGATGCTACGACTACAGCGCGCCAACCTCAGAATAAATCCGGAGAAATGCGAGTTTTTCAAGAAAGAAATACGATACCTAGGACACGTAGTAAGCGACAGGGGAATTCACACCGACCCCGAGAAAGTTGCAGCCATCAAAGACCTGAAACCACCAACGAACGCGAAGGAGGTGCGTCAATATCTCGGTATAGCATCTTGGTACCGACGATTCGTGCCCGACTTCGCGACGATCAGCCAGCCACTCACAACCCTGCTGAAAAAGGGCAAACACTGGAAGTGGGGAGCCGAACAACAGGAAGCCTTCGAGGTCTTAAAGCAAAAACTAACGGAAGCACCGATACTTGCCTGTCCGGACTTCACCAAGACCTTCACCTTGCAAACGGACGCAAGCAATTTCGGGCTAGGCGCCGTATTGACACAGGATTTGGAAGGCGGGGAGCGCGTGATCGCCTACGCTAGCAAGAAACTCAACAAGGCGGAAACCAACTACTCGCCTACCGAGAAGGAATGTCGCGATCGTCTGGGGAATTCGCAAGATGAGGCCATACTTGGAAGGGTACCGATTCAGGGTAATCACGGACCATATGTCTCTAAAGTGGCTAAACTTCATCGAAAGCCCCTCCGGCCCTATAGCACGATGGGCCTTGGAACTTCAGCAGCACATCTTCGACATAGAGTGCAGGAAAGGAAAGCTGAACCTGGTAGCGGATGCACTATCACGACAGCCACTGGAGACCCTACGACTGGCAACGACAACAGAGCGACCATGCAAGTGGTGGCACAAGCGCGTGAATGAAGTGCGCACTAACCCCGAGAAATATTCTGACTACATGATACAAGATGGACAACTGTACCGCCATATTCCCTGCCGGTCACAAGATGAGGAAGCGGTACCTTGGAAACTTTGTGTATCCACACCACTGCGACAACGAGTATTAGAAGAAAATCACAATATACCAAGCGCTGGACACATGGGCATCCGCCGAACAGTAGGGCGGATTGCCAACCGGTACTACTGGCCCGGCATGTTTCGGGACATCAGTCGATACGTACGACAGTGCGAGTCTTGCCAGAAGTACAAGGAAACACAGCAAAAGCCGGCCGGAAAGATGCTCACACAAGTGGCCAAAGAACCATTCGCCACGGTATGCGTCGATTTCGTTGGACCACTCCCACGATCCACACACGGGAACACGATGCTACTAGTATTTTTCGACCGCTTCAGCAAATGGGTGGAACTGGTCCCCATGAGGCGTGCGACAGCAGAAGGCCTACGCCGTGCGTTCAGAGAACGCATCCTCGCAAGATTTGGTGCTACAAAGATACTGATATCGGACAACGGCGTCCAGTTCACCAGCACAATGTGGCAGCATTACCTCAGGGAAATGGGGATACGACAACAATTCACGGCGCCCTACACCCCGCAAGAAAACCCGACGGAACGGGCGAACAGGACAATCAAGAGAATCATAGCAGAACTCACCAGATCACAGCACAACAAATAGGACGACCGTCTCCCAGAAATCGAGCTGGCCATCAACACCAGTGTGACCGCGTCCACAGGATACAGTGCAGCCTTCCTCGTACAAGGACGGGAACCGCGACTACCAGGGGCATTGTTTGACGAGGTCAACCTGGGGACGGGCACAGCTACCACAACGGCAGAAGAGAAATCTGACAGAATGCAAGAGGCATTCGGAATAGTGAGGCAGAACATGGAACGAGCGGCGGCAGATCAAGCACGGCACTACAATTTACGGCGGAGAAAATGGACCCCCGTAGTCGGCGAACTAGTGCTCGCAAAGGAACACCATCTCTCCAAGGCCGGCGAAATTTTCGCGGCAAAGTTGACCCCCAAATATGACGGACCCTACCAGATCCTAGGATATGTATCACCAGTGATACTCAAAGTACGAAAAACCAACGGCGGGAAGGAGAAAACGGTCAATATTGGAGAGCTAAAGCCATATCATGCAGCAGAGACCATCGCGGGAAATTAAAATAAATTCAGGGAAAATAATCTAATTAATATCAAGGATGGGAAGATAAGCAAGCACCGGTCATTCTAGCGCAAACCACCGAGGTGACAACACGTTCTTTGCTACGAATTTCTTTTCCAAAAAAAAAAAAAAAACCAACAACCTAAGATGGAGAGCCATAACGCCAAACTAAACAACAGCGTCAAGCGTATGCGCCAGCATTACGAGGAGGAGGAAGCAAAGCGCCCCAGGGTAGTACTGCTGGAAGGAGCTACCGGCGAACCACACGCACAAACACGTACGCTGACGTCGCACGCAACGTTACACCACCAAGCGCTACTGGCGCCGACGTCAGCAACACGCGTGCAACTAAGCGCGAAAACACGTACGCTGACGTCGCACGTATCATCACACCACCGAACACCATAGGCGGCGACGTCAACAACATGCGTGCAACTACACACGCAAACACGTACGCTGACGTCGCATGCACCATTACATCACCAAACACTGCAGCCACCCACACCGTCACGGTGGTAAAAGGCAGGACCCGCATACGAATACTGGGCACCGAGGGCTAAATTTCTGAAGTGGGGGGGGGGAGTGTGAGGACCAAATAAATCCTCATTAATTTGGCCCACACAAAACGACCCCACAACATATTTGACACGACATTAACACAACAAGTGGCCACAAAAGGCTCTAGCAACACGATCAACCAACCAGTCTCAGCAACACAACGAGCGGTCGCAACATTTAACAGCAACACGGCCAACTAACAAATCTCAGCAACACAACGAGCGCTCGCAACATTCAACAGCAACACGGTGACCATGGCAACGCAACCATTTGAGCTAGCAACACCAAACACAACAGCCATAAAAGGAGCGACACAGCAGCACAGGAGTCAGTCAGCACGCGGTTGTGGTTGCGACCGGAGCTACTATTGGAGCGCTCTGGAAGGCATATCGGTTTTAACCATTGCAAGCCAGTGCGGTTCATAGGAGAAAGGCGTGGACTAAGAATTGTGGGTAAGCCGGTTTTGACCGCTCTACAACGCTTAAGCCAACGCTTGCTCTCTCGTAAGCAAACGTCCTCCACAGCATCGTGATCTCGCGCTCATCCAAACATTAACCGAGGCAAAAGTACGTCGGTATCCGCAGTAGCAGTGAATTGAAGTGAAACGTCACAACGTGACTGTACCGAGGCTAACGGAATCCACCTAACGGAACGCGAAGTTGTGATTGTTACCCGAGCAGCAATTGTAGGGCATCTGAAAGGCGTATCGGTTTTGACCATCGCAAGACATTTCCCTTCATAGGAGAAAGCCGTGGGCTGAGGATTGTGGGTAAGCTGGTTTTGACCGCTCTACAACGCCTTAGACCACGCTCGCTCCCTGCGAAGCAAAGGCCCACAACGACGCGAGCCCGCGCACCACCGCCGTAAGCCTCGGCAGAAACAGCAGCGCTACGCTAGCATACGACGTTGGCCGCAGCAGAATTATACGAGCATACGACGCTGGCCGCAGTAGCGATACGCAAACATACGACGTTGGCCACAGCAGATTCACGCATGCATACGACGTAGGGCGCGACAGAGCATCGCCTCAGCAATACAAGTAAACGCCGACGTAGGACGCGACGGAGTATCGCCCAGCAAATACGAGTAGACGCCGACGCAAGGCGTGGCAGAGAATCACCTAGCAACCAGCAATACAAATAGACGCCGACGCAAGGCGCAGTAGAGTAATACAAGTAAACGCCGACGTAGGGCGCGACAGAGTATCGCCCAGCAAATACGAGTAGACGCCGACGCAAGGCGTGGCAGAGAATCACCCAGCAACCAGCAATACAAATAGACGCCGACGCAAGGCGCAGCAGAGTAATACAAGTAAACGCCGACGTAGGGCGCGACAGAGTATCGCCCAGAAAATACGAGTAGACGCCGACGCAAGGCGTGGCAGAGAATCACCCAGCAACCAGCAATACAAATAGACGCCGACGCAAGGCGCAGCAGAGTAATACAAGTAAACGCCGACGTAAGGCGCGGCAAGGCACCGACGCCACATACTAACGGGATCCGTCTAACGGAACACGGCGACAGAGCATCGCCTCAGCAATACAAGTAGACGCCGACGTAAGGCGCGACAGAGCACCGCAGCAGAGAGAGACGCCGTCATAAGGCGCGTCAAGGCACCGACGCCACATACTAACGGAACCCAGCTAACGGAATACGGCCGGACCGCTAAGGCCCGCCACCGCAATCAAGGATACCGCAAGATAATCCAAGTGAAATTGAAAATGAAGTATACAAACACGTTTTATTTTATATTATAGAATTTAGAATCAATAAAGAGAGTGAAGTTTTTTTATATTAAATTGATTTGCAAGGTGCCCCTTTAATACAAATTTATTGTAAACGGACCCTGGGCACGGCGAGTATACCCCAGCAAATATCAAAGAAGCAACGGGGCACGAAAAAGCTTCGTTACAAGGGTATTCCGGCTAACCGAAAAGTGGTGCTCGCAACTTCAAGGCAATAACGTCGATTGAAAAATCTGCATCTGCGGTTGCCGCATTTTTAAGCTGTTTTTTTCTTTAAAAATAAAGAGACGCCTCACCAATCAACAAGCTTATTTTGTTTTCTTATAAAATAGTGATTAATGCACTAAAATTAAATTAAAATAATTATAAAATGAAAATGAATTTTGTTTTTGTTTTTATCGGCCTATTGATAAATCATTCAAGGTTCGAATCGAGCTCACGGCCAGAACAATAATTTTTTTCTAATGATAATTATTGTTATTTTTTAATTTTTACTAAATTTGAAAAATTGTATTTTGTTTTTGGAATTTTCATGTTTTATGAATTTTGTTTAATCGTTTTAATATACTGTTTTCGTAACTCTTAAATTTTTTTGTTTATCGAAAATATTAACCGTTATTCTTTAAGAATTTAATTGAATATAATTTTTTAAAAATAATTTGCAAATTAAATGTAAAAGCGAACATATGTGGTAATTTGCATTTAAAAGTAATTGACCGTGTATAGATACCGGTCTGTAATTTCTACATACATTAAGGTATCCAGCTGTTTGCGCAAACATCGAGGGACAAACCCAAGGATAAGGTATGTAAGCATTTATAAGTGTCTGTAAAAACAGTACATATACAATGTACATATATTATACATATATTGTCGCTTCTTTAAAATAAATCATTTTTGTTTGACAAATTACAATAACGTAATTCAACTCTTTTAAATTACGAGTTTTTGTTGTTGTTTAGTTAATTAAATTTTTCTGTTATAAAGTTGTATTCAATTTCGAATTTGTATAACAGTTTTCAAATAATGAAGTTCAGCAGATGTGCTGAACTGTTCTCAATACAACAACAACTTTTACTAATGTAACAAAACTGAATTTTTTTTAAATGAATAAAGTCTAAGTTTCTTTTGTAATGTGATCTACTAGTTGACTTCCAATTATGTAGGTGGGTTGGGAGAGACGTAAATGTACTCTCACATATGGTTGGGAAGGCAGTGAGATGGGGACAACTTTCATCTTGTCCCCTGAATTGTGTTTGCTTCTAAAATGTTTTTGTTTTTTGTTTTTTGTCCTTTCATACGTACTTCCGACCATGTAGGAAATGCTGTCTTTATTTTTGTCTGACTAACTAGTTACCCTGATGTTCTAGATTAAATTTTGATGTGCGTTTTGTTGTAGTATCTGCATTAATTTTATTTTTTTTTACCAGTGCATGAAATAAATGTTTGTGTATGTATGCAGTGAGTATGTTTAATACAAGAAGTCCCCCCAGCCGAAGAGCTTAGTCCTGGTTTAACTAGCATGCACAACTCCGTATGACATTTCACTGCCGCTAGATCAACTTAGCGAACCTCCATGAAGGTTACATTACATAAAATGGCGCCCAACGTGGGGCACACGCTTTTGTGGGTACCTGATAATTAATTTGTTTTTTCTGTTTATCAGACGATCTTGTTTAGAGAGGTGAAGGAATTAGTTTAAATGCATATTGCGTTTATCTAACCAAACTCTTTAAATAATAAACATATATTTTTTATTTGGAACAGAGTGCTAGTTTCAGATGTTTCCCAATAAACATTTTTGCTGGAAATTGGTTTAAAGTCAAATGGAAATCCAACTCGGTTTCCAAATTCCAATGTTTAATATCCATTGCACCTCCATTGGAGAACCAACCCATTCTCAAACAAAACGGCACATTTTTTATACGTAAACTAGCTGGCCCGGCAGATGTTATCCTGCCCGGTAATATTCCTGCCATTGCTTTACAAACTTTTCCTGGAAACGGAAGCATCTGTCATTTAGAAGCCCCTATAAAAAATTCCGCACCTCGCTTCCTATCTCAAACTTTACCTCTCCGTTCGCTTTCTCCCTCTTTTCTCTTTTAAATATTTCTTTATTTTTTCCTTTTTCTTTCCCCCTTCCTATTCATTTCCCTTTTCCAGTTCCCTTTCTCTTTCCTTTTTTTCCCCTATTCCTCTCCCTTTTCCTTTCATTTAGAAAAGAGGTGTGGCCTCTCTCTAACGCCTTCAGATAAACTTCAAGGATAATAAAACACAAATAGTTCAAATTTAAATGTTATTTATTTGAACGGAATCGAAATCAGTAGAGAGCCATATGATGAACAATGTTTTTTGTTTTGTTTTCCGGCGGAAAAACCAACAACGAAGACGGTTTCCCAACACGCGAACAGGCAACGTACAGCTGACCGTGCGAAAAACAGGGAAATTCGAGATCAGTCCCACAGACTTCCAATGATTGGCCTTGCGATTTATTGATTGTCATCGCAAAAGCCAATCGAACGGGAAACTGAATCCGCTTGAATTGGAATGGAAGATCAGATGGAATAATCGGAATTCGTGGGATAATGACTTCCTCTCCCTTGAGTTTGCCCTTGATGATCGTAGCTTGAATCACATTTTTCATCAGTTTCTTGACGGACAACCGCGTACCGTTGCCCAATTTCGGATGATTCAGATTCCGCAACATGAATATGACCGATCCCTCTTTCAATTGTAAATTATGCGGCGGAGTTCCTGGCACATCAAGCGAGTTCAAAAATTCTGTCGGATAGTTTGTCGCTTCATCCTCGTCGGGCACGCTGTCAACGGATTTGTACGAATGCAGTTCTCCAGCTATTTGACTTTGAATAATCAAATTCAAGCTATCGACGTCCTTATTCTTCGCTGCAAGTATTGCCCGTTCACTAATCCAATCGAGATTTTTATAATTGTGTGCAATGACGGGGAACACTTTGGTGATGAGTTCTTCTTTCGACGATGTGAACTCGCAAAATTTGCCGGGAACGATATTAATCCAGTGGTAACATCAACAGGTATTTGGCCATTGCCAAGCGCCAGCAGTTGTCTAGAGAATTCAAGAGCCGATGAGTCGTTCTGCAACGCAACTCTCATGTTCGTGGCCAATTTCAACTTCTTGACATGCCGCCACAAAAACGACGATTTCAGGCATGCATTAAGTTCATCGGCAGCAGTAGATTTCGGGATGACAGGTAAAGTTTGGCGAAAATCTCCGGTGAGCAATATCATAGCCCCACCAAATTGTCTCGAATCACCTCGTAAATCCTTCATCGTTCGGTCAAATGCCTCAAAAGCTCGTTTATGCGACATCGTGCATTCATCCCAAATGATGATTTTGCATTCTCGCATCAATTTCGCTGTCGCTGAATTCTTGGTCATTGTGTACGTTGGCTTGGCTACCGTGAGTATATTCATCGGCAGTTTTAAAGCTGAATGTGCAGTTCGGCCGCCTTCCAAAAATGTGGCAGCAATGCCAGAGGAAGCAACAGCCAACGCAATTTGAGATCTTGCCCGAATTGTAGCCAGAATCAAAGAAATGACGAATGTTTTTCCTGTCCCACCGGGAGCATCGAGAAAGTAAATGCCTCCCGTTCCATCGTCAACAGCCTTCATCAGGGAATCGTACACGTTCTTCTGCTCTGTATTCAACAGCTGCACATTTGTCCGGACTCTGTCGACCAGCTCATCTCGATCATAGTCTTGCTCCCGTTGCGGCTCCCGATTGAATGCATCGTTTATCGAACGATTTGGCGCTGGCATTTCCAATGTTGACACCAGACTGCCGCACATGAGGATGCACATGTCTTCGATCAGAACTAACGCTTCGTTGCGCATGTCGTCATTAATTTGAAGATCGAAATCCAAAGCTGTCATGCGAAATCTGCGTAAAATGTCGTCAGCCATCTCGTCCTTATATTTGTCCCACAATGCGGTCGGGTTCGATGGATGACATGCGGCTATGACGATCGAGACAATGTACGTATTTGATTCGCTGGCGAAGAAACAGTTGCATCGGCGAGAGTGGAGTTCCAATGTGTATCATTTTCAAGCAAATTCAAACGTTGGCAAGCCTCTCGAAAAGTGGCGCATAGCTCACCATCCACAGTACGCAGGGAAACGAAGGATGTAGGGCCTCTGATGTTAACCAAAAGCAAGCGAAGATAGAAGCATCCGTCTTGGCGTGGATGAACTGTGTATATTCGTCCGAGAGCATCGGTGGAATAGCATCAGTAAAGCCAGCAACAACATTACCTTTTTTCCGGCGTTGAAACCTCTTTGATGCAGCGTTAAATGTATAATAGCGTGGAATTTCCGAATATAGTAAAGTCCTTGCGAACGGATCGCTTTGGCATGTTGAAAAGAAATTTGTCAACGTTGTAGCTGGTGGCTGTTCTGCTCTTTGCGCTGCATTTGCGTCCGTAAAGTAGACACGCTGGCCGTTCTTCAAGTGTACTGCCAAATGTACCACAGTCGGGTAACGTTCATGAATCGGAAACGAAAACAGCCGCCAAATTGCCTCGTTACAACTCACGTAACGTCCAAGTTGAAATTGCGTTACCTCGTCGTTTGCATTCGGTTCAACAATGCCAAATACCGCCATGTGGCTCCCTTTCTTCACATATTTGCAAACGTATTTGATGGATTTAATGGAATTGCAGTACTCAACATTGCAGTGAGTTGAGAACGTTTTCGACAAAAGCGGACAATATGGAACGATCCAGCGGTTATCGACGATGACATTGTTCCCTTTCACTTTCATCACGATTGATTTGCCATTGTCATCTGGAGAACGACGCCGATACAATGGATATCCGTCGATTCCAGAGATTGTGTCAGCCACCAACGGACGGGGGAAACGTTTTGTGCAATTTCCGTTTTCCATGCACGGCGAGTCTGGGTTGTGGACTCCGCAAGGCCCATGGATCATGTTCGTTGTCACAACGGAATACAGCTCCGGATCAGTTTCTCGATCTGGTATTTCGGCCGAAATGATCGAATCAATATCATCTGCACGGATCGTGTCGAGCATCCAAAGCAAAATGTGTGCATGTGGTAAGCCACGCTTCTGCCATTCAACCGAGAACATCCAACAACGGATTATGCCAAAAACCTTATGCTTAACAATGTAATATATGAGTACTTTGATCTTTTGTGCACACTCGTGCAATGATGTTATGTCGATCGCTGGATGTTTGTCCTGTCAGCAAGAGATTCGTAATTTCAGGCCATTTCGGATTGCAAGTGAACGTGATGAATAAATCCGGCCGTCCGTAATTCCGCACATACGTCATCGCATCCTGAGCGTACTCATGCATGTGGCGCGGGCTTCTAACGTAAGTAGCTGGAAGAATAGTCAAACAACCGATGTTGGTTGCGTCTCCTTCAGTAGCCATGGCATCACGCAAGTGTATGCATTCCTCTGATCGTAACTTGGACTGATTGAAACGAATGAAATTGAGGCGCTCCGTTTCGACCTTGACGTACATGTCAACGCAATACTGTTGAAACAACCGGCGATATCTCAACAGATGATTGTCAACATCGCGCCGAATCATCAAACGATACGCATAAAAATTCATTGAGCTGACCTTCTTTTTCGTTTCTTCTCCTGAAATATGAATTCGAACTCGGTTGCAAAATAAAATAGAAGTGATGACTTATAAACAAACCTTTCGTTCGATTAACCATCTTTATATTGAAGTGATATCCATCCTCTCCACGACAGAACATCAACGGGTATTGAAGTGCATCATATGACCGATGCGTCTCGTAAACGCGCTTCAATTGTCCACCATCCCGACGGTAAAGAACAATATCGCGTGATTCCTTATTCTCGCCAACAATCACCACAGCGACTTCATTTATAGTGGGAGCATTGAATTGTCTTGCATGGCCTCCAGCGGGTCTTTTATCTGCTCTAATAATGATTTTGTGGTCGTCTGAAGGCATCATATTCAATGCTGTTTTGAACAATCTGACCAATTCATTATGCTCATGCAGAAGATTTTTTAATTGTTCGATCATTTCACGTTTAGTCGCCGTAAAAATTGCACAACGCTGATCTAGTTCAATTGCCGAATCACCAACGAAATAGATCTGAAGGAACTTATGATCTTCGTTCGGTAGTGGTAACAAAGCGCCCGAGCGATGGTGAATTTTCCCTTGAATCTGAATGTTTGGAAGCAATTTCAAAAAAATATAACAATAATTGTTCATTTTGATAATAATGGGACATCATTACTTTAAAAGTGGGATTGTAGCCGGGTACATCAACAACTTGGGATCCAAATGATGTCATTTGAAAGCATCCGTTATATTTTTGTGTATTCTATAGCAAATATTTTGATTGGATTGTATTTCCATAGAGTAACGAATACAATGGCTCTGGCGGGTGGGTTAAAACGGGTAATTTCACTTTGCCACCAGCGCAGCATAAGCCGGGGGTTTCTGATTGAAACTTCAAAGCATTGCAATGCTGGCATACGACAGACAATGAGCGGATATCAACGCAGCGAAGATCTTTGTAGGCTATTGCGGAATCGTATTCGAAAGCAGCGCGATTCAAGCCTGCATTTATGGCTGGTGTTCTAACAACATTTTGTTGAATTTGTGGTGATGATTGTGCAGCGCGAACTTGTGCAATATGGGCACGTCTCCATTCATTTTCTTCTGCACGTTCCCCTTGCGTTTGATTATCACGGACATTCTGACTAATTATTGCACGGCGTGTACGTCGTCCAAGGTTTGATCGTCTAATAGGAGGCATTAGTCAAGCAAATAACTCTAGCTATAAAGCAATAAAGTAATTTTTGACTAATCCTAATAAAAAGAAAATTCTTAAAAATACTTACGGAATGAATGTATCGCAATATATGCCCGTAGTTCTAGAAGATAACCTTACACGCAAACTTATTTTCTTAAAAACTGATCGAATTGATAAATATCGCAAAAGAATTTCAATTGCTCGTAATGCTTGTACCGTTTGTGGTTGTGATACGCGATATATGACTATCCGAAATCAGAAAAATAAATCGATGAACACGAAAATCAGAAAAACTCGAATCAATTGCAGCAAGAACAAGTAAGGAAGGCTAAGTTCGGGTGTAACCGAACATTATATACTCAGTTGAGAGCTGTGGAGACAAAGTAAGGGAAATCACCATGTTGTAGAAGGAACCTAGGGTAACCCTGGAATGTGTTTGTATGACATGTGTATCAAATGGAAGGTATTAAAGAGTATTTTAAGAGGAAGTGGGCCATAGATCTATAGATGGACGCCATTTAGGGATATCGCCATAAAGGTGGACCAGGCCTGACTCGAGAATTTGCTTGTACGATATGGGTATCAAATGAAAGGTGTTAATGAGTATTTTAAGAGGGCGTGGGCCTTAGTTCTATATGTGGACGCCTTTTCGCGATATCGCCATAAACGTGGACCAGGGGTGACTCTAGAATTTGTTTGTACGATATGGGTATCAAATGAAAGGTGTTAATGAGTATTTTAAAAAGGAGTGGGCCTTAGTTCTATATGTGAACGCCTTTTCGAGATATCGCCATAAACGTGGACCAGGGGTGACTCTAGAATGTGTTTGTACGATATGGGTATCAAATTAAAGGTATTAATGAGGGTTTTAAAAGGGAGTGGCCCTTAGTTGTATATGTGAAGGCGTTTTCGAGATAAATACCAAAATGTGGACCAGGGTGATCCAGAACATCATCTGTCGGGTACCGCTAGTTTATTTATATATGTAATACCACATACAGTATTCCTTCCAAGATTCCAAGGGCTTTTGATTTCGCCCTGCAAAACTTTTTCATTTTCTTCTACTTAATATGGTAGGTGTCACACCCATTTTCCAAGTTTTTTTCTAAAGTTATATTTTGCGTCAATATACCAATACAATTACCATGTTTCATCCATTTTTTCGTATTTGGTATATAATTATGGCATTTTTTTCATTTTTCGTAATTTTCGATATCGAAAAAGTGGACGTGGTCATAGTCGGATTTCGGCAATTTTTTATACCAATACAAAGTGAGTCGTTCTCCGATTTTGCTAATTTTTATTGAGCAGACATAAAGTAATAAGAGTAACGTTCCTGCCAAATTTCATCATGATATCTTCAACGACTGCCAAATTACAGCTTGCAAAACTTCTAAATTACCTTCATTTAAAAGTGGGCGGTGCCACGCCCATTGTCCAAAATTTTACTAGTTTTCTATTCTGCGTCATAAGCTCAACTCAGCTACCAAGTTTCATCGCTTAATGCGTATTTGGTAATGAATTATCGCACTTTTTCAATTTTTCGAAATTTTCGATATCGAAAAAGTGGGCGTGGTTATTGTCCGATATCGTTCATTTTATATAGCGATCTGAGATGAGTGCCCAGGAACCTACGTACCAAATTTCATCAAGATACCTCAAAATTTACTCAAGTGATCGTGTTAACGGACGGACGGACGGACGGACATGGCTAAATCGAATTTTTTTTCGATACTGATGATTTTGATATATGGAAGTCTATATCTATCTCGATTCCTTTATACCTGTACAACCAACCGTTATGCAATCAGAGTTAATATACTCTGTGAGCTCTGCTCAACTGAGTATACAAATAGCACATTTGTTTAATAAAAAATGACAATGAGAAAAGTGCACCTGTCAAATTACGCTCAACCTAAGCACAGCGCCATCTGTTATTTATCCCGTTAATTTTTCCACTCAAAATGCAATTTTATCACAATGAATTTCACAATTATCCGAAACGTACAGAAACACAGCACCATCTGTTATTTATCTCGTTATATTAATAATCAATTTTCGATTTCTCCAATTTTCCGACTTTTCCGCAGGGTTTTCCCAAAATTTTCTTTCGTAAAAACCTTCTCCTAGCAATTACGAAGAACTGAAAAAAAAATTTGAGCCAAATCGGTCCTGCCGTTCTCAGTTTTCGAGTTCTCCAATTTACCGACTTTTCCGCAGGGTTTTCCCAAAATTTTCTTTCGTAAAAACCTTCCCCTAGCAACTAAGAAGAACTGAAAAAAAAATGTGAGCCAAATCGGTCCTGCCGTTCTCAATTTTTGATTTCTCCAATTTTCCGACTTTTCCGCAGGGTTTTCCCAAAATTTTCTTTCCTAAAAACCTTCTAGCAATTACGAAGAACTGAAAAAAAATTTGAGCCAAATCGGTCCTGCCGTTCTCAATTTTCGATTTCTCCAATTTTCCGACTTTTCCGCAGGGTTTTCCTAAAATTTTCTTTCGCAAAACCTTCCCCTAGCAATTACGAAAAACTGAAAAAAAATTGGAGCGAAATCAGTCCTGTCGTTCTCAATGTCCGATTTCTCCAATTTTCCGACTTTTCCGCAGGGTTTTCCTAAAATTTTCTTTCGTAAAAACCTTCCCCTAGCAATTACGAAGAACTGAAAAAAAATTTGAGCCAAATCGCTCCTGCCGTTCTCAATTTGCGATTTCTCCAATTTTCCGACTTTTCCGCAGGGTTTTCCCAAAATTTTCTTTCGTAAAAACCTTCTCCTAGCAATTAGGAAAAACTGAAAAAAAATTGGAGCGAAATCGGTCCTGTCGTTCTCAATTTTCGATTTCTCCAATTTTCCGACTTTTCCGCAGGGTTTTCCCAAAATTTTCTTTCGTAAAAACCTTCCCCTAGCAACTAAGAAGAACTGAAAAAAAATTTGAGCCAAATCGGTCCTGCCGTTCTCAATTTTCGATTTCTCCAATTTTCCGACTTTTCCGCAGGGTTTTCCCAAAATTTTCTTTCGTAAAAACCTTCCCCTAGCAACTAAGAAGAACCGAAAAAAAAATTGAGCCAAATCGGTCCTGCCGTTCTCAATTTTCGATTTCTCCAATTTTCCGACTTTCCGCAGGGTTTTCCCAAAATTTTCTTTCGTAAAAACCTTCACCTAGCAATTACGAAGAACTGAAAAAAAATTTGAGCCAAATCGGTCCTGCCGTTCTCAATTTTCGATTTCTCCAATTTTCCGACTTTTCCGCAGGGTTTTCCCAAAATTTTCTTTCGTAAAAACCTTCTCCTAGCAATTACAAAAAACTGAAAAAAAATTGGAGCGAAATCGGTCCTGTCGTTCTCAATTTTCGATTTCTCCAATTTTCCGACTTTTCCGCAGGGTTTTCCCAAAATTTTCTTTCGTAAAAACCTTCCCCTAGCAATTACGAAGAACTGATAAAAAATTTGAGCCAAATCGGTCCTGCCGTTCTCAATTTTCGATTTCTCCAATTTTCCGACTTTTCCACAGGGTTTTCCCAAAATTTTCTTTCATAAAAACCTTCTAGCAATTACGTAGAACTGAAAAAAAATTTGAGCCAAATCGGTCCTGCAGTTCTCAATTGATGAATTACTATACATTTTTCACACCATTTTTATATATATAGATAATCTTAGTACTCCACTTAAGAAATCCTTTGATATACATTTGAACTCCAACATCAATCTCCAATTGGATTCAAATGAAAAAGAAAACTCTTCTAGAATTAAATTTTACATCCGAATTGAATAAAAATAACAGCGTTGTATATAAATTTGGTTTCAGTTTAATAGAATAAATATAAATTAAAATAAATAGTAATTCATTTTACATATTTAAAAATAAATTAAAAGTATTTAAAAAGTGTAAGTAATTGTAAGTCATTAATTGGTGTTTAAGTGACTTAAACTATGAACATTTTTCGTTCGTTTGTTTCAGTAGCCATTGAGTGTGCTTGTAATTCTCAACTGGTTAGTGAAATATTCTAAAGACATAGTTTGAGTTTTTTAATTAAAAGCGAGGTTCTTCGGATGGTGTGCTAATACATCAGAGCCCAGTGCTCGCCTCCATATCACACTTTGAAGGGGTTCTTCAAATAGAAGATGAGGTGGCTCATTAGAGCGAAACCTCAGAGTGCCCAGCGCTCGCCCCAAATTAAATAAATAGAGGTTTTTCGGATGGTGTGCTAATACATCAGAGCCCAGTGCTCGCCTCCATATCACACTTTGAAGGGGTTCTTCAAATAGAAGATGAGGTGGCTCATTAGAGCGAAACCTCAGAGTGCCCAACGCTCGCCCCAAATTAAATAGAGGTTCTTCGGATGGTGTGCTAATACATCAGAGCCCAGTGCTCGCCTCCATATCACACTTTGAAGGGGTTCTTCAAATAGAAGATGAGGTGGCTCATTAGAGCGAAACCTCAGAGTGCCCAACGCTCGCCCCAAATTAAATAAATAGAGGTTTTTCTTGTAGAAAATGGGGTGCCAATACCTCAGAGCCGTCCCGCGCTCGCCTCCATATCACATTTTAAAGGGTTCTTCAAATAGAGGATGAGGTGGCTCAGTAGAGCGAAGCCTCAGAGCCCCCAGTGCTCGCCCCCAAATTAAATAAATAAAAGGTGTACTGATGCTATGCATCCTCCCATGACTTAAACACACCAATAACACTAAAACTACCCAACTTAATAAACTGAATCCCTTAAAGTAAGCACAAATAAATAAATAAAGGTGTACTGATGCTATGCATCCTCCCATGACTTAAATACACCAATAACACTAAAACTACCCAACTCAATAAATGGAATACATTAAATCAAAAAACCCCATAAACTCAATACAGTCCATTAATAATAATAATTTATAAATTTTAAAAAAGTGAATGCTTGGTGGGAGTTGAACCCGCAACCCCGGGCGTTTGGTCGGGTACGTCAGCCACTGTGCCACGACTCATACGCTTACAAGCACATAAAATTACTCATTTATAACTCTTATTAAACTGCTCGCTCTCAATTGCCCAAAGCTTAGACATGGTCCTTCGAGCCGGATCACTGGCTCGTATGGAAGTTTCATTAGACGACTAAGCCGTCTAAGGGGGGAGTATGTTTAAGTGACTTAAACTATGAACATTTTTCGTTCGTTTGTTTCAGTAGCCATTGAGTGTGCTTGTAATTCTCAACTGGTTAGTGAAATATTCTAAAGACATAGTTTGAGTTTTTTAATTAAAAGCGAGGTTCTTCGGATGGTGTGCTAATACATCAGAGCCCAGTGCTCGCCTCCATATCACACTTTGAAGGGGTTCTTCAAATAGAAGATGAGGTGGCTCAGTAGAGCGAAGCCTCAGAGCCCCCCGTGCTCGCCCCCAAATTAAATAAATAAAAGGTGTACTGATGCTATGCATCCTCCCATGACTTAAACACACCAATAACACTAAAACTACCCAACTTAATAAACTGAATCCCTTAAAGTAAACACAAATAAATAAATAAAGGTGTACTGATGCTATGCATCCTCCCATGACTTAAATACACCAATAACACTAAAACTACCCAACTCAATAAATGGAATACATTAAATCAAAAAACCCCATAAACTCAATACAGTCCATTAATAATAATAATTTATAAATTTAAAAAAAGTGAATGCTTGGTGGGAGTTGAACCCGCAACCCCGGGCGTTTGGTCGGGTACGTCAGCCACTGTGCCACGACTCATACGCTTACAAGCACATAAAATTACTCATTTATAACTCTTATTAAACTGCTCGCCCTCAATTGCCCAAAGCTTAGACAATTGGATTCTTACAAAATTTTAAAAATTCTTTTCACCAAAGCTGAGATATTTTTTTTCATGCTCAAAGCATCGAGAAACATAGAAAGTGTAAAAAAGTGTTACGTACGCGAAAAACGGCGTTTTTCCTTACTTTTGAGGTCTTTTACAGGGTACACAATTTTTTGGTGATTTCTTTCTCCAATCATATTTAATACTACTTTTACCCTTCAATTCAAGATATTACGATCTCAATTACGAACTCTGTTCGAATAGTTATGGCTGTTTTAAGTTATGCATCAAATTTCAATGTACTTTTCAAGTATCAAATATACTGTTTACACAACTTCGTCAAAGAACATAACTTAAAATAGCCATAAATTTACGAAAAGAGTTCGTAATTAAGATCGTAATATCTTGAATTGAAGGGTAGGAGTAGTATTAAATGATATGATTGTAGAAAGAAATCACCAAAAATTGTCGTACCTTGTACAAGATCTCAAAAGTGGGGGAAAATTCCTTTTTCGCGTACATAACCTCAATTATCTCAGAATTTCTCCGGTTGACCCCCAATTTTATTTACATTTTTCTATGTTTCTCGGTGCTTTGAGCACGAACAAAAATACCTCAGCTTTGATGCAAAGAATTTTTAAAATTTTGTAAGAATCTAATTAATGAATTACAATTAGTTAAAAATTTTAATGATTATTTTAGAATCATCAAATTAATGCAATAAATCAACATCTTATTTTGATTTAACTTCAGTAGCATTCTCTTTCTTGCTGTATTGCATTGTTTTCACCAGGCGTTTTTTGGCTTGATGAAAGAAGGACATATTAGTCCTTTCAAAGTCCTCATTTGAAGAGTTGGCAAATTTTTGATTGTAAGCCTCTGAAATAAAAAAGATTTCAATTATAAATAAAAATAAAAATGGACATGTAATAGTTACTCTTCAGGGCTCCCGTTATACTGAGCACTCTAATAGCTTTCTTGTTGTACGTGCCCTTTCAAGTGAAGTGCCTGAAGCTTCATTGCTCATCACTTTTCGCCACACCATTTTTATGAAGCGTATGTAATTGCCATAAACTATAATTTGGAGTTCAACAACCTAGAGAAAAACAAGTAAGGAAGGCTAAGTTCGGGTGTAACCGAACATTATATACTCAGTTGAGAGCTGTGGAGACAAAGTAAGGGAAATCACCATGTTGTAGAAGGAACCTAGGGTAACCCTGGAATGTGTTTGTATGACATGTGTATCAAATGTAAGGTATTAAAGAGTATTTTAAGAGGAAGTGGGCCATTTAGGGATATCGCCATAAAGGTGGACCAGGCCTGACTCGAGAATTTGTTTGTACGATATGGGTATCAAATGAAATGTGTTAATGATAATTTTAAAAGGGAGTGGGCCTAAGTTCTATAGGTGGACGTCTTTTCGAGATATCGCCATAAAGGTGGACCAGGGGTGACTCTAGAATTTATTTTGTACGATATGGGTATCAAATAAAAGGTATTAATGAGTATTTTAAAAGAGCGTGGGCCTAAGTTCTATAGATGGACGCCTTTTCGAGATATCGCCATAAAGATGGACCAGGAGTGACTCTAGAATTTGTTTGTACGATATGAGTATCAAATGAAAGGTGTTAATGAGTATTTTAAGAGGGCGTGGGCCTTAGTTCTATATGTGGACGCCTTTTCGGGATATGGCCATAAACGTGGACCAGCGGTGACTCTAGAATGCGTTTGTACAATATGGGTATCAAATGAAAGGTGCTAATGAGTATTTTAAAAGGGTGTGGGCCTTTTCGAGATATCGCCATAAAGGTGGACCAGGGGTGACTCTAGAATTTGTTTGTACGATATGTGTATCAAATGAAAGGTGTTAATGAGTATTTTAAAAGGGCGTGGGTCTTAGTTCTATAGGTGGACGCCTTTTCGAGATATCTCCATAAAGGTAGACCAGGGGTGACTCTAGAATTTGTTTGTACGATATGGGTATCAAATGAAAGGTGTTAATGAGTATTTTAAAAGGCAGTGGGCCTTAGTTCTATAGGTGGATGCCTTTTCGAGATATCGACATAAAGGTGGACCAGGGGTGACTCTAGAATTTGTTTATACGATATGGGTATCAAATGAAAGGTGTTAATGAATATTTTAAAAGGGAGTGGGCCTTAGTTCTATATGTGAACGCCTTTTCGAGATATCGCCATAAACGTGGACCAGGGGTGACTCTAGAATGTGTTTGTACGATATGGGTATCAAATTAAAGGTATTAATGAGGGTTTTAAAAGGGAGTGGCCCTTAGTTGTATATGTGAAGGCGTTTTCGAGATATCTACCAAAATGTGGACCAGGGTGATCCAGAACATCATCTGTCGGGTACCGCTAGTTTATTTATATATGTAATACCACGTACAGTATTCCTTCCAAGATTCCAAGGGCTTTTGATTTCGCCCTGCAAAACTTTTTCATTTTCTTCTACTTAATATGGTAGGTGTCACACCCATTTTTCCAAATTTTTTCTAAAGTTATATTTTGCGTCAATATACCAATACAATTACCATGTTTCATCCATTTTTTCGTATTTGGTATATAATTATGGCATATTTTTCATTTTTCGTAATTTTCGATATCGAAAAAGTGGACGTGGTCATAGTCAGATTTCGGCAATTTTTTATACCAATACAAAGTGAGTTCAGGTAAGTACGTGAACTGAGTTTAGTAAAGATATATCGATTTTTGCTCAAGTTATCGTGTTAACGGCCGAGCGGAAGGACAGACGGTCGACTGTGTATAAAAACTGGGCGTGGCTTCAACCGATTTCGCCCTTTTTTACAGAAAACAGTTACCGTCCTAGTAGCTAAGCCTCTACCAAATTTCACAAGGATTGGTTAATTTTTGTTCGACTTATGGCATTACAAGCATCCTAGACAAATTAAATGAAAAAGGGCGGAGCCACGCCCATTTTGAAATTTTCTTTTATTTTTGTATTTTGTTGCACCATATCATTACTGGAGTTGAATGTTGGCATAATTTACTTATATGCTGTAAAGATATTAACTTTTCTTTTAAAAGTTGAATTTAAAAAAAAATTGTTTTAAAAAGTGGGCGTGGTCGTTCTCCGATCTTGCTAATTTTTATTGAGCAGACATAAAGTAATAAGAGTAACGTTCCTGCCAAATTTCATCATGATATCTTCAACGACTGCCAAATTACAGCTTGCAAAACTTCTAAATTACCTTCATTTAAAAGTGGGCGGTGCCACGCCCATTGTCCAAAATTTTACTAGTTTTCTCTTCTGCGTCATAAGCTCAACTCACCTGCCAAGTGTCATCGCTTAATGCGTATTTGGTAATGAATTATCGCACTTTTTCGATTTTTCGAAATTTTCGATATCGAAAAAGTGGGCGTGGTTATTGTCCAATATCGTTCATTTTAAATAGCGATCTGAGATTAGTGCCCAGTATAGTGTTAACTACTTTGTACTCTTTACTTTAATTTTTTAAATAATTTTTATTGAGTTTTCGTGTTAACTTAAAATTTTTGAATAACTTCAAAAAAAGAAAATTGTAATTAGTTTTTGAAAATATCTGAACTCAAAAATAAACAAAATATAAATTTTTAAAAATAAAATAAATATTTGGTTAACCACCAAATATATTGGCGATCTTACCATTACGAACTTTAAAACCTAGCTAACGAAAGGACATACAAAACGTTATCAAATAAGCAGCATCAAATAAGCAGCGACGTGCATTCTGAATCCATGGCAAAACACAAAAGCCTTCGCCACTAATAAGAAACTTTAAGTGAAAGTGAATGGTTATGTTAGACAATCATAATAGTTTGAAACGCTAACACAGGTGTCTAAGTGAACTACAGCTGAAACTAAAAACATATGAGATGCATTTAGTTTAATAGTTTAATATAAGCATTAGTTGTTAGTACCAAGGTTAAACGCTTTTTAAAGTAAAAAAGTGAAGTGAAATAAACAAACTATAAACACACAGAATGTTTGTAAAGAACAAATAAATATTTTCGAAACTGTTGGAATTTCTTGCAAATCCCAAGTGAATTCTCCTTGCGATACCTAAATATACCAACGACCGACTGACTTAAATAATAATATTAATAAAATAAATAGTGAATAACTTGTGCTCCATTTAACGAAACTATAGCTGTGCAATTTAATGTGCCAAAAAATCTTATAATAGCTATAACCACGTTTACAACATAAAAATAAATAAATGTAAGGCGCGATAACCTCCGAAGAGATCTAAGGCCGAGCTTCTCTTCCAATTTGCGTCGTGCTCCTCTTGATTTTTCCCTACAAATTGGCCGGACGGGACCTACATGTTTTATGCCGACTCCGAACGGCATCTGCAAGGCAGATGAGTTTTCACTGAGAGCTTTTCATGGCAGAAATACAATCGGAGCGCTTGCCAGACACTGCCGAGGGGCGACCCCGCTTAGAAAAATTTTCTTTTAATTGAAAAATCTTATTTCTAAAATTTTGATGTTGCTTTGCCCAGGAGTTGAACCCAGGGCATACGGCGTGATAGGCGGAGCACGCTACCATCACACCACGGTGGCCGCGACGACATAATGATCTTACAACATAATGATCTTTAAAACAACGGTTAGATCATCCACGCCACAACAACAAGAGCTACTATAATAATTTTGCGCGCAATACACAAAAACGGATTTTAAATGAAGACACCACCATGAAAATGAAGATATATATAGACAAAACAACAAAACCATTGCATAACAAAGCCATTGCATAAACAACAACAACGATGTATTTACGCAATTGATTCGCTTAAAATCTTTACAATCATCAATGAACTATTTATTAATTTTAATATTTTTTTATTAAATTTAATTTTATGTAAGTACAATTTTTATTTTAATATTAAATTAAAAATTTTGCAACTATAATATAAATTAAAATTTTATAATTTTAAACCTTTTAAATTTTCAAATTTATTTTAAGATTATTTTTATATTTTAACAATTTTATATAAATTATTTAAATTTATTAAATTTTTTTTTTTTTTGTATATAAAAATAAATATTTTATTTAAATTCTTAACTCCCTTTCCAAAAAATTCTTAAATATTTTCTAATTTTCAAATTATTCATTTAATTTTATTTTTTTTTCATATGGTTCTGCGTTCACCAATACGAACTCGTAATTTTACAAATTGTGAAAATCAAAATAACAACCATACAAATAACATCATGACTCACTATACAACTCAAAATTCTAACATTAATACAACACAAAACAACATCTCTAATATAACACAAGATAACTTTACAAATTTTCCTTCTACTAAATCTATTAAATTACCACAATTTTGGCAAGATTGTCCTGATGCCTGGTTTTTACTTGTTGAAGGACAATTGGAAATTAATAATATCACTGATGATAATTTAAAATTTCAAAATGTTCTAGTTACCCTTCAACGAGATACTATCTCTAAGATTTTTGACATTATTAACCCTCTTCCTCTTTTCAATAAATATAATACAATTAAAAAGATTTTATGCGAAAGATTTTCACTTAGTGAAGAAAAAAGATTAGAAGAATTATTTTCAAAAACTGAACTTGGTGATCGTTCACCATCTGAATTATTCAGATTTATGAAATCACTTATAGGGACTGACTCCATTGTAAGTGAAGAATTACTTTTCAAATTATGGATTCGTAAATTGCCACAAGAAATACAAATCCATTTAACTTCTAGTAACAATCAAAATAAAGATGAAGTAATTATTTTAGCTGACAAACTTTTTGATTTAATCAACAAACCTCATTCTTCCAAATCTCCTATATTTTCGACTATAAATAATAATATTTTAGAACAATGCGTTAAAAATTTAACTGGATTAACTACGGCTATTTATCAAAATTTAAATAAAATTTCTAATGATATTTATCAATTACAAATCCGTTCAAGATCTAAAGATAGAAATAGATCTAAATCTCGAAATTTTTCAAGATCAAGAAATTTTTCAAACAATTGTAATTTTAATTCACAAACAACTATTTGTTGGTATCACAAAAAATTTAAGAATAACGCTCTTAAATGTATACCCCCATGTAATTTTAATCAAAATCATAATTCAAATTACGAACAAAATTTAAACTGAAACGATCCATTATGACGGTGACGGATAATGGAACTATTATTAAACCTACTCGTCGCCTATTTATATTTGATAAATTCAATAAACTTAATTTTCTTATCGATACCGGCGTAGTTGTATCAGTTATTCCTTTTTCTAAATTTAAAATTTATAAAAGAAATTCGGATCTTACTTTGACTGCAGCAAACGGTTCTTCAATTGAAACTTTCGGTACAAAACTACTTAAAATTGATTTAGGTTTAAGAAGAGATTTTGAATTTCCATTCATTATTGCGAACATTGATACACCAATTTTAGGAGCAAACTTTTTAGAAAAATTCGGAATTATTGTCAATATTAAAAATAAAGAAATAATGGATTCTACTACAAAAATTAAAGTTGCTGGATCTTCTGGATTTTCTGATATTTTCTCACTTAAAATTCCTATTCTCGAAAATAAGTTTTCAAAATTACTTAATGAATTTCCATATATTACCTGTGAACCAGATTATACTAAAAAAGTTAAACACCATACGGTTCACAGGATAGAAACAAAAGGTATTTTACCATTTTCGAAACCCAGACGTCTTGATCCAATCAAACTTAAAATTGCTAAAACTGAATTTGAATTTGTAGTTAAAACTGGTATATGCAGACCCTCAAATTCTCCTATTGCATCTCCACTTCATCTCGTTCCAAAAAAAAGAACCAAATGATTGGAGACCTTGCGGAGACTATCGAAGACTTAATTTTATTACTACACCAGATCGGTATCCTTTACCACATATTCACGATTTAACAATTGATTAAAAAAACAAACAATTTTTTTCCAAAATTGATCTTGTGCGTGCCTACCACCAAATTCCAATGGCAGAAGAAGACATTCATAAAACTGCAATAACTACCCCTTTTGGAATGTTTGAATTCGTAAGAATGCCCTTCGGTTTACGAAACAGTGCTCAAACTTTCCAACGCTTTATTAACGAAGTATTTTCTGATTTCGAATTTGTATTTACATACATTGATGACATTTTTATTGCCAGTGATAATGAAGATCACATATAAATCATTTAAAATCAGTTTTCAAAAGACTTGAAGAATATAATTTAAATATTAAACCTTCAAAATGTACTCTCGGTGTAAATAAATTAAATTTCTTAAGTTACGAAATTTCAGGCGAAGGTATTAAACCATCTTTAGATAGAATTGAAATCATAACAAATTTTGAAAAACCAATTTCTATAAATAAATTACAAAAATTTTTAGGTATGATAAATTACTATCACAGATATATTAAAATGTTAGCAACAGAACTTAGTCCTCTGCATGAAATGTTAACACATGCAATTAAAAACAAACTCAAACAATTAAATTGGACAAATGAAACCACAACAGCTTTCGAAAATGTTAAAAAACTTGTTGCTAAAAATACTTTACTTACACATTTCGACAAAAATGGTACTTTATCATTAGCAGTAGATGCATCAAATGTTGCTATTGGAGCAGTTCTTCAACAAACTAGCAATAATATACTAGAACCCTTAGCTTATTTTTCAAGAAAATTAACTACAACAGAAACTAAATATTCAACATTTGATCGTGAACTTTTGGCAATTTCTAATTCAATTAAACATTTTAAACATTTTCTTGAAGGTAGAACTTTTACAATTTATACTGATCATAAACCTTTAATTCATGTTCTAAATTCTTAAGTAGATAGATCTCCTCGTCAACTACGTCATCTTGAATATATTGCTCAATTTACAAATGTTATTCAATATATACGTGGAAAAGACAACATAGTTGCCGACACACTTTCCCGTATTCCAGAAATAAATGCAATTTCAACTCAAGATATAAATTTAGAAACTTTATATAAAGAACAGCAAACTGATACATTTTTACAAAAAACCATTTCTAAAAATAATTTAAAAGAAATTCATATTCCAGTTATTAATTTAAACATATGGTGTGATGTTTCTCTACAACCTTTTCGACCTTATGTTCCACATTCTATGAGAATAATTATATTTGACAAAATTCACTCATTATCTCATCCAAGTATAAGAACAACTAGAAAATTAATTCAAAATAAATATTATTGGCATAACATGCGTAAAGAGATTAACGATTGGACTTCGTCTTGCATCAATTGTCAAAAATCCAAAATTTCAAGACATACTAAATCTCCTATCCAAAAAATTCAAATACCATCAGGCCGTTTTGAACATATTCATATGGATATTGTTGGACCTCTTCCAGTTTCAAATGGAAATTGTTATATTTTAACAATTATTGACAGATTTTCACGTTGGCCTGAAGCTTATCCGCTTAAAGATATTTCAACAAATACTATAGTAAAAACTTTTATTCAAAATTATATACCACGATTTGGTATACCATTAAATATTACAGTAGATCAAGGTTCACAATTCACCTCAAAATTTTTTACAGAATTAACTAAACTTTTAGGTTCTCATAAAATGCATACATCTCCTTACCATCCCCAAGCAAATGGCATGATAGGGAGATTTCATCGAACTTTAAAAGCAGCAATTATAGCATCAAACGACTCGGTTCATTGGTCTGACATTTTACCATTCATTCTACTTGGTTTACGAACTTCTATTAAAGAAGATTTAAAATGTTCATCTGCTGAACTTGTTTATGGCCAAACACTTAGAATACCTGGTGAATTAATTATTTCAAATAGTAATAAAGAACATGATTTTTCTAATGACGCTCTTCATAAAATAAGAGAATATTTTTCGCTTGTTCGTTCTAAAGTTTTTCATCATAACAAAGAAAATTTTTTCGTTCCTAAACAATTAGAAAATTGTGAGTATGTTTTTGTTAAAGTTCTTCGTAAATCTAATTTAGAATCACCTTATGAAGGACCTTTTAAAGTTATCTCTAAGAAACATAAAACATTTACAATTCAATACAAAAATACTATTAAAAATATTTCAATTGATTTACTGAAACCAGCAAACATACTTATTAACACTAATTTAAATACAAATACATTAAACAACAAAAAACAAAAAAAGGTTACATTTAATATTAATTAATAATTTGTTTGTTTCAAATTTTCTTGGAGGGGGAGTAAATATAGTGTTAGCTACTTTGTACTCTTTACTTTAATTTTTTAAATAATTTTTATTGAGTTTTCGTGTTAACTTAAAATTTTTGAATAACTTCAAAAAAAGAAAATTCTAATTAGTTTTTGAAAATATCTGAACTCAAAAATAAACAAAATATAAATTTTTAAAAATAAAATAAATATTTGGTTAACCACCAAACCCAGGAACCTACGTACCAAATTTCATCAAGATACCTCAAAATTTACTCAAGTTATTGTGTTAACGGACGGACGGACGGACGGACATGGCTAAATCGAATTTTTTTTCGATACTGATGATTTTGATATATGGAAGTCTATATCTATCTCGATTCCTTTATACCTGTACAACCAACCGTTATGCAATCAAAGTTAATATACTCTGTGAGCTCTGCTCAACTGAGTATAAAAAGAAAGTACGAAGTATACAGTAGAATAGAATATATAAATAAAATAGCTTATAAAGCTCTTATAGTAGGAAATTTGTATGGAAATATATATTTAAAAAGCTATTGGCAGCTGCATAATATTGAATTCTAGTGCCCAACTAGCTAACTCATCATTTTAGTTGGGTAAATCATCAGCAATCTCTTCTGAATCGCTTTCCGAGGAAGTTTCTTCACTTGAAAAGTTTTCCAAAGGAGGACTGTATTCAGCAGTTGACGGGGAAGGCTCCATTGGCAAACTTTCAATTGTTGGCGAGCACTCCGACAGCCAAGCCACTACTTGCCTTACCTCACTTCTAATTTTCTTGCTTCTATGCATTTTAATAGTTGCACATATGTATATTAAATTAATTAAATGCTTACCATATTAAAATTGGGTACTTCCCGGAAATATATCAATTAATTCACTTTTTCCACTACTTTCAGTTTCACTGCTATCCAATCTTTTGACAGATGATTGGCCAGCACTGCCACACACATAAGTGAATAAACGCGTTACCATGTAAAAAATTTTTAAGTAACATCTCAAATTGACCTCCAAGAGCACTTAATTTGAAAACAAACTTTGGAAAAAAAGATTTGATCTCCAATTGTTGTAAAAGTTGGATTTCCATTTGAGAACTACATATTTCTCAAAGGTTGGAAAAAAGTTGTACTTGTGCATATTGGGTTGGTACACTCTGCCATTGGAATATGTATGTGTGATGGTTTCTTGGCTGTTATACTTTTGTAAACATCGAATTGGCATTGAATGAGCTGATTGTTTGCAAATACTGGCAGTGAGCAGAGCTCTCACGTACAGTGTTTTAGTTTATTTTTATTTTTACAACACAAAACATTTAAAAGCACACACAAAGGTCTCTTCAAGAAGTCAACATCGTTGGATCACATACTGTTGCAAAGAATTCAATTTGGAAATATTACACATATACAATATACCTTTATCAGAATAATATTGGTAAAGCAATAATAATAAAAACAGCTTCTTGCAATATTTGTTTTTTTTTTACAAAACTTAAATCAGATTGTTGTTTTGATTTTATAATTTATTAAACCTATCAAGTGATTTTTGTGCATTAATCTGGGAATTTCGGTTAGATTTGTTTTTGCTTGTGTGAGTGGAATTAAGATTTCTGTTCGTCATAGCAATGAAAATTATCTCTGGTAGATGCGCAAGAGGGGATGTGCAGTATTTGTGATGATGTTATGAACGATTCCAATACCGCGGTTACTCCATGTGAACATCGTATCCATCTTACGTGCATATCTACGTGGATGGATAGTAATAATACCTGTCCATTGTGTCGTAGGGTGTGTAGTAGCAGCGCATTTACTGATTCTACCGCACACGGTATACGTCTTTTAAATAGGGTTGCGACCCGTTCGCAAGTAGCGCAGGATAATACGCCTAACTCATACCCCGAAAACACAGAACCCATTCAGGTTCCTCACCACGGCAATGCTCGAAATAGTAATCGGAATAGACAATCTAGATCTAATGCAAATTATGACATGAATTTTAACAGGTAATACAATGATTTTAATCGTATCGTAGAAGTAGTAGATAATGCTGTTCGTAGACAACAAGAAGTTGTAACTCGCGATATGCAAAGCACAATTGAACGCATTGTTAGTAATGTTTAGAGCATCAGCTCTCAACACTTAATTTACGTCCCTTACAACCACATGCGGAAAGTCCTATTCCAAACAGAGAAGAAACTGTAGCAAATAGAGAAGCAGGTCAGGCTGCTTCTGAGGAGTCTGCTTTTCATTCAGAAGAATGTACACGGAATTCGTCAGGACCAAGAGATTCGTCTTTTACTTTGAGTGGTGTTGGTAAGATTATTTCCAGTTGGAAACTAACGTATGACGGCTCTAATCAGGGTATATCTGTGAATGAGTTTATTTACAGAGTAAATGCGTTAACTATGTCGTCATTGCGTGGCAATTTCGAGGTGCTTGGTCAGAACGCTCATATATTATTTGAGGGTAAAGCCAAAAATTGGTTTTGGCGGTATCATCGAGCAAATAGGCTTATCGATTGGTTCGGATTTTGCGAGGATTTAAAAAACTAATTTCAGGGACGTCCGTACTGACTTTGACATAAAAGAATCTATTCGAAATAGGAAACAAAAAACCAACGAATCATTCGAACAGTTTTTAGAAGGTGCATTGTCTTTGTGTGTTGCTCTAAATATACCAATGTCAGAACGCGAAATTGTCGAAACTCTAATACGTATTTTACGTTCGGATATTCGTTTGGAATTGTTGCATTTCGATATAGTCAACCTTAGTGACTTACGACGAGCTTGTCTAAAACGCGAGCATTTCTTTAGAAACTATCCAGGCTACGCAAAAATTACCCTTAAAACAGCCAAATGTACCAAAAAGGCAAATATCAGAAGTAGAGCATTATGACATGAAAGCGGAAATATCTGAAAGTGGTAATCCGGTCGAAGTTTTTGCAGTGAAGGATATATCGGAGCGCAAGTGCTGGAATTGCGACGAGGGCGGACATAATTATAAGGAATGTGTGAAACCTCGACGTGTATATTGCTATGGCTGTGGCCTTATAGATTTCTTCTTTCCAACTTGTCCTAACTGTAATAAGTAGGGAAGCGTTCGCCGGGATGTTTGCACCAACAGCAGCAAACATCCGAGAGCGCAGCAAACCCGACATCGGAATCAATAAAGATTCTGAAACCATTTTCAATAGTTAACAAAAATACCCAAAATGTTCCTATTTTACACCCAATTAAACCTTTTCATGAACGGTTAGAAGAGTATCGAGTGCGGCGTGAACGGATCTTTAATGATTCTCGGTCAGCAAAGCGGGGTAGAGTATATTGGAGAGATGTAAATGATAAACGAAATAATTTAATATCGACGATTCTTTGTAAACCGCGCGATGCTAGGCCGTACGCAAAGATTCGTTTATTAGATTCGGAAGTGTTTGGCTTGTTAGACTCTGGTGCTACAATTAGTTGTCTTGGAGGGAAGTTAGCTTTAAGCGTGTTAAATTCGGAAACCAATTTGGGTACAAAACCACTGAGGTCACATGCGCGTACGGCTGATGGTTCGAAACAACAAATTGAAGGTGTTGTGGAATTGTTAGTTACATACAAACAGGAGGACAAGCCTATTGAGTTTTATAATTTTTGGAAAGCTTTTAAGTTAGCTTCACATATAATTAGCGAGACTAGTATAGTTGATGAAGATGTTCATATAAATGCGTTGACACCAAATCAAAAACAGGAACTTAATGCGGCAATAGAATGTTTTCCGTCATACGAGCGAAACGGTTTAGGGAAAACTACTATCTTACAACATGAAATCGAATGCAAAGCCAATTAAACAAAGGCATTTCCCAATTTCACCATCTGTTGAAAAATTAGTGGGACAGGAGATTGAGCGCATGCTTAAATTAGGCGTGATTGAAGAATCAAACAGCGCATGGTCGTCACCTGTTGTACTAGTGAGAAAACCTAGGAAAGTCGGGCTTTGTTTAGATAGTCGCAAAGTATACCAAGTTACACAAAAGGACGCTTATCCATTGCCACACATAGAGGGTATTTTGAGCAGACTTCCGCGTGCTGAATTTATATCTAGTCTAGATTTAAAGGATTCATTCTGGCAGATTCCACTGGAAGAGAGATCTCGTGAGAAAACTGCTTTTACCATTCCAAATCGGCCACTTTATCAGTTCACGGTTATGCCATTTGGACTGTGTAATGCTCCCCATACGATGTGTCGGTTAATGGATAAAGTAATTCCATATAACTTGAAAGAACGCGTTTTCGTTTATTTAGACGATTTACTATTGGTCTCGGAAGATTTAAAATCGCATATCGATTTACTGCAGGAAGTAGCCCTTCACATACGTAAGGCAGGTCTGACGATTAACATCGCAAAGTAAGTAAGTTACCTGGGTTATATAGTAGGTCAAGGGACATTACAAACCGACCCGGCTAAAGTTTCCGCAATAGTTGAGTTTCCTGTTCCCAAATCAGTTCGTCAGCTTCGGAGATTTTTAGGAATGTCTGGGTGGTACCGGCGATTTATTGCAAACTTTGCGGACGTGGCTCAGCCTCTCACAGAACTGTTAAAAAAGAACAAGACATTTGATTGGACAGAAACCGCACAGGAAGCATTTGACATTTTAAAACAACGTTTGACATCTGCCCCGTTTCTGGCAAACCCGGACTTTACTAAGCCATTCATTGTACAGTGTGACGCAAGCCAAAACGGAGTCGGGGCTGTACTAGCTCAGGTTAACGAGAATGGAGAAGAGATTCCAATCTCGCATATGCCACAGAAACTTAACAAAGCACATCGCAATTATTCGGTTACAGAACAAGAATGCCTGGCAGCAGTTTTAGCGGTTAAAAGTTTCGTCCTTAGGTTGTCAAGAATTTAAAATAGTCACAGATCACGCAAGTTTACGTTGGCGTATGAACCAATCTGACTTAAGCGGTAGGCTTGTACGCTGGTCGCTTAAGCTTCAATCATTTCAATTTACAATAGAATACCGTAAAGGAAGCCAAAATGTGGTACCCGACGCACTGTCCCGTAAGTATTCTGAAAGCATAGAGGAAGTGGAGAGTTTACAGCTGGACTATGTGCCGAATATTGATCTTACGTCAACTGCTTTTAATGACGTGGCTTATAATGAACTTCGTAGTAGGATTTTATCCAATAAAGATAAATATCCAGACTTCGAAGTTCGAGATTACTTCATATACCATCGGACAGAATACTACACAGGTGACGCCGCGCAACAGAACTCTGCTTGGAAACTAGTGGTTCCGGAAGGCTTAAGAGAAGAGGTAATACGCAAGTCGCACGACAATCCAACTTGCGCTCATGGTGGCATTGCTAAAACTATGGAGCGTATTCGACGGTATTTCTTTTGGCCAGGGCTTTTGCGTACAGTGCGCGACTATATTGCAAAATGTGACACTTGTAAAATGACGAAGCATCCAACCCAGATTTTACGACCTATGGGAAATTATATACCTTCCGAAAGAATTTTTCAAAGATTGTTCATAGATCTTATAGAGCCCTTTCCTAGGTCAAAGATTGGTAATATTGGTATTTTGATCGTCTTAGATTAAATATCTAAATTTACTTTTCTGTGCTCATTGAAGATGTTTACCACGACGCCTATTGTGAATTACCTTAAGGAACATATTTTTGATGTTTTTGGGGTGCCAGAAGTACTAGTTAGCGATAATGGAAGTCAGTTTAAGTCAGGCGAGTTAGAAGCATTTTTAATCAAGTGTGGAATAAAGCATGTATGCACCGCTGCGTACTCTCCGCAGAGCAATAGCTCGGAGCGTGTCAACCGATCTATAAAGGCAGCACTTCGCGCTTATATTAAGGAAGATCAGCGAGAATGGGACCAACATTTAAGTAGCGTCAATTGTGCTTTGTGGAATTCAGTACATCAGTCGACCTCGACCAGTCCATATTTTGTGGTATTTGGTCAGCATATGATGACTCACGGCGAAAAGTACACGCTATTACGAAACATTGGTATGACCGAAGAAGGGTGCGCATTAAACACGGTCCAAAGACATAATACCCTTTCCCTGATACGCGGCACTGTGCGTACCAATATACAAAAATCATATAAGGTAAATGAAAAAACTTACAACTTAAGGTCAAGGCCAGTCTCATTCAAGGAAGGTCAAATGATATTACATAGAAATTTTGCTCAGAGCAATCACAGTAAAAATTTTAACAGTAAATTAGCACATACCTTTCTCAAGGCGCGGGTTCGAAGTAAGCAAGGTTCATCTTACTACGTACTGGAAGATGAAGGCGGCAAACTTCTAGGAACATATCACTGCAAAGACATACAGGTACTTTAATATCCAGCGAGCTTACACAAACACTACCACGTATTTAAACTATCGCATACATTTTTCCAAGTTCAAAATTCTAGAAGTGACTGGATTTTGAATTTTGTTTTGTGATGTATGCCTTTATATGATTATATTTTATCTTTTGGATCTAACTACTTCGCACTTTTATACTCGCACAAGTTTTGAAAGGATTCAAAAAGTTTAAGCAACCATTTGGAATTTTTTTTTTTGAGGAAGCAAGCGTTTTTTTTTTTTGGTAGAGAGTCGTGGATTTTGTTGGTGAATTGAAACGTTTAAAAATGTATTTTACAATCAATTACGATTTTTTTTTAAATCATACTAAAATCCGCTAAGAAATTTAAAATTCGGAAATAAAAAAAGTATATTTTAATTCACGCAAGGGCTGCACCTCTGTTGCAAATTGCAAAATATTATATTTGCGTATTAAGTTCAACCAGTTTTTCTGACCCTAACAAGGGTATTCCGGCTAACCGAAAAGTGGTGCTCGCAACTTCAAGGCAATAACGTCGATGGAAAAATCTGCATCTGCGGTTGCCGCATTTTTAAGCTGTTTTTTTTTTTTTTTTTAAATAAAGAAACGCCTCACCAATCAACAAGCTTATTTTGTTTTCTTACAAAATAGTGATTAATGCACTAAAATTAAATTAAAATAATTATAAAATGAAAATGAATTTTGTTTAATCGTTTTAATATACTGTTTTCGTAACTCTCAAATTTCTTTGTTTATCGAAAATATTAACCGTTATTCTTTAAGAATTTAATTGAATATAATTTGTTTTAAATAATATGCAAATTAAATGTAACAGCGAACATATGTGGTAATTTGCATTTAAAAGTAATTGACCGTGTATAGATACCGGTCTGTAATTTCTACATACATTAAGGTATCCAGCTGTTTGCGCAAACATCGAGGGACAAACCCAAGGATAAGGTATGTAAGCATTTATAAGTGTCTGTAAAAACAGTACATATTCAATGTATATTGTACATATATTGTCGCTTGTTTAAAATAAATGATTTTTGTTTGATTAATTACAATAACGTAATTCAACTTTTTTGAATTACGAGCTGTTGTTGTTGTTCAGTTAATAAAATTTTTCTGTTATAAAGTTGTATTCAATTTCGAATTTGTATAACAGTTTTCAAATAATGAAGTTCAGCAGATGTGCTGAACTGTTCTCAATACAACAACAACTTTTACTAATGTAACAAAACTGAATTTTTTTTTAAATGAATAAAGTCTAAGTTTCTTTTGTAATGTGATCTACGAGTTGACTTCCAATTATGTAGGTGGTTTGGGAGAGACGTAAATGTACTCACACATATAGTTGGGAAGGGAATGAGATGGGGACAACTTTCATTTTGTCCCCTGAAGTGTGTTTGCTTCTAAAATGTTTTTGTTTTGTGTTTGTTGTCATTTCATACGTACTTCCGACCATGTAGGAAATGCTGTCTTTATTTTTGTCCGACTAACTAGTTACCCTGATGTTCTAGATTAAATTTTGATGTGCGTTTTGTTGTAGTATCTGCATTAATTTTATTTTTTTTTACCAGTGCATGAAATAAATGTTTGTGTATGTATGCAGTGAGTATGTTTAATACAAGAATTCCCCCCAGCCGAAGAGCTTAGTCCTGGTTTAACTAGCATGCACAACTCCGTATGACATTTCACTGCCGCTAGATCAACTTAGCGAAGGTTACATTACACTTCCCAACCCCACATTTTCCTGGAGGTGTTAGGGATTGATCTCATATAACTCCTTACTGAATTTCAATGTTCTAGCATAAATACGTTCAGAGTTATGTAGTACCAAATATTAATTTTGCCAAATATTAAGGAAGCCAAAATGTGGTACCCGACGCATTGTCCCGTAAGTATTCTGAAAGCATAGAGGAAGTGGAGAGTTTACAGCTGGACTATGTGCCGAATATTGATCTTACGTCAACTGCTTTTAATGACGTGGCTTATAATGAACTTCGTAGTAGGATTTTATCCAATAAAGATAAATATCCAGACTTCGAAGTTCGAGATAACTTCATATACCATCGGACAGAATACTACACAGGTGACGCCACGCAACAGAACTCTGCTTGGAAACTAGTGGTTCCGGAAGGCTTAAGAGAAGAGGTAATACGCAAGTCGCACGACAATCCAACTTGCGCTCATGGTGGCATTGCTAAAACTATGGAGCGTATTCGACGGTATTTCTTTTGGCCAGGGCTTTTGCGTACAGTGCGCGACTATATTGCAAAATGTGACACTTGTAAAATGACGAAGCATCCAACCCAGATTTTACGACCTATGGGAAATTATATACCTTCCGAAAGAATTTTTCAAAGATTGTTCATAGATCTTATAGGGCCCTTTCCTAGGTCAAAGATTGGTAATATTGGTATTTTGATCGTCTTAGATTAAATATCTAAATTTACTTTTCTGTGCTCATTGAAGATGTTTACCACGACGCCTATTGTGAATTACCTTAAGGAACATATTTTTGATGTTTTTGGGGTGCCAGAAGTACTAGTTAGCGATAATGGAAGTCAGTTTAAGTCAGGCGAGTTAGAAGCATTTTTAACCAAGTGTGGAATAAAGCATGTATGCACCGCTGCGTACTCTCCGCAGAGCAATAGCTCGGAGCGTGTCAACCGATCTATAAAGGCAGCACTTCGCGCTTATATTAAGAAAGATCAGCGAGAATGGGACCAACATTTAAGTAGCGTCAATTGTGCTTTGTGGAATTCAGTACATCAGTCGACCTCGACCAGTCCATATTTTGTGGTATTTGGTCAGCATATGATGACTCACGGCGAAAAGTACACGCTATTACGAAACATTGGTATGACCGAAGAAGGGTGCGCATTAAACACGGTCCAAAGACATAATACCCTTTCCCTGATACACGGCACTCTGCGTACCGATATTCAAAAATCATATAAGGTAAATGAAAAAACTTACAACTTAAGGTCAAGGCCAGTCTCATTCAAGGAAGGTCAAATGATATTACATAGAAATTTTGCTCAGAGCAATCACAGTAAAAATTTTAACAGTAAATTAGCACATACCTTTCTCAAGGCGCGGGTTCGAAGTAAGCAAGGTTCATCTTACTACGTACTGGAAGATGAAGGCGGCAAACTTCTAGGAACATATCACTGCAAAGACATACAGGTACTTTAATATCCAGCGAGCTTACACAAACACTACCACGTATTTAAACTATCGCATACATTTTTCCAAGTTCAAAATTCTAGAAGTGACTGGATTTTGAATTTTGTTTTGTGATGTATGCCTTTATATGATTATATTTTATCTTTTGGATCTAACTACTTCGCACTTTTATACTCGCACAAGTTTTGAAAGGATTCAAAAAGTTTAAGCAACCATTTGGAATTTTTTTTTTTGAGGAAGCAAGCGTTTTTTTTTTTTGGGTAGAGAGTCGTGGATTTTGTTGGTGAATTGAAACGTTTAAAAATGTATTTTACAATCAATTACGATTTTTTTTTAAATCATACTAAAATCCGCTAAGAAATTTAAAATTCGGAAATAAAAAAAGTATATTTTAATTCACGCAAGGGCTGCACCTCTGTTGCAAATTGCAAAATATTATATTTGCGTATTAAGTTCAACCAGTTTTTCTGACCCTAACAAGGGTATTCCGGCTAACCGAAAAGTGGTGCTCGCAACTTCAAGGCAATAACGTCGATGGAAAAATCTGCATCTGCGGTTGCCGCATTTTTAAGCTGTTTTTTTTTTTTAAATAAAGAAACGCCTCACCAATCAACAAGCTTATTTTGTTTTCTTACAAAATAGTGATTAATGCACTAAAATTAAATTAAAATAATTATAAAATGAAAATGAATTTTGTTTAATCGTTTTAATATACTGTTTTCGTAACTCTCAAATTTCTTTGTTTATCGAAAATATTAACCGTTATTCTTTAAGAATTTAATTGAATATAATTTGTTTTAAATAATATGCAAATTAAATGTAACAGCGAACATATGTGGTAATTTGCATTTAAAAGTAATTGACCGTGTATAGATACCGGTCTGTAATTTCTACATACATTAAGGTATCCAGCTGTTTGCGCAAACATCGAGGGACAAACCCAAAGATAAGGTATGTAAGCATTTATAAGTGTCTGTAAAAACAGTACATATTCAATGTATATTATACATATATTGTCGCTTCTTTAAAATAAATGATTTTTGTTTGATTAATTACAATAACGTAATCAACTCTTTTAAATTACGAGCTGTTGTTGTTGTTCAGTTAATAAAATTTTTCTTTTATAAAGTTGTATTCAATTTCGAATTTGTATAACAGTTTTCAAATAATGAAGTTCAGCAGATGTGCTAAACTGTTCTCAATACAACAACAACTTTTACTAATGTAACAAAACTGATTTTTTTTTTAAATGAATAAAGTCTAAGTTTCTTTTGTAATGTGATCTACGAGTTGACTTCCAATTATGTAGGTGGTTTGGGAGAGACGTAAATGTACTCACACATATAGTTGGGAAGGGAATGAGATGGGGACAACTTTCATTTTGTCCCCTGAATTGTGTTTGCTTCTAAAATGTTTTTGTTTTGTGTTTGTTGTCCTTTCATACGTACTTCCGACCATGTAGGAAATGCTGTCTTTATTGTTGTCCGACTAACTAGTTACCCTGATGTTCTAGATTAAATTTTGATGTGCGTTTTGTTGTAGTATCTGCATTAATTTTATTTTTTTTTACCAGTGCATGAAATAAATGTTTGTGTATGTATGCAGTGAGTATGTTTAATACAAGAAGTCCCCCCAGCCGAAGAGCTTAGTCCTGGTTTAACTAGCATGCACAACTCCGTATGACATTTCACTGCCGCTAGATCAACTTAGCGAAGGTTACATTACACTTCCCAACCCCACATTTTCCTGGAGGTGTTAGGGATTGATCTCATATAACTCCTTACTGAATTTCAATGTTCTAGCATAAATACGTTCAGAGTTATGTAGTACCAAATATTAATTTTGCATGGGAGGTGCCACGCCCCTTTTATATATCGACAGTATTTTTAGCTTATGACCATCCTTGGAGGGTTTCTAGTGGGCTGTGCAAATTTGGTTGTGATCGATCGATCCGTTTAGGACGCAACTCGATCTATACCTACATGCATACATAATTTTAATTTTATATATATAGATTATTTTTACACTCACTGGATGTTCTCCAAGGATTCCCAATGTTATCCGTTTACTATTAAAAATACCTTAAAAACGGATAATATTATGTTTTTGAGTAATGGTTTTAATGCCCCATATATATATATATATATATAAATACCTTAAAAACGGATAATATTATGTTTTTGAGTAATGGTTTTAATGCCCAATATCCACACAACAGACTTGAAATGCTTTGCTTTTATTGGACTTTCTGGAAGTATTTTAATAGTGTATTACTTCGGTCGAGATTGGCGTACTAAAGAAACTTGTGTAGCAATCACTAAATTCTTCATTCCATCTAAGCGTACCTCTTGCTCAGTCGCCGACATCGTGGCATAGCCAGAATCCATGTCTCATTAATAAGCTGCACAAATACTTGCTAAATAGTAAATACGATAGCATCTGGAGTATCGACAGACACAATAACCTATTAGGGTATGTTAGGCTGACTCTCGCTGGGACAGGCACCTTGTCGCTGGTGCTAGCTGAACACCATAGCGCCATAATACGGGACGGAGTAGCTTAGGTGCTAGCTCCTTCGCTTTTCCCCGACATATAACTGCTTCGGGAGGTCGGTGACCAAGAACTGTCACCCCATAATCCAGGGTATTACGCAGACAGTCCCTATTGCATAATTTGTAGTCAGGGGTATACTCGGCTATATTTTAACCAGATACCTGAGATATGACTTCAATAATGATTTTGCTGAGAAAATTTTTTTGAAATTCCGCTATACAATTCCGCCCAGTTACTCCTTTTTTATATAGGGTAGGTGATATGTTTCTTGTTTTTTAAACATTTTTTTATTTGAAGTTTAGACATATTAAGCCGGAATTAGAGATAATAAGCTGGAAACAGGCATACGCCTTTTTTTTGGTATTGCATAAGTGACATTAAAAGTCTTCATTTATCACTAATCTATCATGCTGTAAAGTTTGAGTGGCAATTTGTGCTCTGTATCTCAGAAATGGCTGAGCACTTAAAAAAACGTATTATGTAAATCCGTACTTAAGACGAGCACAATTTATTTATTTTACTTTAAATGCCACTTATACAATGCCAAATTTTATTTGTAAAAATGACTAAAATAATGGTTGACACATAATTTGAAAAAAAAATAATAGTTATTTATAAATATAGTACAACAAATTTAGGCCTAAATATTTTTGAATAACTGTTCTTTTTTTCAAATTTATATTAACCATTATTTTAGTAATTTTTACAAATAAAATTTTCTTGTAATATCTGTTGGAGAAGTATTACACTCAGTACAATGAAAACTATACTCAAATAGTAGGAGATCCAAATATACAACGACCTTGACCCATCTTATTAATGAACGAAATGCACTTTATATGCATTTTGGAATGCATGAAAATATTTTGAGGGTTGGCTGCCTGGAAATATCCTTGCAATGATACTTTAAATTATTTTCTCTAAAGGACATTTTTTCGAATAATGCAACCATTTACTCTCTATACAGTGAAATAAAATTTATTTATTAAACCCTTCGAGTTCCATAGGTTTTATAATTTCGAGAGGTGTATAATTTGTTCATTAAGTAAATGGGTACAAAATTTTATGCAATAATGCACTTTTGAAAAATTAATTGAAAAAATCCTTGCTAGGAGATTTTCAGGCAACCCACTTGCAAAATATTTTATTGCATGTCAAAATGCATAAAAAGTTAATTTTGTTCATTAAGCAAAAAGGTGAACTTAAAATCTAACTTAATAAAAACCAAACCCGTTCGCTTGCTTTTGTTTCGTGCTTTGTGCATACTAAAAATTTTTAAATTTTCTTATGCAAAAGTTTTTGTCCCATACTGCTTAATGTAGTCCGATTCATTATAATAAAAATGGACTTATACAACATATTGATTAATATTTAAGTTATTGTTACAGTTTAGAAAGATACGGTGGTTTTAAAAAAACTAATACTTGAAGCCAAATTTGCGAAATTTTTAGTATGCAAAAAAGTTTTTTTACAAACTGTAAGTATCTACTGCGGAGGACCCAAAGAATATGTAAATTGCGTGAAAGTATTCGCACAGGTTTTCACCCCCTCCCTAAATGCTATCATTGCGTCTGCCATTTTTGCAGTTGCGGTTGCCATTTTTTCTGTGGCAGCAGCATTCTATTTATTGCCTCAATCTGGTTCTGCGCGGACTCTGCATGCATCTAATAAAAGAAACAATTTTTACAATGAAATGCAGTGCTTTACCATATACGTGTATGCCTTTTGTGTTTCGGAAATCTTTAAAAATGGTGTTGTGATGGGTGATTCTTCAGACCGCTTCCTCTTACTTCCCCTACGTGGTGTACGGTTTGGGGTTTTTGGAGTTTCGCACCGTCTTCCGATTCGCCTTCGGGCAGATTTAATGACGGTAATTCAGGGGTGTCCTCGTCATCTACGACCAGTTGAAAATCTTCATCGTATTCCATGAACAATTGCTGATCCTATAAACGCATGATTAAAATGAAATTTGATGAGCACATAAAAGATGATACAAAACGAATTACTTCTTGCATGGGAATATTCTCGTTAACATCTGACTTTCCTTCCATGTAGGTGATCCCTACTAACTCTATGACTTTTTTCTCCAAGAAGGGGTCTGTTTCCAGTCATATTCTGTTCCTTCTTCAAATCGCGCACATGAGTAGATGTGTGACTTTTTAAATCCCGCCAGACCTATATAGAAAAAGATATTTTTATATTTTATTTGTAACAAGCGGACCCCACACACTCTGTTTTTGTTATGCACGAGCTTTGGCTTTAGTTTATTTAACAATTTCAAATGTATATACAGAACTAAATTTTTAATTTCCACTTTCGGGTTTTGATAACGAGGTCAAAACGCATCTTTTGATACCTCTCTCCCGACATTTTTAGACGTTTCTCAGCAGTTGTAAGCTAATGGAAAGAAAGAGCTCTGCCATGACGAAAGAAATGTTACAACTAAATTTTACTAATAATGGTTTCGCTGGGCAGAAAAAGTGAGATTTTTACCTTTTTAAAATCGGATATTTTATAAAACAAACGCAAAAGTATTTCGAAGTTTTGCCTCTATTGTCCTAACGAACACGAAAAGGAGGGGACAAAAAAGGCGCCTTTCTTGTTTGAAAATAAATCAAGATAAACGTACATTTTGCCACTGCTCGACCGTCTTTACCGCCCCTCCAACGGCATTCCGCTTCGCCGCCATTTCGGTCCACTTTTTTTTGTTCTCCAACTTTCCATGCAACTTTTGGAACTTTCCGCTGGCGAGATTCGGGGTGGAAATAAACAAATCGAGCATTGCACTCAACTGCTCACCCGAAGCACGACTGCTTTTTGTTTTATCACACATCCTAGCAAAATAAAAATAGTTTCAACACTTTCAGTTAGCAAAATATGCACTGCACTATGTACTTACGTGTAATTTATATAATAATAATATCCGCGATAAAAATTCCCCGAATTATTTCCACTTGTGTAAAATTAATTTTGCGCGCACAAACTTACTTTTGACATTTCCTCTTTGTGTTTTTCGCATTTTTTCGCCGGAGATGCCACATAACATTACTTTGAACAATCAGATCTATGCCATTGTTTAGACCGAGTTACAGAATCAGTGAATTGTTAGCGCAAACGGCAAAAGCTTTTGACTAAGCTAACATGTTTTCTTATTGTTAAGAGTTACAGAATCGGCCCACAGGTAGAGCGACTTACGTGGTCATGTAAACATTTTCATTATTTCCACTACTGCAACAGTGTGCTACAGTCAAATTTAGATTACTTTAAGTTAAATATCTGTATATTATGTATGTAGTACTTGCCATTCTTATTTGCTTGCCAATTTTTCTACTAGGGCAACTTTTTGTTTTTCCAGCTTAAATTCAAAGTTTCAAAGTTTAGTAATAAATTTGTACATGTGAGACTATTGTCTCTTAACGTACATCAACATTCGGATATTTACCAACAATACAATATTTTTAATTTCTAAATTTATTTTTAATATACATTATGTTAAATAAATAGATTATGAGAACTAATTAAATCAAAACAGTATCAACTATTGTATGTATATTTGTATGAATGCTCCAAAAGTTATTTGACTAGTTTAGTAAAAAATAATAATATTAAAAAAAAAAAAATTATAAAACAAATATAAAAGAATGAATCTAATTCAAAAGAAAAATTAAGAACACTTTTCCTTTATAATTTCCTTGAACTGTTTATAATTTCTTTGAACTGTTGAATGACTTCGCTTCCAGCCCTTTTCTTTTCTTCCACTTCTGCTTTTTTTTAATAAATTTTTTTATATTTCGCGGGCAGTGCGTTTTTTTCCATCCCACTGAAGCAGGGGAGGAATTAGATGGTGAAGGAAATGAAAAGGAATTTGAGCAGGAAGGAGAAGGAGATACCGGTGAATGCGGCACAGCCGGTAATTCTACTGTCAATGTTGATGGAAGTGGAGAAACCGCTGATGATGGTAGTTGAGTTGGCGATGAGACATCTACCGACACCTTCTCGAATGGCCTAGAACCCACGCAAACTGTATGGTCGTTTTTAATTATGGATGTACTTCTAAAAAATTCATCCATGAGCTCCAGCAAAACATGGACTTGCACCTTTGCTGCGGTTGTTGTCCCGCGCTGCCTTAAAAGCCTGAAGGAGTGTTCTTATTTTTGACTCCAAAACACACCGGAGTTCTGTCTGAGTCCTAAGAGAAGGATATACATATTACTTTAAATCTTAAAATAGAAGTATTACATATATGTTCATAACATACTGAGATACCCAATGACGCCATATCTTCCAAAACATTGGCGTAGGCCACTCTCTCTTTTTGGGGTGCTCGAATTCTGCTTTTCGAGCCAGATAGCAAGAACCCCGTTGTTTCTTCACGGGACCATCTTCGGCGTTTTTTATCCCCAAACCTAAATAAAGATAAAGTGTCATATTTTTTTAAATTATTATTATTAGTAACATTTGCTACTCCAAGAAATAGAAGGTTCACCCCATCCCCTTCATCTAAAAAGATCGGCCGGAAACTATCCTAGTGGTCGGCAAGCGTCGGTTAAACAGGGTATACCGCAGCGTGGTATTTTTTCCGCAATTATGTTTAATTTCTACATATCAAAGCTCCCTTCCACACCAAAAGGAGTTACCATAATTTCCTATGCCGACGACAGCACAATAATGGCAACAGGGCCTGCCCACAATATAGACGGATTAGTTTCCAAAATCTCCCCAGTCTTTCTGGTTCTGTCTCCTCGCACAATCTGGTACTGTTACCGGCCAAGTCCACGGCACGCTGTTTACGACGTGAAAGGAACAGATGACGCAAATATTTGTCGTTCACGTATGGCGTTGTACCATTCGACAACACTCATACCTTCAAGGCCTAAAGTACAAAACCGCAACAAGATCCTCAAGTCGCTTCCGGCAGCATCTGGGGAAAGAACAAAGAAACGCTGCTATCAACTTACAAAGTATTTGGCCGGCCGCTCATGTTCCTCACGTCACCAGTATCATCGCCTGACTTAAAAAACACACTGGAAAATGCTACAGGCCAGCCAAAATACTACGCTTATAACTGCTCCGGAATGTCTGATTATGACCCTAAACACCATTTACACAGTGAAGCAAAAGAGCTCAATAAAAAGGAGTACATTGAAATGCTCAAAAGACAATAAACGCAATTTAACTGCTGGACAGAATTTAGCACAGTGCCGTGGACGAAAGTGGTAAAAAATGGATTTATGTGATTTTGAGGCAGATGCTGAACTGCATATACTAATATGTACGTTGGTGAAGTATTTGTTTGACAAAAGATTTAACGCACACAAACGTATGCATATGCTCAATGATCAGAAATTGGAATGAAACAACACAATATGGATGGATGGTAGGTCACAATATGGATTGTGATTGGAAATCCTATCTAAAAGACTATTTGCAAACCTGGAAACTCACGGCGCATCTTGAAATATGGATGCCGCTAATTTAATTACCCAACAACACAACTACAACTGAGGGCAAAATGCATGGTATATTACTATTTAATTCTTCATATCATAAATATTTATATTTATATATTTATATTTACCTTTGAATTTCCTCCATGTTGTTCCAAAAAAATGTTTCTGCACCAAAGAAATGCTTGGGTTGTGGTGTATTTTAGTGTAAAATTTAATATTTACACAATTTCTGTTTTCTTTTGTTTTGCGCATTTTGAGTGCAGTTGGCTGCGAAAGTTCTATATGTCAAAAAAATTCCCTTGTGTATTTTAGGACTTCATTCACAATAGAGCCGTTTTTTCTACTTTCAACACTACCTTTCAAGTCGGTTATTGAATGGCAGACTTCGCGGAAAGTAGATAACATAACCGAGTTAGTATTGGTGCTTTGAATTCGATGAATAAGCGAGTGTTCTTTTCGTGCTTGCTTAGAATAGAACGCGCCTAAAATATAAATAGATAATGAAATTAATACAGTTTTAATAGATAGACTCAAACCATCTAAAATTGAGATAACACAAACATCTTAAACTAACAGGAGTATATTATTTAATATTAATTCCTCTAAACGGGGAGTATTGTAGGGTTCATAATAATACTTTACTTATTTTAACTTTGTTAAAATTATAAAAATAGATTTAAGTTATATTTGAATTATTATATCCGAAAGACAATTTTTTGTCAATTGTTTCTGCTTTTATCGGCCTATTGATAAATGATTCAAGGTTCGATTCGAGCTCAAGGCCAGAACAATAATTTTTTCTAATGATAATTATTGTTATTTTTAAATTTTTCTATAATTGAAAAATTTTATTTGTTTTTCGAATAGTAAGTAGAAAATTTTTCACACAACCTGTTATAAAATGATTAATGCAAAAATGATGTTTATTAGTTCGATCATGAAAAGTGATTGTCTTTATTTTGGAAATGCTTCTCTTTTTACACAAAATATTCGTATTCTACTTATACCTATTGACACTAATATTTATGAACCAAAATATACATATTTCCTGTATGTAAAGTCAGCATATTGGAATGACCTTATTTCGGTACTTTGTATATGGCCAAAGTGTATAAGTCACCGTGACCAATTGACCGATATAAACAAATATGTGCAGTCAATTAATAAGTGCATACTTAGCAATACAATATTAATAGTTCTTGACGTGTGAGGTCTGCATGTGTATAAATATGTAACGAACACTTCAATATAGTGAAAGCAGAACTAATTCTAAGGGCACATTACACCACCCGCCTTTGGAGAATGGTCATACATAACTTGTGCACCAGTTATGTGTGACTATTCTTACTGACATTGACATAATTAGATTTCAAGTGTGCCGTTCTCTATTATTTCACGTTTTAACTTGATTGTGTATACAAAATTTAAATTGTCTTTCGCATTCAATTGTTGTGTGGTCGTTTATGACATAATGGTAATTTGATGCCAGAAGTAATGAGTTTGTTTGTTTATGTGGTTTTTTGTTTTTATTTGTTTACATTTGTTTTACATGTGTGCCTATTATGTTATGCTGACTTTCGTTTTTTTTCATTCTTACATTTGAACATATCATGCTGTTTTCTTTCATTGTTTGCAAGTGTACATATTGACATTTGTTTCCTTTTTTTTTTGCTTGGTGGTAATTATGAGTAAAGTGGAATGCTTAGAATGAGATTGTGGTTTTTTTTTAAATTATTTTGGTTATTACTTGAGGTTTTATATTTGGTCCTATCGTTATTTCCTATTCTGTGTGGTATTAATGTAAAATTGTTGTTTTTATCAATATTTTTTACCCTATAGGATTGAAGTTATTTTTCTTATTAATATTTTCTATTCTACCGGGAATTAAAATAAAAATTTTTTTCCTATTGATATTTTGTCTAAGGGCCCACATATATTTACTATCTAACTTAACTAGGTACAAAGGATCCTATTATTTAAAATTATGACCTCTCTAAAGGGCGAGGTTTTCCTAACCGACACCGGTCAAACTAATACTTATATTAATTTCCTTAATATGACATTTCTAACAAGCCATGTTTTTTGGTAGTTACTTCATTTTATTTGCGTAAAACTAAAATTACAATGTTAGAATAAAATGATTGAAAATTGATTGTACAGGAAGCTCAGGGACTGTAGTTGATTGAGGAGTGAGGTAGTAATGTAGTAGAAGTAATTCAACTAATGGGTAAAGGGAAGGTGCAGAGGATGCAAAAATTTTTCATATCTTTATATCTTTCATATTTTCCAGCAATATTTTTTATGTGTGTCTTGCAAATTCTACGGCGGCCACCAATACAGAATCGTCATGATTTTTATGAAGAATTACTTTAATTTTTACCTGGATTTGTCACATTCACAACCTTTAGGGTTAGTGCAATTATTTGATCTTTGAGAACTTGGGTACCTATTTTCTTTTTAAATTTGCCTACTCGAGTATTATTCTATTATTCTTCACCAATTTGTCCCTCACGACAACTGTGTGTTTACTTATTGTTCATGTCCTAGATTGCGGGCATTTTTCAGCTTGGTCGAATATTGTCCTAAGTCAATAACTTCCTCAACAATCAGGTTGCTTGTATTTTTTACGCTACCATTGTCCTATCCTTTGATTTGAAAACGAGCGCTACAGGTCTTATTGTAGCAAATTTATATAGCGCTTTACATATATATTGTAACGAGTTTAAGGAAATTTCGCTTATATGAAACAATGCAAATGCAAAATGGACTTTATGAGACAACTTTGGGAATATCACAATTATACTACACAGTTATACTTCGCAACTAAAAGCGTGCTTAAATCAAACTGACTAGTCATGCCCCAGCTCGCGCTGCTTTTATACTCTCTGTTTTCTCGTTCATTCATTTCTCCGAAGGTCTAGTCATTTCGCGAAACTGTATTCCAGAACAATTGTATCTCTTGCTTGGTTATTAGCTATATACATGTATAATAAAACAAAATAAATGTAAGGCGCGATAGCCTCCTAAGAGATTTTAGGCCGAGCTTCTCTTCCAATTTGTGTCGTGCTCCTTTTAGTTTATCATAAAAATTGGCGGGACGGGACCTGCTTGTTTTATGCCGACTCCGAACGGCATCTGCAAGGAGATGAGTTTTCACTGAGAGCTTTTCATGGCAGAAATACACTGGGAGTGCTTGCCAAACACTGCCGAGGGGCGACCCCGCTTAGAAAATTTTCTTCTAATTGAAAAATTTCTTTCTAAAATTTTTGATGTTGCTTTTCCCGGGGCGTAAGTCCAGGATTCTCGGTGTGGTAGGCGGAGCATGCTACCATCACAACACGGCGGTCGCCGTCGTTTATGTCTATCTTATAACCAAATGCGGGTGTATGTGTGAGTGCTACTTCGGCTGATGACTACATCTGTGTGTGAGTTATCTCTTCGTTGCGTTGTATATATGTGGGTAAATGATGATTAATGTGTTTATCCAATAGAATGTTTTTGTGCATTTATTTAGTGATGTGGAAATTCTCCACACTGCCCTCCACCTAAGTCGGGTCGTCCCGATCAGACAAATTTCCTGATCTAAACGCTGCTAGTCTTTCCAAATGATCCACTTTCATTTTGGTTCGTGGTTTGCCAATGTTTTTTTAGCGGCAAACTACATCGTTGATCCGCTTTACAACTTTGTATGGACCTTCCCAATTACACTGCAATTTCGGGGACAAACCTTTTTTTCGTTGTGGGATGTATAACAGCACCAAATCTCTTTCCCGAAACATATCATATCTGGCTTTCATCTTGTCACTCATAATCTTTGTTCGTTGCCTTACAAGATCGTCTATTTCTCTCATCTCTTCTTCCAAGACACCAGTGGATTTTTTGGCATTTCTCTCAGCATCGGCATCTATCCCAAACTTCAAATCAGCTGGCAGTCGAAGGCCATTGCCGAAAATTACCTTCGCGGGAGTTTGGCCCGTTGTCTCATGCCGATCGGTAAGCCATCAAGAATAATGATATGTGTGTATCCCATTCTTCATGGAACTTGTCGACTACTTTCCTTAAGTGCTCGTCCAAGGTCCTATTGAAACGTTCCACCATACCATCGGACTGACTGCATTGCATATGCAGTTGTCCGTGTTTTTCGAATGTCCAACTTCTTACACATTTCTTGGAATGCAGCTGATTCAAAATTCCTGCCTTGGTCAGAATGTAACTCCATTGGTACACCATACCTTGCAACCAATTGTTTATAAACGCTTCTGCTACTGTTTCCGCTTCTTGATTTGGGCTTGGGTATACCTCTGGCCATTTGCTGAAATAACCCATAACCACCAGTACATATTTGTTTCCGCAGTTGCTAGTAGGAAATTGACCTGCGACATCCTTTCAAATGAAGTACCTCAGTTATATTGGTTCATCTGGCCATGATTTCGGGTTTTGGACCCTTTCGCTATGCTGCAAACCTCGCAGTTGGCAATCCACTCAGTGACCGACTGACGGCAACCAATCCAATAGAATATCTGCTTATGTAGCTCATTGGGAACGTCGGGAATTCTTTTCCTTAGAACAACTATCAATTTCCTCTTACTTTGACTATCCTCACTCTCCCATACTCGATGCAGGCAACCGGATATCAATTCTAACTGTTCCACTGTGCCCAATATGACTTCGCAATAGGACTCTCTGCTGACATCTCTTCTTTATTTGGTTTTTCGTTTCGTTCGAGCCCTCGCATAACATGTGACAGATCTGTATCTTCTAGCTGATGTTTCCTTAGTTGTTCCATGCCCCATTCATGCGAACACATTATAGTCATAAGCCGGGCATCTATGATGTCTTCCTTACCCTTAGCTTTCGAACAGTGTTTGCATTCCAAATTACATGGTCTTCCTGACATTGCATCGACATTCCCATGGGTAATACCTTTCCGATGCTCAATGGAAAAGTCATAGCTTTGTAGTCGCTCGATCCACGGTGCCAATTAACCTTCTGGATTACGGAACTGCAGGAGCCATTTCATGGTGTGTCCTGACGCGGAATCGCTGCCCGTAGATGTACTTGTGAAAATGTTTAATGCATTCTACCAATGCCATCAGCTCTCTCCGTGTAACGCAATAGTTCCTCTCTGGTTTTCCAATTGAACGGCTGTAATATGCAACTACCGTCCATCGACCAGTTGTGACAAAACGCCTCCTATAGCATATCCGCTCGCATCTGTATGAATAGACGTTGCTCCTGGAATCGGATATACCAACATTAGGGCAGTGCACAAACGCTCTTTCAATATTTGGAAAGCAATTTCTTGCTCCTTCTTCCATTCAAAAGCTTTATTTTTTCTTGTAAGCTCGGGCAGGCTATGGGCTACGCTGGCAAAGTTTGGTACAAACCGGCGGTAATATGTGCACAGCCGAAGGAAACTTCTTAATTCATGCAAGTTCTGTTGTCTTGCCCAATCCTCCACAGCTTCTATCTTTTCATTCGCAGTGCAGATGCCCTCTGTCGTTACCTTGTGACCCAAATAATTTACTTCCTTTTTAAACAGCGAACACTTTTTGGGACTTAGTTTCAGACCAGCACCAGCTATTCTCTGGAAAACTTCCTCCAAGTTCTTAAGATGTTCATCAAAGCTCTTGCGCAGTACGATGATGTCGTCCAGGTACACGAAGCATGTTTTTCAATGTAGTCCTTTCAGTACCTGGCCCATGAGTCTCTCAAAAGTAGCTGGTGCATTACAAAGTCCAAAAGGCATCACTGTAAATTTCCAAAGACCATCACCGACACTGAAGGCTGTTTTCTCTTTGTCTTCCTCCTTCACCTCCACTTGCCAGTAACCGCTTTTCAAGGCCAGTGTGGAAAACCATTGCGTACCAAATAGCGAGTCCAGAGTATCGTCAATTCTTGGCAATGGGTAGCTATCCTTTTTCGTAACGTCGTTCAACTTGCGGTAGTCCACGCAAAACCTCATTTTTCCATTCTTCTTTTTCACAAGTACCACCGGTGAGCTCCATGGACTAGCTGATGGTTCGATGACGCCGCTG